>NC_072736.1:60430351-61030351 GCF_026930045.1 Uloborus diversus | reverse complement strand
CTCTAAGCAAGTTCTTTTCAAAAATAATTGAAGTTTGTTACTGACTGGTTTGTCAGAGATATTGAAAAAAATAGCAGTTTACTCTTGCGTTTACTCAAAACTAATTACGCTGGTTTTAGCAGAATTTTTTTTTACCAGTCTTCTACGCAGATTAAAAACCCTGAAAATAGTTTGCAACTAAGGGATTAACGTAAGGTAGTCTTAAACTAGTTACCTTGGTTTCAGCAGACATTTTCTTATCAGAGTGCGGCGCAGATTAAAAATCCCGAAAATAGTCTGCAACTAAGGGCATATAATTAAGCAATAAATAAATACCTTTGTGCCTAGGAATAACAATTAAACTTTAATACTAAACGGTTTTCTCTGAGAGAGAACCATGCAATAAATTTTGGCTTTGAGTTCCATTTTGTCTTGTTTTGCTTTTATTGGTTAATTGCTTATTTTGATATTTAAGCTGCCTGCTGTCCGTTTTCATTGTTTTTACTGGATGTATTT
Organism: Uloborus diversus; assembly: GCF_026930045.1. Taxonomy (NCBI): domain Eukaryota; kingdom Metazoa; phylum Arthropoda; class Arachnida; order Araneae; family Uloboridae; genus Uloborus; species Uloborus diversus. The sequence continues at coordinate 61,029,856 of NC_072736.1, read as the reverse complement.
ACACCTGGAAGCTCACACCATTGAATTGAAAAAGGGGGTTCCTAGAAACCCCGAAGCACGTGTATTCTGTAATCTGCTTATTTGTGATAAACAACGTTGGATATTTCCTGCTAAGAGTAATTAATTTAACTAGCTCAAAAATATTAGTCTCAAACTAATTACCTTGGTTTTTGCAGACTTTTTTTTATCAGTCTGTGATGCCGATTAAAAGCATCAAAAAAGTCTGCAAGATAAGCCAGCATCAGATTAGTTGCTACAGTTACTATAAAACATCGCCATGGAATGCTTGAAAATAAATGCTAAATTTAAAAATTACTTGCAAAACGCAGGCTAAAAAAAGCTTCAAAATAAAATGGAAAACTGAGGTGCAGGTAGCTGCCAGAGCAAGTGTGCTTGACCTATCTGCCGCCAAGGACTCCAATGTAGATTTAGACGCCTTTTTTATTTTTACTTTTGTTTCTCTGCATCATTCAAAATTGTATTTTTCTACTTTAAATTAGACAGATTCGAGTAATAAGTGTTTTTAAGTGTGCACGCTGTTTCTGCTGCCAGGAATGTGAGTAAAGTTACTGTGTTTGTGCGTATGTGTCAGAAATAAAAAGAAAAAAAGACCCTTTTTTTTTCTTTCAGTCCTTTTCGTTCGACAATAAATATTTCCACAATATTTAAGTTTTATGCTGCTGCTTTGAAATCAGGTTATTTGTTTTATTTTGTTAAACGTGTGATCGTGCCCCGTTTTTATCCGTCCTCAATTACTTTGGTTTCTTCAGAAGTATATTAAATTAAAATTTCGTCTTTACTAATTAGCTTTAAAGAACAGCCTTGTTCTCGGAACTAATTGATAAACGGAATAACCAAACTAGTTCAGAATGTAGCATTTCTTTTTAACATTTATTATACATTCCATTGTAATTAAAAACTGAGAAAATATGGCGTCGGCTGATAATTATTCGAACTTGAGCAACCTGAAAGGGGAAAAAATAAGCTTAATTACTAATCTTTAAGGGTTCAAATCAATTTTGTGCTAGCGAGTCTTTACCACATTATATCAACAAAAAATGTTCTTTGTACAAGTTGAATAGAGTATAGGTCTTTTTGGGTGGAGCTGTTCTGGACTTACACAGTATGAATTAGGGGAGGCCTGGGGTAATAAGAGACAGGGGTAATAAGAGACGCAGTCAAAAAATCACAAAAAAAAAAAAAAAATACTTAGACAACTTTAAAAATATGTAACTTAAAGTACCATTTGTATATTTAACTACATTGCACTTCATTAAAAGCTGATAACATGTTTTGAATTTTTTTTCATACAATGAAGAAACCCTTACGTTGAACTTATCTTAAAAGTTCGTGACTTGTTTTACGTTTTTATTATTTTTATATTGTAGGAGAAGTGTTTGAGAAATATTAATGTGTAAACTTCTGACCAAGACTATGACTATTGATGTACTATTTTTTGAAATCGTGAAAGCCTTCTTTATTTACAGGTTGTGGGTCAATCTCTTATCACCCCATTTTTATTCTTTGTACGGGTAATAAGAGACAGGTGTCTCTTATTACCCCATACTAACAAATTTGTTTGTTTAAGGTAAAATACAATGAGTTTGATAGTTAGTCTAGGTTTAGCAAGTTCATAGAATAGTTTTTTTTTTCAACGTAGTCTAAATCTAAAATCAGCTAATCTCAACAGAGTAGACCATATTTAGATGTTATGCAGTATTAATACCTGTAAATGTAAATGTATTATTTTATGCGTTGAATGTCTGTAAGTTACTAATAAGTCACTTTTTATTTTCTACTTCATTAGAAAATAAATAGCCTAAGTTCATTTATACTTAGGGACTAGAAAAAAATCCCTAATAATACATACTTTAAAGACACGTTTTTTTACATATTTTCGATTATGCTTTAGCGAACTTTTAAAATATTTTCTGGTCCCTTTAAAAATTATATTGATGTTTTTGATCATTTTGTCTAATATTATATTATTTAGAACCTAGTATTATAAGAAATGAATTTTACAACCACTTTTGTAAACATTAATTTTTAAACAAAAATATTTTTTAACGGATGAAAATATCAAACATTTAAAAATATTGGCGGATTCAAAATTGTTTGCATATGTCTCTCGTTACCCCACATGATTTTACCTAGCTATATATAAAGAATTGCAGTCTTAGTCTCTTATTTCCCCACATGGGGTTATTAGAAACAAGAATTTATTGAAATTTTTAAACACTTTTTTAACCAAAATATTTAAGTTAAATAATCACCTAAGAAAGCAAGAGGAGTTCATTTAATTCAGTTAATACAGTCGGGCCCCGATTTAGCGAATTTACTCTGACCGAAACTTTCATGCGTTAAATCGGGGTTACTCGTAGTATGGGGGTGTGAAAAAAAATTGCACTTACTTTATCTAAAAGCCCTAATACGAACTGGGCATAAATGTCCAAAAGAAGGAAGTTTACACTTTTTGTTCAGCATTCCACGAATTATTACACACTATTTAAATTGAAATTTTAAAGTACTGATTAATAGAGGTTTGACAATTTTCTTGATACTTGACTCGAAATAGTTTTCTTTCGACTTTATGGAGAGAAGAAAATACTGTGTCATTTACAGCCTGCTGCATGAAGCATGGGGTACGTTTTTAGTTTCCAGGTCATGTAAGGCATTTGAAAAAGTAACAGTTTTAATGGGAGTTTCATCATCACTTCTGCATCAGAATCGCTATTCATTAGTTGCCCCCTCGCCCCTAAAAAATTGCAGATTCTAATAAAAAGTTATTTTTCTGCTTCAGCCAATATGGGTATGACATTTGGAAAACAATCCAATACGTCTTGATACAAACTAACAAAAAAAAATTTTTTCTCACATATTCAAATAATTTGTCAGATCGGGGTTTATTATTCGTTAAATATGGGTTTTTGCCGTCATTTTCGTCGGGGAAAAATAAAAATTCGCAAAATCGTGAAATTCGTTAAATAGAGGTTCGTTAAATAGGTGTCCGACTGTATGAGGTATTTATTTCAAGTTATTTGGAATATTAGTATACATTTTATTATTATTATTATTATTATTACTATTTTGTCTCTTATTACCCCAGCCTTCCCTATTCTCTTTTTTCAAGCAATTTTCCTAACATTAACAAAGGTTATAAATAAAACGTTGATTTTCGTCCAATGAGTTAAAAGCATTATAATAACGTTAAATTGCTCAAATAGCAATATGAATCGCAGGCGAGTGTTTTACGGTTACAATAAATACTTTTTCAGTGTAAAAAAAAAGTAAAATAAAAAGTGCTTATGCATGAAAAGACATTCGACAAAAGTAAATGTAAAGATGTCCGACATTCAACGGATCTAGGATTCCTTGTAAGTATGAAGCATGTACAGTGGACGCCGGTTAAATTGAATCAACCGCCTTAATGAATCAAATCGTCAAAAACAGAACAAAATCCCGCTTAACTGAATTCGCCCCTTTATGGAATCAAAACTATTTATCACAAACGTGATTCATATATAAGCGGCGGCCACTGTATCAGCATTTTTTTTTTTTTTTTTGCTACTTGTTCTATTCAAACGTTGCCATAAAGCCACTAAATGAACGAAATTTTCTTGTTAATAAATTTTAAGAGCGAAAAAAATTATTTATTTCTTTTACAAAATCCCCTTCTTGTTTCTATCAAGAGAGAGAGAGGGTGGGGAGTGCTCTGTGTTTTATTATCCAAATCGAGCAAAGCAAAACATTTTACGAGGCAGTCCATAAGAGAAACAATTTCTTCTACTTTATTCTTCGATCCAAATTTGGAATGCGAAACAAGCCAAACGGAACCCAATTAATCGCTTTGTTTCTATTTGGCAGCGGAACTGCGAGCAACTCGTACCCTGCGAGGGTCGTAGCCATTCCTTCAACACCATTTCCCACAATCATAGAGGAGTTCCATTCCACGTGCAGATAAGGAATATCGGACCCGAGTGGGATGAGTATTTAAGAGACGCAGCGCCCCGTTATCTCTGCCGAATAAAGTCGGGGTGCCTCATTCATAGCTCCCTTTATGTGTTTTAAGGGCTTATTGTCCGACCCTTAAGGAACATTTTTTCTCGGGCCTTTTTTATTCACCCTTAATGAAATGTAACATACAAAAATAGCTTCTCTTTTCGTCGTTTCGTCTGAGTGGAACGGAAAATGTTTTTGGGATATATTTCGTTAAACATGTAAGGTACACTTCTGTTAGTAAGACAATGGGGTCGCTTCCAAAATTTTAAAAGTATTTTTTTCTGAAAGAGCATGATTAAAAACATGGAATCCGACCATTTTTTAAATAATTTCTCCAAGTTTAATATTTTAAAAAAATTACCTAAATCGGTGCTCTTTTATCGTTTAACGCTTCTGCCGATGACATCACAAATGATGAAATGCCATTCTGTGTTGCCATTCACGGTCCAAAATATTTAATTCGCATCTTTACTCACGTGTATTGGCAACGATATGGTTGATAGCAAGCGTAGAGCGCAATTGTAATTCGCTTCTTGACTATCATAACGTGGAAATGCGGTAGAAAGATGCGCCATAGTGCATCATTTGTGACGTCATAAAGACCACGCCTTGTTTGAATAATTGGACATTTTAAAAAATTAATTAAAAATAACTGCTGGTAAAATAAATGTATTTTCTGAGTCCATGTTATTTATTTATTTATTTATTTTTTGCTTATTCTATTAATTTCAGTGACAAAAAGTACTACTTTTAACTGAAGGAAACAATACCATTATGTATGTCAAAATTTTTGTCTTAGAAACAATTTGAAGAACATATTTTTCACTAACATTTTATCGAGTTAACTACAGATGTTATTTCTTAAGTGCTTAATAATTCCCACTCAATAGTTTATAAACATTTTAAATGATTTTTTCATTTTACATGCTCAATAGTTTATTACTCTCAATTTGTATCGTAGATACAATAAACAACAATAAATAAAATTATCCAATTAGGGTTGATTCATTTTCTTCAGGCCAAAAACTTATTTATTCGAAAGTGTTGCATAGGTGAACAGACGCACGGACATATTATAACAAATTTAAGATCCGGAATAAAAAAATTGTATTGAATTAACAGATTTATTGAATAAAAAAGATGTAAAACTTCGTAGTCAATATTTTACCAGTATTTAAATAAAACGTTTTCTTCTGTATGAAGGATCAATGAAAATTAATCATTTTAAAACCTATTGATTCATGTTCAGCAGGAAGTATCGTTCAAGTGTACCTTAAATTTTGCATTTTATGCAGCATTTCATCATTTCCACAGTATGATATATGCGTCTCTTAGAATGGAATTCATTTTCTAGAATCCGATACTTCATTTTACGTCGTTTCTGTATCGAACAATTTTTGAATTCTAACTTTCCGATATTTAATCAAGATTTACATGGCTGTGAAGAATATTTCATTTGTGCGTATGAACAATCTTGTTTTCTACTCTCAAGTTTCTTTCAAAGATCGCAGCGAAGAAAGGCATAGACAGTACCGTGAGAATCTTAATTTTTCTAGTATTATTTTGAGAGGTAAAATAATGATTGACTTTGAAATACATACAGAAATTGTTCTTAGAGTTTTCACAAAGATTTATTGTTTTAGAATTCATTCCATAAAGTGGCTCCGATAATCTTCTTTTTTTAGAGAAGAATTAAAAGAGAAGAAGCTTAAAAGCTATTTTTGTATCTTTAGAGCATTTAATTTTGAAAACAATAGTTTCGTTACAGAAAATGCTAGAAAATAGATAGGAAGAAAACGTGTGGTAATGCAGAACAAACGCGCATAAAAACAGGTTCCTCAAAACTAATAGATAATTAAAAGCATTAAATGTACACTATTTTCATATTTAATATTTTTTGCTCATGTGCTTCGAAATGTTTCTTAATAATTGCTGAAATAGGTAGCTTTAAACATGCGGAGTTTCCCCAAAAGTCCTTTTTTAGCCTACCCAGTAAAAGTCAGAAAAAGAAGAAAAAAAAAGCATGAAAGAAGGCTTAATGCATCTTAAAAATATCGCGAAAAACAAAAAAAAGTCAAAACTAAATAAAATAATTAAATAAATATCGAAAAATTAAAAATTGGAAAGTAGGTATTGAAATGGGGGAAAATGTCTGTCGGTTTGTCCCCCTTATCAACTTTTGAATGAATAGTCCGATTCGAACAAACTTTTTTTGTTCGAAAGATCTCTGCGAGGACACCTCATTCCCAAACTTCACTTTTTGATTTGAACTATTTTTGTTAAATTTTGACAGTTCAAAAAAACTTAACATGGGCGGAATAACGGGGAAATTCAAGGCAATTCCGAACTGTGAGGTGAATTTGTTTCAAACAAACTTTGTAGGAAAAAGCTTTTGATGAAGAACTTGAATATAAAATATCTTTTTGATTTGAACAATTATCCGTTCAGTTTTGAACAGTTCAAATCCCTTAACATTAGCGCCTACGGGGAAATTGAAAGTCAATGCAGATTCCGTACTTGAAGGCGGATTTTTTTCAAACAAATTTTGTTGGAAATAGCTCTCGACAACAAACTTCAGATTCCGACACCGAGAATTGAGGAGTACCTACTCCGACTCCTGTGCCCGACAATTATTCTGACTCCGACTCCCCGACTTCGACTCTGACTTCGTAGCTTTGGCAAAAATTGATACACAGATGAAAAATTGACTCCGATTCTTGGATATTCGACTCCGACTCCTTTATCCCAAAATGAGATTGACTCCGACTCCATAGCCATTGTTTTAACTGCGAAACAATTATTCTTAATATGACTTTTTTTTATTTTCACTCTAGTTTTAATTTAGGTATTCAGTTTTCGGCGGATAAACTCGAAGTCATTTATGTTTCTACATAAAGATATGCGCAGACGATTTTTTTTTTTTTTTGGACAGTGAAAATTATTTTTTTTTTACTAGTGGTATCCACACGGCTTTGACCGTAGTTGAAAATTAATAGGCCATTCGGTTCACCTGTACATTTACAAATAATGGATGACGAATTTCTCGCCAATTGGCTGTGTTCATTCGCTCTCCCATTCCACGTCATGATAATTTCGTAATTTACCTGTCCATCTTATGAAAATTTTGCTCCGGAAAAAAGTTCTTAAAATTGAAATAAAAAAGAATAAAATCGAATTTTTGAAAAATCGCTTCGAGGTGCACACCTCCGTGCTACAAACTAACTTTGTGCCAAATTTCATGAAAATCGATCGAACGATCTAGGCGCCATGCACGTCACAGACATCCTACAGACATCCAGACATAGAGACTTTGAGCTTTATTATTAGTAATAATAGTAATAAAGAAGTTGACATTTTATTGTTTGTATTTATTTTGGTAAGTGCATGAATTCATTCAAAAATTATTTTTGGCAACAGGGGAAAAAGAATTTTCTTTCTTTTAATGATGTATTTATTTTAATAAGCTTATTAATTTTAATTATTATTTTTTCGTTTTGAAAGCGGTTAAAGATTTTTTTTAATGGAAAAAGTGTATTAGCTGCTTTGTTTAAAAGGTGCTGCTATTTTATTTGTTCGTTTATTTATTTTTTTTACCCATCTAATTTTTTAGCTGAGTAAGGCATATTTTATTCCTAGAAATCAATTTGAAATATTGAAAAATTATGTTTGAAACTATTTGCGATTTTAGCTATTTTTGAGAATATTGATCGGGTACTAGAAAGTAGTATAAATATACGGGAAAGTAGGCTCGTTTAGTTCCAGAAGGAACTTCTTGTTTTAAACTTTAATTTATGAATAAAACTTCTTTTTCCACAAGAAATTTAAAAATTCAACACCAGATAATCGATTTTGATTTTAAGAAGACCAGTATCGAGTTTCTGTCTGTAGTAGGCCACCGAAAACAGTGATGATAAACCACGTCGCAAATGTGGCAACTGCGAGGGGCCCACACGATGCGACGTAAGAACCCGAAAAGGAAAAAAAAAACTGCAGGTGAAAAATTTGTTGAAATCAAACAAGGTGGCCCAAAATGTGCATTTCTATGTGCCCTCCCCCAAGTGTGTAAATGTCCTCTTATCAGTTATGTCTCCGGGCCGCGAATTTAGAAACACAACCGCGTACGCAGGTCGCACAGATGGCGCTACGATCGATGGCGAGGAGAAACGTTCGGAAAGGGATTTATCGCCAACCTTTGAGCCGCAAGCGCAAGTCGCGATTGACGCTTAAATTTCTAACTGTTTTACTAATTATTTCTATTTTACTAATGACTTCATTTACGAATGTTTGCTGAAGGATAAAAATGAACTTATATTGCCTAATAGTACCAAACTTAATTACATAGATAGGCATGAATAAGCTAAAATTGCTTTAGGTCCCAAATGTCCAGCCCATATTTTTTTTCTTGGCTTAACGGAACGTCTCTGAGATGGAACGCGAAAATGTCATATTAGACAATGAAGTCAATGAAATCAGTGACACTCTTGACCATCAAGAAATCAAAAACGAAATACAGGCTCCCTCTATTAGTTCTCAAATTGTTAATGCCTCAGCTGAAGATAAGCAGTTATTTGTAGACGAGTTAAAAAGACTAGTGTCATATGAAAATATTGACAAAACAAAATTAACAAAGTTGGCTATTTAAAAAATATCAAAACGGGCGCATAATTGAATCAAAAATTAAATTTAATAAGTAAACTTTTTCCACCCAGACGGAAAGGTAGAAAAATAAAACTTCAACCGACATCTATTTCAAGAAGTGGAATGCCCAAAGGGTCAAACAGAATCCTCGCAGGGAGACCCTTTAAGTGCAAAGCACAATGTAAAGCCAAAAGAAATCGTAATCTAACTCAAAAAATAAATTTTAATAGAGCTAATGTAAAAAGCCATAGCATTTTGTATTATTATTATTATTTTTAAATAAAAGCATGTAGTAATACAATTATTTGTTTCTCCTTTTTAGTAATTTTGCAAAACACTAGCTTGTGCGCCGAAAAGAACATTTTTCAAACATTTTTTCCCTTTTAGAACTACAGATCATAATAAAAACAAAAATACACATGCGTTATGACTTAAAACGTAAACAAATATATTAGATACAAAAGGCAAGCAAGGTAAGAAGAATTTTCTAAATCATAATTAACATTTACTAAAAACACTTTTTAATAATCATGCAAGATATGTGAAAGCATTTAAATCTTTTATGTGCAATTATTACACGGATTTCAATTAAAAATTCAATGGAATTATAAAATTAGCATATAAATTAAACAACACATTTCTCCTTCTAATTAAATAATCACTTCATTTTTAATACATTCTAAGACAGTTATTTTTCCTTCCTCTCTTAGAACCATTTTGTATAAGATAAAAGGAATATTGTTTTAAGTGTAAAATTCTACTTGCAGTAGGTTTCTAATTGATATCTATTATTTGAGAGTAGAGAAGTTAAAAAAAGAACCAGGATTTAATCTCAGATGCACAGAAGGAAAGAATGGGACCCTAATACCATAGGATGCAAGAAACAACGTGCTAATTGTGTTCAAAGTTAACTGCTAATGATATTTGTGTGTGTACACCCTCGACTATGATTACCAAAGACAATGAACACAAAATTAATTTGGTGACCTGTTCTGCTTATGCTAAAATAATAAAATGTTTTGATATTTATGTGTTGATGCAACCAAATCAAATTTAGGGTTATAGTACCTGAGCCAGACTAGCGTTAGTCCATTTTCGTTACTTGTCAAGAGAGAGCGAAAACGTTTGTCTGAGGCATAGAAAGGATGAGACTTGTGCTCTTTTAACGCAGCTAAATATTTGTAAAGGCATATCTTTCACAGAATAAGGATCTCATATGTTGACACGGAATGATATTCTACATTCAATGCAGTAATAAAGTGAAGATTGCAAATTGTTGGATTCATGTTAGTCTGGCTCTGAGGTGTAAAGTTACGATACAAGATATACGACATACATGGTGATCAAAGAATATGAAAAAGTTTTGAAAAGGGTCAGAAGGGCATATATAAAGAGCATCACAGTCCAGACATGCCACATGAAAGAAGTAGCGGGCGACATTGTGAAAGACAGTTAAAACACGAAGGCTTTTTGTTGCTGTGGATTCATAGAGCATGCTGTACTATAGTATAAACATCTCATTACTGTTCAATACAGTGCAATCTGCATCAGCATAAACAACATGTTCTGCATTTCTTTAGCAGTATTATAGCACTAGGTGCTTTGTAAAATCTCGATGCAGACAGCTTCTCAGTATATTTCTTCGACTACCCAGCAAAGCACCCTCTACAACTTTCATCCTGTCTCAGCACACCACAGAAAAATACAAGGGAGAGGTACATCCAAAGTGGTAAATTTTTAATTTTCAAAAAAGTTCGAGAAAGGCCTTTTTAGGCTATCTTTGATGCTAACAGAAGGGAAATTACCAAGATGTGTAGTAAAGGAGACGTAATGAAATCAATCACCCCTCCCTTGAAACATTTGTCCTTGCAACATGCTTTTTATTGTGCAGTGTTCTCAGTGTTCGTGCTCTTTTCAAGCGTCCCCTTTTGTTCACTTCACACTTCATTCAAAACTTCGAGATTAAAGAATATTCGAGTAATAAGTTTCGAGTTATCGAGACTGTATGTGATACTCTTACAGCCCATTTCTAACCTTGGTGACGATTTTCATTTTATTAACTGTCACTAGGTTTGGTCATTGTCCCATCAAAGTTACTCACAGTCGATTCTCGATAACTTGCAGTTATAACTCGAATATACCTAGGGCAGGGGGTAGGGGTGGTCATGGTACAGAGTGCGACATTAAAATTTTTAGGCGGTAGGGGCTGTTTTGAGTGGTAGTTTTCACTTTTTTTTTGGGGGGGGGGGTCCCCGATATTTAAGGGGAGTGCGCCCTTGCTCTTAGAAGATGGGCATCCCTGAATATACCTTCACCTCAAACTTTTCACTGGGCCCCAAACTCTTGAGAATACTGTAGGAACCTCTTATAACTTGAGCTACCAATAACTCAAAGCTTTCTACCGGTCCCTTGAGACTTCGAGTTATCGAGATTTGACTTTACTTAAAAAATACACACACAAAAAAACAGTAAAAAAAGAAAGCAGCTGAAAATACAACTAAGGGTTTTAATTCAATCATTTGAGGCTGTTGCTGAAATGTATACGATATACATAACCAGTTGAGTACCTTTAAATACTAATGAAGTATGTCTACAAACTAGATTAAGATTTTCTTTTTCTTTTTTTTTTTTTTTTTTGTTGACACCCCAATTATACTTTAATTGCTGAAAATTCTACTTTCAGGTGACACTTTAAACGAATAAAATCACAACTTTTGATAAACCAAGCAAGAATCAGTAATTAAATTAATGAAATATCTGCAAATAATTATTTATTGCATACATGCAGTTTAAAACGTGGTTTTGAAGAATTAATTTCTAATGTTAAGCAATTTCCAGTTTAAAATTTGAAACATTCTTGATTTTCATCGCAACGGCAATCCAACCCAGAACTTTCAGATGCAAAGAAGAAATTCCCGAAAGAATATTACAATGTCAATAAAGATATGTTCGCAGGTTAAAAAAAAGCAAATGTTTGTTGCAAAATAACTCATTTTGACACCACATCCATTCAAACGTGGTTTTAAAGAATTAATTTCTAATACTTTGTAGTTTTCAGTTGAACAAATTGAAACATTCTTAATTTTCATCTCAACGAAAGTCCATCACAGAACTTTCAGATGTAAAGAATAAATTCACAAAAGAATATTTCAGAAATACAATGTCAATCAAGTTTTGTTCGTAGGTTAAAAACATCAAAGTTTGTAGCAAAACAACCGATTTTGACCACACACCCATTCATATCACATAATCAACGAATTACCAGCAACGAAGGTTAATAAACAAACATCACATCATTGCGCACGCGCAAGTACTTCAAAAGCGATATCGCTTCCTTGGCGCATTTGCGCGAGGATTCGAACCGCGCCAAATGAAATGCGATCGTAGCGCCATCTGTACGACCTGCGTACGCGGTCGTGTTTCTAAATTCGCCTCCGGGCCCCCACGGGCATAAACTTCTAAAAGTTTTTCTTCTCAGATTCCGAGTCAGGCCTCTAGTTCCTAACTTTACATGACCTCTCGTCGGCCCCGTTTCGTATCTGTCTTGAAAAATATCATTCATTTTAAAATGTAAATGACCCCATTCAGAAGGTGTCCGGATTTTCTATTTTTACATGTAACCAAAGGTGCCTTTGTTTGTCGTCAGAAGAATGCCACGTTTAAAACCAAACGAGGATTAATTACCTCTATGAAATCAAATCTACGCGAAGTACAAGAGCGATAAAAATTTTCTCCTACTGTTGTAAATGTTGTTATTGTTGTTGAGAGTGAGTTAAACCACTCCTCGAAGAGCATAAATAACTAATCGATCAAACCTCTTTACCATTTTTCTATAGTATCCGACTTGTCTAAATGCCGCGGAAGTGTCCTTTTTTTTTCTACACCGTTTCAATGAGCTTCCGTGGTTATCCATTTTTTGAGTTTATTATGTTTTCATTCGATGTCTATCATTTTCTAGGAAAGTATTTATCTGAAAACTACTGAGCACCAGTTTTAAAATTAATTAAACTAGGTTGAGTTAACGTTAATAGTTATAGTTTTGTTAGTTAAAACGCTGTTACTAAAAATTCTATCGTTTTAACGAACATCACTAAGGTGCAAACCTGACTTAGCTCAGCCAACACATGTAACAAATGAAACACCGTCTGTCAACACTTTGATCTTTTTGATTCAGACCAAGAGCTGAACAACTTTTTCAGCTAAACCTTTTTAAAATTTACTTGCACTAATTTTATCTTTTTAAAGTATGAGTAAATATTTTTAACAAAGAAATTCAACAACATTGAGAAATGTCACACACAACAAATGAAACACCATTTATCAACATTGTAACATTTTTGATTCAGAACAGGAGGTGAACAACTGTTTCAGCTAAACCTTTTTTGAATTTACTTGCATTAAGTTTTTCTTTTTAAGGTATGAGTAAATATTTTTTACAAAGAAATACAACTGCATTGAAAAATGCAACACACATCAACTCTATCTCTTTTTCCTGCTTTTTAAATATGCCTTATTTCAAAATTTTTTGTAACAATTTTAAATATTTATTTTTAGACCAATTTTCTCTCCATACAGTAATATATTACTGATGCTGCACGAAAACGTGTATCAACTCAATTTTCAAAAATAATTTGAAGGTTTCATTTATTTTGGAGAGAAATTTAAAAATTAACAGTGAATGGTTACATTTGCAGTGCATTATTTGCAGTACCCTTACACAAAACAGAAACGTTTACAAGTATCACTGACATCAAATGTTTTGTTTTTGAATGTTTTTGTTTCTTAAAATGATCTTTAATATTTAGAAGAATATTCCGCAAAAAATATCTTAATTTGAATATTGTTTCAAACACATAAAAATGCGTATGTAACTGGAATCCCGTTCTATAATGGTGCAAAAGGAAGGTTCCATGCTTTTGCTGCAGATATTCAACATCTGGGAGTAATGTTTCGTAAAAAACATTCATTTGGTGTAGTTGATTTGCATTGTAAGACTATTATGTAAATGATTTCAACTAAAAAAAATCTGCGCCTCATTGATCCTCAAATGAACGAAAAATAAAAAGCAATTCTCTTATAAGACACACACACACACACACACACACACAAAAAAAAAAAAAAGTGAACGCTGCTGAAGTTGGATCAATATCTCTTAAATGCCTTTAGTTCGATTGATTACTAGCGAAAACCGGGGAACAAGGCATCCGCTTTCTATCAAAGCTAAGTGGTTTGGACACCAAATGTGAGTATAGTAAGAATGACATCATATAGTGAAGTAACATTTCGATATTTAATCCAAATACCAGCGGATGTCAGATATTATAAGACTACAACGTTTTTACATGTTACCTTTCGTTAGACCCGAGACCGACGTTATAATTACAACGAAAGGTTTCGGTTAGACCACATTTCAAAAGGTACATACATCGGGGAAAAGTGTATGTGACCCGTTCTGGCAGCTAGAGGGCGGGCGTTTTGCTCATAATTTGTCTTTTACAGTTTGGCAACAAAATAAATTAATGTTTCCGTCTTTCGAAAATTCCTACTTTAGTGTGAGAATAATGCTAATAAAAACGATACAGCAAAAAAGAATGATTTCAATGTAAATAAATCTGTATGAAGAGCTAAAAGAAATATTTTCTCTATAAACGAATAGTGGTCTTCTTTGAGGATCAACATGAATAGTATCTGACGTAGTAATGACCAACGCTTCACGTTCATTCATATTGAAATTTATAGAACTACCTGAATCATATATATATATATATATATATATATATATATATATATATATATATATATATATATATATATATATATATATATATATATATATATATATATATATATATATATATATATATATATATATACATATATATATATATATATATATATATATATATACATATATATATATATATATATATATATATATATATATATATATATATATATATATATATATATATATATATATATATATATATATAGCAATATAAGGATTGAACAAGAAAGAAAAATTCTTTTAAAAGAACGAAAAAATGAAAAAATCCCAAAATACCCTGGGGCCTCATCAGGGGGTACTCCCCAGGGGAGTACCCCCTGATGAATAATTTTTTTTCCATTTTTTTTTTTCATAGTAAAACTCAAAATTAATGAATGGTATTTTTTCCCCTTAATCTTAGGAAAAAAACACATTAAAAATTCTTATAGTCATAATTTTTAAACGAAAAGCCGATTTTTGGCGACGGAAATAGAACTTAATTTTTTTTTTCAATGCTTTTCTAAATAGTCTCACTCATCAAATTTTGTCAGAAAATGTCTTTTATAGTTATCAGGAATTCTTTTTCGAGTTTTTGAAGTGGTGGAACATGAAAAAAAAAATAAATAAATAAAAAGTAATTTTTTGTTCGTAGTTTTTGCGTTAAAATAAGTTTAAATATTTTTATTGCCAAAAAAAAAAAGAAACATTTGAGCTAAATCAATACAAAGTCGTCTGCTGAATGAAAAAGAAAATGAAAATCTCTCTTTTTTTTTTTTAATTTCGAAGAAAAATCTGACCAGAGAAAAAACATAAAGAAAACCATAAAAAAAACTAAGACATATCCTTCATGAAGTTGCTAGGAATTTAAAAGAAATGATTAGAGAGCTTTTAAATAAATATTATTCAGTGCTAAATTGTACATAAGACGGTTATATAATTTTTCCATGCTATTGGGAACAATTCTTCAGTCTTGATCTAATAAGCACAAAAATTTTGAGCATTAAAGTAACTTTATTGTAATTTAGACACCCTTTAACATAATTATGTTAAATAACTGACAGTTGACATAATAATATATGATGATTTTTTAATCAAGGTTAGTCTTCGTCACTGTCTTCATTCACAACGACATTGACTTTTTTCATCAATGAACAGACGACTCAATATTTCGGCAGACTTTACTATTTTTTCCAAATATCGGGCATGAGACAGCTATTATATAATCGCAGCAATGTGTGACCCATATGCGACAGTGAGCCTACCATTAGCACAGTCACAACAATATCGAGTAATCCCAGTGAGGTCATTCTTATCTGACTGATAATCAAGAAAGATGATACAGCTTGAGACATTTGATTTTGACATATATTTTCTGTCTCACTCCCCATATTTGGCAAAAATAGTAAAGCCTGCCGAAATATTGAGTCATCTGTTCAATGGTGAAAAATTCATCGTCGTTGTGAATGAAGACAATGACGGAGACTAACCTCACTTAAAAAATCATCATAAATTATTATATCAACTGTTAGTTATTTAACATAATTATGTTAAACAGTGTCTGAATTATAATAAAGTTACTTTAATGCTCAAAATTTTTGTCCTTATTAGATCAAGACTGAAAAATTATTCCCAAAAGAATGGACAAATTATATAACCGTCTTATATACAATTTAGCATTAAATAATATTTCTTTATAAGTTCTCCAATCATTTTTTTCACATTCCTAATAACTTCATAAAGGATATGTCTTAGTATTTTTATGGTTTTATTTATGTTTTTTATCTGGTAAGATAGTATTTTCGAAATTCAAAAAAAAAAAAACTTTTCATTTTCTTTTTCATTGAGCAGATGATTTTTTACTGACTTAGTTCAAATGATTTTTTGGCAATAAAAAATATTTAAACTTATGAAAAAAATAATGCAAAATTATGAAAAATTATGAAAATTATGCAAAATTATGAAAAAAAAAGTCACTTTTTAATTCTTTTTCGTATTGTTATACCAATTCCAAAAAAAAAAAAAAAATCGAAAAAAATTCTGAGTGTAGAAGAGTATAAAAGACATTTTCTGACAAAATTTGGTGAGTGATACTTTTAAGAAAAGCATTGAAAAAAAAAAAATATTTAAGTTTTATTTCCGTCGCCAAAAATCGGCTTTTCTTTTAAAAAAATGACTGTAAGAATTTTTTATGCGTTTTATTCCTAAGAATAAGGAAAAATACCATTCATTGATTTTGAATTTTACTATGAAAAAAAAATTAAATCGAAAAAACAGGAAAAACTCGAATGTGTGTGGTTTAGGATAAAGAGCTGAAAATGTGGCTAAATTATTTTTATTCGACACCAAAATGATCTCCCAAGTGCAAGTAGAAAAGGCCGCAAGGCCAGATTTAACATAGAAATCCGGCTATGGCCTTTTGCATTATTCAAACCTATGTTGCTAAAATTTTTTATAAAGGAAAATCGATACATTTATTCCAAAACAGGCTCGCATTAAGTCTACATACTGTTACAAATTCTGTAAATAGTAATTATTGTAGGAACGTAACCTGTAAATAGTTTCCCGTAATGAATATACAACCCCTTTTTCATATGGCTAAAATATACGACCCCTATTCCCGTTTTGTTTATTGATAAAATTTGATAACGGTCAACGCATTTCGAGAAGCGTGTGGAATATTTGAGAAAATTCTTTTCGGTGTATTTAAGCCGTTAGCGATGGATAAACAGTTAGTTTCGATTGAGATTTTCGAACTGAGTGCATTTTTGCTCTGTTTATAGCGAGGCATTTCGCTGTGTTATTTTCGTATTTGGAAGTAAATACGTGTGTAAACGGTGAGTTTACGGTGTTGTGTGATAATTGCTTAATTGCTGATGAATAATTTAGCAGTTGTTGAAGATCTTTCCTGTATATAGTGTAAATAAATCTCCTGTGTTTTTATCAAGAACTGTGTCTTCATTTCAAGAAAGTGGAAGTCGCACCGAATCCGTTACAATTTGGCGCCCAACGTGGGGCTACTTCAGGACTTTCTTGCAGTAAGTGTGACTTTGGACATTTTTTCATAAAGACTTTTTAAATTTGGACTTTATTTGTATGGTGATTACTCGCGCAATGGATGAACAATTAAAACAACTGCTTGATGCAATCAACTCTGTGAAGAGTGATATGGCGGCTAATCAAGAACAATTAAAAAGTGACTTGACTGCAAGTTTTACTGCAAATCAAGAACAATTAAAAAATGATATGGCGGCTAATCAAGAACAATTAAAAAGTGATCTGACTGCAAGTATGTTGGCAAATCAAGACCAGTTAAAAAGCGATTTAACGGTGCTGAAAAAGGACTTAACGGTGCTGAAAAAGGACTTAACGTCTAACCAAGAAGAAATTAAAAATGACCTTATTTCGGTAAAGACTGTGATGGAAAATAAATTTAATGACATAGAGCATCGAGTTGATGCAATTGAAGAAAAATTTGATACCGTTGAAAGCCGATTCAATGCTGTAGAAAATAAATTTGAAGATGAAGATAGAAGATTTCATCTACTTAAAGAAGAGATCTTTAAGGACGTGGAAAGGAGATTGGCGACCGCGGAAAGCAGCTCTGTACAGTTTGGCGCTCCCACATCGGTTGCTCGACCGTCCATTAAACTTGCCACATTTGATGGGAAAACTTCGTGGCAGGTTTACAAAACTCAATTCATGATAGTGGCGGAAGCGAACGGATGGGACTCTGCTACCAAGGCCTGTCATCTTGCAGCATCCCTGAGAGGTGACGCAGCGGACATTCTTCAGACCCTTCCGGACAGCCAGCGCCTGGATTTCGCCGCTCTCACATCTGCGTTGGAGCTTCGCTTCGGTGAGAAATGCCAGAAAGAGTTCAGCCGACTCCAGTTGAAGTCCCGTTTCCAGAAAACCGGGGAAACCCTGCAAGAGCTAGCGGCGGACGTCGAGAGACTGTCTCATCTTGCTTTTTGCGACTGTCCTGCGGATGTTCGGGACAACCTGGCACTCAACTACTTCATCGACGGAGTTCGGAATCCTGAGATCCAGAAGGCCCTCCGGATGGCGAATGTAAACGACTTGAAATCCGCTTTGATGTATGCGATGAGATACGAGGCCGCCCAAGAAGCAACCCGTGTGGATCGCCATCTAATCCGGACTCAGGAAGCTGATGAGTCTGATTCCAGGTCGTCCCACCTCGCTGAACTTGAGAGACAACTCGGTGACTTGACAAGACATCTGAGCAGCATAACAGCCCAAAAGAAACAAGAGCAGAAGTGCTGGAAATGCGGTAGTGAAGGACACCTGCGAAGGAGTTGTCCGGCTCGCCAAGCTACGCGAGGGAAGGAAATCACCACCACTAGAGCTCTGCAGATTTCCTCTTCTAGTAGTGGCAGTGATGGACTTTTCATTTACGCACATGTAAATGGGAACCCCTGCAGACTGATTGTCGACACTGGAGCCAATGTGACAATCATTAGGACAGATGTGGCTCGTGAATTTGGATTGAAACTGCTGTGGACCTCGCCACGCGTAAGTCTCCAGACTGTGACAGGTGACAAAATTGAGATTGACGGTAAAGTGGACTTGGAAATAGTGTTTGGGAATGCCACCTACCATCATACGGCATTCGTCGCTAATATCACGGACCCCTTCATTCTCGGATTGGACTTTTTAAAGAAATATGACTTCACTCTCGACTTCAAGACTAATGAGCTGCACTCGATGAGAGAAGACATAGCTGTTTTCCCCGCAGAAAGTGATGTAAAATCCGCTCATCAAATAATAGCCCGAACAGATTTATCGATTCCCTCAAGGTCAGAATCATTAATACCTGGCTCCCTTGAAGAAAGCAATAGTTTTCGATTTGGACTCATTGAATACCCTAACCTAAGCAATAGCCTAAAAGGAGTACTGGTAGCATCTACGCTTGTGGACCTTTCCAAGGATGTAATTCCTGTGAGAGTCGCCAACATGAGTGAAAGGCCAAGGAATATCCGGAAAGGCGAAGTGTTAGCAACTTGTACTCCCGTAAACTGCATCATTAGAAGAATCAATTCCCCCGAGACTGTGTCTTCTGAGTCCTTGACATCGAAGTTAATTGGGAGTGCACCCTTATTGAAGGATCAAAGAACTGCTGCGGAACAATTGGTGGACGACTTCAAGCATCTGTTTTCATCTACATCGGAGGATGTGGGCCGGACGAATTTAACGCAGCATAGGATCTACACTGGAGAACACCCCCCTATTAAACAGCATCCAAGACGACTACCGTTCGCCAAGAAGGAAGAGGTTGAGACCCTCCTGAAAGAGATGAAGGAGAATGATGTAATCGAACCGTCATCCAGTCCTTGGGCCTCTCCCATCGTCTTGGTCCGAAAGAAAGATGGCTCCACCAGATTTTGTGTCGATTACCGACGACTGAATGAAATCACCAAGAAAGACAGTTACCCTCTTCCACGGATAGACGACACCTTAGACACTCTTTCCGGACACAAGTGGTTTTCGACCCTGGACTTGAAGAGCGGCTACTGGCAGGTTGAGATACACCCTGATGACCGAGAGAAGACAGCGTTTACAACTGGACAAGGCTTATGGCAGTTTAAAGTGATGCCCTTCGGCCTCTGCAATGCACCAGCTACGTTCGAACGTCTTATGGAGACAGTGTTAAGAGGACTTTCCTACGAATCCTGTCTGGTCTACTTAGACGATATCATCATCGTGGGACGCAGCTTCGAAGAACATCTGGCAAATCTTAGGAAGGTGCTGCAAAAGCTTAAGGAAGCCAATCTGAAGTTAAGCCCGTCCAAATGTAATTTGTTCCGCCGGGAAGTGAACTACCTTGGTCACATCATCTCTTCTGAGGGTGTACAAACCGATCCAGAGAAGGTATCTGCGGTCAGGAGTTGGAGTCGTCCCGAAAACATCCATCAGCTGCGAAGTTTCCTGGGGCTCTGCACCTACTACAGGAAGTTTGTAAAGGGTTTTTCCAACATTGCACGACCTTTGCATAAGCTGACGGAGAGCAAGCAAAAGTTCGAATGGTCCAAAGAATGCGAAGATGCATTTCTACGACTGAAGGAGGCTTTAACATCAACGCCTATCCTCGCCTATCCTCAGCCTGAAAAATCCTTCATCCTGGACACTGATGCGAGCAACGAGGGCATCGGAGCTGTTTTATCCCAAGAAATTGACGGAAATGAACATGTCATCGCTTACTGGAGCAAATGCTTATCAAAGTCGGAGCGAAATTACTGCGTCACCAGAAAGGAGTTACTGGCCATAGTGAAAGCTGTAGAACACTTCCATCATTACCTCTACGGCCGAAAATTTCTGCTTCGGACAGATCATGCCTCATTAACTTGGCTTTTGAACTTCAAAAATCCGGAAGGCCAGATAGCCAGATGGATACAGCGGCTCCAGGAATATGACATGGAGATCAAGCATCGAAAAGGGTTATCTCACGGTAATGCTGACGCTTTATCAAGGAGACCCTGTCCTGAGAACTGCAATTATTGTTCCCGAATCGAGAAACAGTATGGAACGACTAGCCCTACCGCCTATCAGGTGACAGTGACTCCAATATCATCAGAACCTGATCCATGGAGTGACGACCAAGTTCGAAATGATCAGCTTGAAGACCCCGACATAAAACCAATTTTGGAGTTCATGGAAAGTGACAGTCGGCGCCCTAGCTGGCAGGACGTTTCCATCTTCAGTCCTGCAACAAAAAGATACTGGGCTTTATGGAACACGCTCCATTTACGGAACGGCGTACTGTACCGGAAATGGGAATCTGACGACGGCAAAACATCTAGGTGGCAGTTACTACTTCCCCGATCAAGGATTTCAGATGTTCTGAAAGAAATACATAGTAGTGCGACTGGAGGACATTTTGGTGTCTTGAAAACCCTCAATAAAGTTCGGGAGCGCTTCTTCTGGAGCAAGGCGAAGGATGACGTGGAGAAGTGGTGCCATTCTTGTGACGCCTGTGCTGCTCGTAAAGGACCGAAGAAGAGAAGCAGAGGGAAGCTACATCTGTACAACGTTGGAGCTCCTTTCGAACGAATTGGGATTGACATCCTGGGTCCTCTACCAAGAACTGCTGATGGGAACAAATACATTCTTGTTTCCATCGACTACTTCACCAAATGGCCGGAAGCATATCCCATTCCAGATCAAGAGGCTACCACCGTAGCAGAGACTCTGGTCCAACACTGGATCTCGAGATATGGAACACCTTTGCAGATTCATTCCGATCAAGGGAGGAATTTCATCTCTGCTGTGTTTAAGGACCTATGTCAAATTTTCGGAATTGAGAAAACTAGGACAACACCACTACACCCACAATCGGACGGCATGGTGGAGAGATTTAACCGCACAATCCTGAACAATCTCTCGCTTATGGTATCCAGAAATCAACAGGATTGAGACAAGAAGCTACCTTTGTTCCTGCTGGCCTACCGAAGTGCTGTCCACGAGACTACCGGATTTGCCCCATCTCAGATGCTCTTCGGACGAGAGCTTCGGCTACCTTGTGATCTCGTCTTCGGTCGTCCTCCGGATGCGCCTTCATCGCCTGAGGAGTACATCCAGGATCTCCAGGCCCGGTTGGAAGACGTTCATAACTTCGCACGAGAGCGAATCAACATCGCGGCGGAGAAGATGAAGACCCGATACGACACAAGGTCTACTGGACATGAATTCAACGAAGGCGACAAGGTTTGGTTATGGAATCCCATCCGACGGAAAGGTCTTTCACCCAAATTGCAGTCGCATTGGGATGGACCCTACAAAGTCGTTAACCGACTGAATGACGTCGTAGTGAGGATCCAAAAATCACCTAATGCAAAACCTAGGGTTGTACATTATGATCGGTTAGCCCCATACTATGGCCATAGTTCATGAGTGTTACGTAAACAACCATAGTTGATAACATAAAAGTTGTAGATAATTTTTGCTTTTAATGTTTAGTAATATTTCTTGTTATTATTGTGTTTTCTGTATCTGTTAGTTATTAATTAATGTGTATATTTGTAAACTTGTGATAGAAGTTTGGCACCCTTTCTGGGGATTGTACTGCCCGGGACGTGCAGTCCTTAGGAAGGGGGCAATGTTACAAATTCTGTAAATAGTAATTATTGTAGGAACGTAACCTGTAAATAGTTTCCCGTAATGAATATACAACCCCTTTTTCATATGGCTAAAATATACGACCCCTATTCCCGTTTTGTTTATTGATAAAATTTGATAACGGTCAACGCATTTCGAGAAGCGTGTGGAATATTTGAGAAAATTCTTTTCGGTGTATTTAAGCCGTTAGCGATGGATAAACAGTTAGTTTCGATTGAGATTTTCGAACTGAGTGCATTTTTGCTCTGTTTATAGCGAGGCATTTCGCTGTGTTATTTTCGTATTTGGAAGTAAATACGTGTGTAAACGGTGAGTTTACGGTGTTGTGTGATAATTGCTTAATTGCTGATGAATAATTTAGCAGTTGTTGAAGATCTTTCCTGTATATAGTGTAAATAAATCTCCTGTGTTTTTATCAAGAACTGTGTCTTCATTTCAAGAAAGTGGAAGTCGCACCGAATCCGTTACAATACTTTTACTAAGGATTACTTGCCAAAGTTGATACATAAAGGAATACATGATCCCTTCATGGGGAATACTTGATCCCACTGAGAAAATACATAAGACTTTTCATTAGATCGGCAATTTACTTATGGATCTTAGTTTTTTACATAATGTTTCTAAAATATAACACCATTTCTAATTTTCTTTATTAGATTATAATAATGCGAGTTTAAAGTTTCACTAGACATTTGTAAAAAAACGTACTTAACTGTCATGAACTTATAATGCTTTTGATCAGTTATTTATTATCCAATGCAGTTGTGAACAAAATACTATATTTTATAAATAAAACTAACAATTTTTTTTTTTTTTTGAAAAAGCGTAATGAAGCTAAAATTACAACAAATAAAAAATAGGATGACAAGCACGAAAATCATCGTATATGCTTCTTGTCTTGCAATAATGAAATTAAGAGTTTCATCAATTAAATTAATTTTTAAAAAGAAGGAAGAAAAATGTAAGTATGAGTGCACTTATAAAAAAGAAAGTCTAGCTTATTTGTTTTCAAAATCTGAAAAGTAAAATGCAAACAATTAGTTTGTTGTAGTTCTTAAAGTTCCACTCAATCCAACTGGATATGTTCAGCTAAACACATTTTGTCATTTTTTCAGGAAATATAGATTGATTCAGCATATTACCTTTTCGCTTCAGAAAACTTATTTCAAACTTTAGAAATCCAACTTTGCATATTATCCGATAATGAGTCTACACAATGGGCAACTCACTTTTTTGTTGTAAATCTAATTATAGCAAAATCTTTTTTTTTTCTTTCAAATAAAGATTTGACATCTATTTCAACTTAAGTTCATTTGGCTGATCAGAATATAATTTATCAGTAGAGTTAGTTTATGTTTAGATGTTTGAGGTGTTATGTGGGTTACAAGTGCGAACTGATATTTTAATTGTTTAGCATAATTAATGTAGTGATTGTTTAAATCTATCACTCAAACTATGATAAATTTCATTATGTTAACACGGTTTTGAATGTTTAAAGTTCATGTCAACTAAGTAAACAACATTTATATTGTTTTCATTGTGTTTATATTGTCATATGGATACTTGATCACTGGCATTAGGTATACCTCTAAACGAAGGGATCAAATATCCCTACACTGTTATAACCAGGGGTTAAAGACGAGTGACTATATTCCCTCTAAGGTGAAAGCATAGTGCCATAAAGTGCAATACTTACCAGGAAATAGAGCAGAGGAGCCAAAACGACAGGCAATCATAGAAAGACTTGCTGCGCATGCGCTTTTGCCTTGGACATGCATTCAACCATTTCAATATGGCGGACAAATGATGGTTGCATCTATGTGTCTTTCACATTGAATGAAGTACACTATTGGATTAAAACACAACTTTTCTAGAATTAATTATCCGAAATAACAAGTAAGCACAGATTTTGATCATTTTGTAGTTTTTAGGGCTTTCAAACATAGTTAAAAGTATTTAAAAGTGCATTTACTGCTTTTCAGTTACCGTTACTGTCGTTCAGTTTCCGTTTATTGTTACTGTCATGAAATTTCCATCATTCAAAACGCTACCAAAAATATCTATCATTATTTTCTTGAGTACTCGATAAGCAGCATTTAATCACCAAAATAACCAGCTAAAATTATAAATGATCAACAAGTGAGGACCAGAACAAAAATGATTTTTGTACTTCGTAGGGTATAACAGAATAGCATGCGAAAACGTAAACAGCAAAAAAAAAAAGGAATCTCCATCTGGCCTTTTTTTTTCCCCTTTTTCATGCAAGTGTTTGAATCATTTCCTGTTAGCGGTTAATGTCTCGATAGCGTTAGAAGTTTTTTTTTTTTGGTTTTTAAACTATGGAAAAACTTCATGTGCATTTTATTTTGTTACTCTTGATTAACGTTTATGAAACGGTTTTGTTTTTCCGTAATTGTAATATCCCAGAATATTTTTGGCTCTTCATGTAAATAATCCATAAGTACCTCTGTACTTCATTTTCGACACGGGTCATGTTTTAGTAAATGTATAATTTCTCACATTATTTAAATAATTACTCGTCTTTAAATTATAACATATTTGTGACAGCTCTTTGATACCGAGTGAAGGGTAGATATTTATTGTTTTATTAACTTTTAATGTTACTTTGTTAAAAAAAAAAAAAATAAATCCATAGTCTCACCTATTGTAAACAGGGGTCCCCCCCCCCTTTTTTTTCAAGCTATAAAAAGTTTATGCTAAATGATTTTAAATAATAATTGTTTACCATTGTTCTGAAACTGAATTAGAAAACATTTACAAGGCACAAAAACTCAATAATAAACTGAAGTTGTTTTGGGAGGACACGAAACTTTATCCATAAAACAAAGTTATATGCTTTTTGGTATAACCTTTTCATTCCAGCTGTCCGCTCTCAGCTAGTGTTAAAATAGCCATAAAAAAATCTTTTAGTTCAAAAATCATTTTTAACTTATCTCATTATCGTCATTGGATCAACTATCAGCATTGGTTTCATTTTTGAAATGTTATTCATAATCGAAAATTGCATATGATAACTTTCAAAAAAACTGGTCTTTGTATCGATAAAAAATGAGAGTTTTTTCCACTTCTACTTTGAATACTTAAGATTAAAGTATTTTATTAAGTTAAGTCTCAAACGTAAAATGAAACTAAAATAAACTTGAAATGAAACGGAAATCAAGTCTCAAACTTGAAATGAAACGGGAATAAAGTGTCAAACTTAAAATACACCAGGGCAAAAAAAGCCGCAAACTTGTAATCTAAGAGGAAACTCAAAACACCTGTATGATCTTTATTAAAATTTTTTTAAACATTACAATGTTGTTTCCTTGCATAAATGTTACTATTTTTTAATGGGATTCAATTTATCAGATACAGAGCTTTACCATGTATCGTGACTGTCTCATTTCTTTAGGAACAAGAAAAAACTTTCGTTATAGTCGGTCATATTGCATTTTTATTTTTGTCATTTAAATGAAACGTTATTGAAGAGCTTGAAGGGAATTCAAAACAAAGAGACCGCTCAGCTTTTAACTTAAACGAGTTTATAAGTCTTCCTCGAAAGCACTTTAGGCTGTGTTTTGATAAATGGTGCTAAGGCTGTGATGAATTGTGCAGAAGAAATCCTAGTCTGCTGCAATGTTTTTAGTTAAATATTTATTTTTGTTGTTCATACATACCAGAAAATATAGCTTATCATTAATTTCTGAAAAACTATGGTTTTTCACCCGTCATACGATGACAGAAACTTAAGCTCACTGAACTTTTTGAATTACTCGTAATGAAAATATCCAGTGATAAATTATGGCAAAGTCATTTGGTGTTCATTTTGTTTTCATAGTGCGGTTCCTTAAGGAAATCCAAAAGAAACTCCTTCTTGAAAGATAGATGCGTCGTCGCGGATGGCTTTATAATCCGAGTCAATGCTGAGCAAGAGCCTGTTATAGATAGGGATTGAAAAGCTACAAGATGGCATACAATAAAACTCGGTTTCATAAAAGCCAATGCATCTACTCTATCAATTCTCCATTAACATTAATTTATTGTAGTGCAAGTTAAAGTACATGAATTTATTTTTAGGATAGATTCTACAATAAACCCAATTTTCCTTTCACTTTCTTGAGAACACTTATCAAACGTTTTATGATTAATGAGAGAAATAACTTTTTAAGAAGGACATTTCGATAGTTAAGATCTTGACGTGGTTGCCAAATTTTGGGCCATAATCGTTCATTTCCAAAAATATAAGGAAAGTCGAAATACAATAGTGTCTGGTCTTTGGCATTAAAAATTTTAGCGGCGGATGAAAAGAATTGATAAGAATCTCAGCTGACAAATTCTTTCCGAATTGAAATGCAAATCAGAAAAAGTTCTGCATAAACATATTTCGGAGTTTCCGAACACCGAAATATTAGTATTTCTTCACATGCAGTTTTATGTTTTAAATAAACTTTCAACAATTTTTATTTATATGTATTTTTTAAATTTATTTATTTATTTATTTATTTATGTATATTTTTTAAATTTATTTATTTTCTGCTCTATTTATATATATATTTCAAAAAATTTTATTTATTTATAGTTTAAAGCTATGACGTCAAAACAAATCAAATGCAAAATCCATTTGCACAACAATAACATTTTTACGCATATATTTTCAAGTCGTTCCCGGAAAATTAAATTTTACTTAATTGTGATATATTCAAATATGAGGAATTATGAAGTATCAATTTTCTAAAAAAAATTCCTGTGTTTAAAAAACAATGATTTGTACGTGTTGTGGGCATGACCGTACGGTCATATATGCAAATCGTACAAATCTTTATTTTTCAAGTACAATAAATTATTGTAGCAAGTAGATATTTCATATTTTGATACAAAATGGTTCTTTTATTCGAATGTATTACAATCAAAAACAAAAGTTTAAAATTCCGGAAATGAAAAGCAAATATATGCAAAAAATATAAGAAACGTGCAAATTGATTAAGCACAAAACAAAACGAAAGCAACATTAAAAATCCAGGAAATCTATACGTTTGGAAAAATTAAAAGCAATAATTGCTTGTGAGAAAAAATAATGAACATCGTTTTAACACACAAAAATAGCAGATTACTGCATACACGTGTTTCGGAGTTACAAGGTATTCCTTTTTCAATGCAAAGTGGTGAGCTTTTGGATGTTAAGCCATCGTTCTAATTAGTATGCAAAGTTAGAATAAATTTCACATTGCGCAATTTCTACCGGCTTTCAATTGGCATAAAACTGAAAAGAAAATGAATTTACTTCCCTTCTAGGAATTTCTTGAAAAAATATACTCATACTCAAAAAAACATACGCTAAAAAAATAAAGAAATAAATAAATGATAATGAGAAGCAAAGAAAGGAAAACAAGATATTTTAAGGAATTTTGCTTCAAAAACGATTTTAATGTTAATTTTTTATGCTAAATTTGCAGTCACGCGTTTGAAATAAATCAAAAATGTTCCAACAAAACATAGATATGTTTTTTTAGCAGTACACTGTAAAAAATCGAAACATTTTTGGAAAATAATGGGCAGCTAATGTGCCTAATTTCTGCCACAAACATGTCTGGCAAAAAAAAGGAAAGTTTCCCCCTAAAAGTTAGTCATCTTCCTGAAACTGACCAGGAATCTTCCTGAAAAATTCAGAAACCTTCCCAATCAAAGCCAGCCCTGCTTCTCTCTCGATAATTAGATACTGATGATAGATACTGTCATAGTTTTCATACTATTTTCCTCATATTATCCTCCAATGATCGAGTAACGTTCCTGACGTCATCAACAATGAAACTCGTGCCACGGTATGATAATTTGAAAGTATGTTTTGGCAATGCAGGGAAAGGCTTTATTGTGACATGGCTGAACTGGATCCGGTATCTTAACTGTTTTACTGGTAAGATTGTGTCAGTTCAGGGGAGTGGAGAAACGAAAAGGTGGTCAACAATGAAAGCTATCTACTGGAGTTTGGGGTTAATCCACCGGAGTTAAGGTTAAAATTTCAACCATCAAAATATCACCAAACAAGCAATCGCTTCATTGAAATGTAGAAGCAGTTTTCACCCGTCATATCTTGACGGGCGACTTTCTAGTTAGTAAGGAAATTCGTGCCTTCATTAAATAAAATAAAAACTACATTAGGGAAACAAAGAAAAACAATGTTCAGTCATTGTTATTTAGCAGACCATTTCACTAAAGACATTTTTCAATTACATTTCTGCATTTATCAAAATTATGTAGTATTCGTATGACTTTAAGACCTAAATAATTCGAATCACTTTTTCTTTTCTTCTTTCCCCTTTTTTTCTTTTTTTCTTTTTACATCACAATTTCTTGTTGAGAAGCAATAGCCCCCTGCCGCGATTCTCGTTCACAAATGGCGATCATAATGTCAATATAAATTACCTACGTAGACACGGTTATTAGAGGCAGTGGTCGTCCGTCGAACACGCTTTCTATTCTCACCATAAAAAAATCGAATAGATGACAGCGAAGGAACTACCAACTCCCGTTCTGCTTCGCATATGTGCTCGAAACAGAAAGTAAAGAACGTGTAAGTAAAAATACAAGGCTTTTTTTTTTCGCTACTGCCAGCATCTAATACATCATAATCAATTACCATCCAAAAAAATACGGTTGCCTGCGTTTGTCAATAATATTAATGAACTCTCTAATAACTTTGTTCCTGCTAAGCTAAAAAAGAAAGGGGAGTCTTCTATTTACTCAACAAATGATAAATTTACAAGATTAGAAGTGATTATTTCCTGAAATTTAATGCAAAGCCTAGTTTTCGATGTCGATGGCAAAAAAAAACATGTAACTGATAATATCAGTAGATAATCAAATCTCGAATAAAGCTCGTTAACAGATGTCGTCACTTTGTAACTTTGGATAATTTTTCTGACAGGATCCGAGTCATTGTATGGCTATTTTTTTTTCCATTTTGGGCTTAGATAATTAGTTGGATTCTCTAGAAATTACTGAATCCTTGATCTCTGTTGAAGTTTTCGGTTGAATATTTCCATACGTACTAAAGCCTGTGAAATATCTTTGAAACTGAATAATTGAATTGAATTGAATTTGTTTTCAGTTATTTCAACTGTCTTGAGTTAAAGTAATTTTTACTTCAACAGTGAATCCTAAAATTGAGAATTGATACCTTTTTAACCATTCAAAGCGAAAGTTTTTGTTTTTCGGAAAACTGACAAAAAAAAAAAAAAAAAATGATTTTTTTTTTTTTTGGACAGAAAATAAACATATAACTGGTATAGAGTTTTTTTTTTTTTTTCAATTTCAATTACGTGAGGCGCTGTCTAAGGAGCTGGAGGGGTGGCTGAAAGTCATAAAAAAATTACTATACAAGCAAAATGTAAACGATTTCATTGAATTTCGAAATAGTAAAATCAACTTTAATCAAACTGCCATAATTGCGAGCATTAAAATTGTTAAAAATTTATGTTGGCACTAAAAATGAGCACATTACCTATTCCACACCAAGACCTATTTTACCCAAGATAGCATGGTTTACACTTGATAAAAATGCTGCGGAATTGTGCTATCTACGGTAAATAAGTTTAACAGTAACCTAGCATTTCTATTTTTACCAGAACGGGACTCAGACGGGCATGTTAAAAAAAAGTAAGATACGTGAACGCCCGTGTCGGACACGGGTATATGCAAATTTGCCACTAACGTGGTTAAGTAACTTATACTTTTCCTGGATACCGTAGTGGCCTGATCGGTAGGGCGTCGGACTCTCACTGTAGGGCCCCGGGCTCACTGCCAGTCGGTCCGAGATTCTCCGAATTCGTTAATGGTGACTGGGGCACGTTAAATATGTCATGACCGCAAAGTCTTCCTAGTGAATCAATACCTCTGAGGATGCTGGACCAGGGATTACTTTGCCTGGATAAAAGAGCAGAACTGTCTTAAGGGCCCCATACAAGGGTTTACCGTAACTAGTGGTAGGTACGAGGACTCTGGAGTTTGATATGATATACTTTTCCTAAATGATTTTTAACCAATAATCACGGGCTTAACCAATAATCACCAATAATCATTTAGGCTTAGCTAAAATTTAGGCCCTACTTTCTTCATTAAATCTGTCAGTAAAAAACGAAGGAATTGTCCCACAGTTTTCTTTTTGACATCACTGGAAAGAAGGGCTTTTTTTACTCCAGATCTAACTCGACCTATGGTCGAAAAACTGAGCTTCTGTCTCCAAAGGAAGAAAAGTTACAACCCGTTAAAAATCAAGTCCGAATAATCGCATCTTCATTAAAATTATTGATGTTTTATTTGGTGTTGCCATAGTTACGTCTTTTCGGTTCGCATGTTTCTTTTTTCCCTTATTCACGAACTTTAAGAGTTTCGATATTAACGGAAAATCTTAGGCTCAACCCAATTCAAGCCCCGAGATAAAGAGCAAAATATGTTACTAGAGATCACGAATATGAAAGCGACTTTTCAGACGCACATAACTGCAGTTTTTCAATGCTCATGAGCCCCTTAGTCCTTACGGCTCTGCGAGTTGGTACAAGTTATTTTGAAACCCGGAGAAGGGGTGCTTTTTGATCCAGAGGGAGCTCATAATGCGTTTTTAATCTGTTTCTTTTTAATAGACGATTTAAATCTTTGCGAAGCAACAATCCTCGGGGATTGGTGAGCGTTAGCGAGCAGAGTTAGTTTAAATATATTTAGAAGCATAAACATTCTTTGACTCTAAATGGTTTGCAATGTCCCAGACTAATAGAATGTTATATACCGTATCCAATGCGGCCTCAATTATATGCAAAGGGATTAACGGTTCTATACTGACATTGTGGTTTTTTTTTTCGTTCACGCGTCTCCAAACCGCTGACACAAACCGCTTTGTTAAAAGAGAACCTGCAACTACTTTTTCGTTGTCAACGCAGGACAATCGCTGGTTGTGTTTACGTACATAACAATTGATCAGTACGAAACATAAACTGGTAGCGAAGACAAACTATTGGTTTAGAAAATTAGTATAAATACATTTATGCATAATTTACAGCCTATGTCACTCAGTAAGAACGCACCTTTCTTGTAGTGAAAGAATTTTTCGAATAGATGTAATGATTCCGGAGCTTACCTCGAACATATAAACACACAAAAATCCTCTCTCTCTCTCGTTATAATATTAGTATAGATTTCAGCATTTACACTTAAGAGCCATTGTCTGTAAGGATCAGGCAGGTTGTGATTGTTGGGATTTTTAACTTTCTTTATTTTCACATAGGTTGTTTCTTATCATGAATGTAATGTAAATCCGAAATTTGAGCTTTGTCTGACTCACCGTTTTTGAGAAAATAATTTTTTTTGTTTAGGGGGCGTGGCACATTTTTGTTGTTTTTTTAAATTTTCAGATTTTAATGTGCTTGTTGCTTGAAGCACCCTTATAATGACATGGATTTTTTAATTCCATATTACTATATGGTTCTGTTAAATACTGTTACAGCTGTCAAATCGGTGACACTGCGGGGGCGACGCCCACAAACTCCGTTTAAAAATGACCGAAAATGAATTTTTTTTCTATATTCAAGGCCAATTTTCTCAAAGCGCCTTCATGATGACACCAACATTTTCAGATCATTTTCTAGCCACACTTACATACATCAAAAATATGTATCAAAATTGGTGTCACTATAAGGGCGCCAGAAGATATTGGAACTTTTATTCGATAAATTTCACAAAAACACAAATATTTCAAATCTAACTACAACTGTCGCCCTCATAGCAGAGATATGATACTAAATTAGGTTGATAACCAACATGTTTGTCTAACATTTGCACAAAAAAAAATCGGTGTGACTCCTATTATTTTTAGAAATATAATCGTTCGAAGTTAGTACGTTATGGCGTTTTTTTTTTATATTTATTCATTTAATCTTTTCACCCCCAGATAGTTTTTTTGAACATATTTATTTTTAATTTAATACAAAAAAGTATATCTTTTAGCATAAAAAGCTTTGGGCAGTAAGAGCGTCTTTTTCTTGAATAGAAAATGCCCGTTTTGATATAGGTACAGGCGGATGTATTGTGCATAATATGTATAGATTATCATACCAATACTCATCTTGTTTTTTCGGCCAAACAAATCTATTTATTCCAATTGTTCTTAACATACATTTGACCTCAACTTGCAAATTGATTTTATACGAAAGATGTATAGAGAGAAGCTCTTACAAACATCTTATATAAATGCTTCAAATTTTAAACTAATAAATGCCCCTGCATTGCCACAAGTTCAATTTAATGAAATTGGATGGGCCCTATCTTTACGAGCTCAGTTCAAGTTCACTTCAAAGCAGAAGCAATATTTATAAGAACAATTTACGTTTGGTGGAAATACTGGGAAAAAATAACATCCCTGACAAGTTGCACACTTGATGAGAAATGCAGTTCGTAACGGGAAAAAAAACTGTTCCTTGCTTCAGAGTATTGTACTATGAACCAAATCCTATCCCTTTTTTTTCGATGGAAGAAAGAAAAAAACGAATGCATTCTCAATACATCAAATGAGAATATTGAAGAAAGCGAACATTCAGAATCTAAAACTGAATTTGAGGATAACGTAGACCAAAACGGAGATAAACATTAAAAATCAAATCAACCAATTTCAGAAAGACGGTCATCTCTTATTGAAAACTGCTAATTTTGTAGCACTAAAGCATGGGAAAACATGGTATCCCAGAAAAATAGTAGAAGTTGACCATTTGCAAGTTTAGGTCAAATGCATGTCAAGAACAATTGGAATAAATAAATTTGTTTGGCCGGAAAAACAAGACGAGTATTGGTATAATAGTCTAAACATGTTATGCACAATAGATCCATCTGGTACCTATATCAAAACGGGCATTTTCTATTCAAGAAAAAGACTCTCTTGCTGCACAAAGCTGTTTATGTTATAAGGTACACTTCTTTGTACTAAATTGAAAATAAATATGTTCAAAAAAAAAAAAAAAATCTGGGTGTAAAAATATTAAATAAATAAATATAAAAAAACGCCATAACGTACTAACTTGAAACGAATATATTTCCAAAAATAATAGGAGTGACACCGATTTTTTTTGTGCAAATGTTAGACAAACATGTTGTTTATCAACCTAATGTAGTATCAGATATCTGCTATGAGGGCGACAGTTGTAATGAGATTCTAAATATTTGTGTTTTTGTGAAATTTATCGAATAAAAATTCCAATATCTTCTGGCGCTCTTATAGTGACACCGATTTTGATACATATTTTTGATGTATGTAAATGTGGCTAGAAAATGATCGAAAAAAGTTGGTGTCATCATGAAGACGCTTTGAGAAAATTGGCCTTGAATATAGAAAAAAATTCATTTTCGGTCATTTTTAAACGGAGTTTGTGGGCGTCGCCCTCGTAGTGTCACCGATTTGACAGCTGTAACAGTATCTAACAAGACCATATAGTAATATGGAATCGAAAAATCCATGTCATTATAAGGACGCTTCAAGCAACAAGCACATTAAAATCTGCAAATTTGAAAAAACAGCAAAAATGTGCCACGCCCCCTAAACTAAAAAAAATTGTTTTCTCAAAAACGGTGAGTCAGACAAAGCTCAAATTTTGGATTTACATTACATTCATGATAAGGAACAACATATGTGAAAATAAAAAAAAATTAAAAATGTCAACAATCACAAATGCTTTAAACTGCCTGATTCTTACAGACAATGGCTCTTAAAACGAGTGGCGATTAATTTTATTACTTTCAACATTTTCATTATTACTATATAGCGCCATGCTCTTATTACAGCATGCGCATTCCTTTGAAAAAATGTGTAAATTTTTGAAATATGTACATATTACTATACATTTACGCACATCGAAGAAATTTACTATATTTCGATGCCCAAACTAGTGAAAGAAAATGTTTTCCTTCGTCAGCAATATACAATTGATGTGCACCAAAATGTTCAGTTCAACAGTTAATCATCAAACAATTTTTCTTCTGTTTCAAAGTAATTTAAATGAAATACACTATTCTTTGGTCAAACCACTATTTTTAGCGATTAATGTCAGAACTTCAATGAGCTTTTTAAAAAACTTAGAACGTTTTTTCGCTCTTACGGACATAAAACAAAATGACTTAAGTAACATTTTAACCTTGAATTTGGAAGTTTAAGCTCCATAAACATCGAACATAAAAGAAGTTGAACAGCTCTGAAAAGCATTTCAGCCAATCAAGTCCATTTTTCACGTTCTCAAAAGAGAAACTAATTTAAAAGTATGGCAGATGGGATGCCAGTTCTGCGGCTTTCCTGAAAGATGTTTTATTTAATAATGCTGAAAGAAAACCCTTGTACACAACCATTTCGAACTTTTTTGTTCTCTAAATTTTTGAATTTATTTCATTTAGATAGTAATAAAAGTGTTATCGTCTTTCTTCTCAAGGCTTGCAGCAATAATTTGACTATCAGTAACGTAATTTGATTTTATGAGTCTTATCCCAAACATTGAAGAAATCTTCCAACGATGAGAAGGCGGTGTTTTTTCAATAACATTTTAAGTAATTACGCCGATCGAGTTACTTTTGACCTATTTTCTGTTTTTTGCTTGCCCGTTGGAAAGTAAAAGCTTTTCTGGTGCAACTATGTTGACATTATACTTCATAAGTTTAAAAAGATATCAATTTTAAACAAATTTTGAACAAGATGTGTAATTTACTTATGTGTAATGGCTATTTCAGACTTTTCAAAACAAATGTTCCAGCTTATATACAATATTTTCCTTAGGTAACTTTCATAACACATTGATATACAGTAAACTCTCGTTAATCCGGACCCTATTGAACCGGAATCCTCTTAATCTGGACAGCCTTTTACACTACTGGCCATTAAAATTGCTACACCAAGAAGGAGTTGTTAGAATGAAACAAAGTTTTGCACACGTGATCACAACATTGACATTA
This sequence comes from Uloborus diversus, assembly GCF_026930045.1. Lineage (NCBI taxonomy): Eukaryota > Metazoa > Arthropoda > Arachnida > Araneae > Uloboridae > Uloborus > Uloborus diversus. The sequence continues at coordinate 60,994,344 of NC_072736.1, read as the reverse complement.
GAAAATGATTACAAAACGAAAGCAAAATGATCATTTATTACTGGAAAAAAGTCACATAAGTGGTGGTTTAGGTACCCTGCTGCGCCACCTCTAGCTGGAATATAAGAGTCGATACGATCGAGCATTGAGGTACAGCAGTTTCGTACGATGTCCTACGTCCTTTCGTACCACAGTTGCTGTAAACGCGCCACTAATTCGATCAAACTTACGCGCTGTCCAAGTAACCGTCTGAAGTGATCCCAGATATGCTCGATTTGTGAATAATCAGTGCATCACGCAGACCAGAGAAGGTGATAATGTGGAAAAGAGGAAGTCCATTGACACCCTTGCTGTGTGTGATCGAGCATTTTCATGTTAAAAAATGTTCCTGGGAGCCCCGTCGTGAGTGCTAACACATGCGTATGAGTTTGATTTAATGAGTGGCACATTTACAGCAACTGTGGTACGAGATGACGTAGGATATCGTAAGAGACTGCTATACCTCAAAGCCCGATTGTATCGCTTTGAACATCGTACATTCACGCTAGAGGTGACTTAACAGGGTACTTAAACCTCCATTCATTTGAGCTTTCTCCAACAATAAATAATGACTTTCCTTTCATTTTGTAATCACTTTCTAATGTCAATTTCGGTATCACGTGTGCAAAATTTAGCTTCATTCTGGCAATTTCTTCTTGATGTACAATTTTAATGGCCAGTAGTATAGATGTTCCTACTGTATAAATACGCAATATTTCAATTGTTTTATTATTGAGCTATCGCAATGTTTAATCATGTTTTTGTAAGTAAGATAGTGTATGTACAATGCACATACTATACTTAATTTTCTGTTATGGATTTTATATTTCATTCTCTTGAATTCAAAATACAATTTTTACTGCGTATAGAAGTTTGTTTACGTAGCTTACGTCAATTTATAGATTATTTTTATTAATCCGTTCTTTCATTAATTCGAACGACGTGGATCCCATATTTTTTTCAGATTAATAAGGTAATACTCTATTAACTACTATTATTTTACTATTACTTTTTAGTAAAAAACATGCTTTAAAAAATTGCTGCGTCATGTATGATTTCATTCATTAAAACGTGCAAGGTGAAAGGTGAATTACCTTTGTTTCCTGTTTAAATAAATACATTCAAATTCAAAATTCACTGTAGACTTCCCCATTGAATTTAAAGGATACAATTAAGAAGAAGAAAAAAAACCCCGTAGCCATGAAAAAAGTTAATTTGTAAAATGAATGTTCTGATTCAATACAGTGAGCAATATGCTGCTGTTCCTACACTTTTTCCTTTCCTTTTGGATATATGTTTGAACATTATTCTTGAAAACATATTTTTCTTTTTAATTTGCATGTGTGGTATCATAATATCTTATAAAATGACATTAAAAAATTTAAAGTTTTCCTGTGTACAATTGTAAGTACGTTTAATGGGAGTAATGACCCACCAATATTGATAGTTTGTAGACAATCTGGATTATTTTTCTCAATTTAATTTTTTGTAGCTTTAAAAATAAAGAAATAAATGAAAAAAAAAAAAAAAACAATAATAATAATATTTTTTCCATTACAATTCTATTGATGATGTTCATGATGATTATTATGATAATAGTAATTGAACCGTAATAGCAAAAATAGTAATAATAATGACGATGACAATTTTCCTTTTTGATTTTTGTTTTTATTTCTTTTTGTTTGAGCGAAAATTAGTGGACAAATTTTGAAGAATATTTTTACGACGACGCAAGCTAAATTTTGCTCTCTGCTTTTTTGCGTGGAGTACAATTATGCTTGACTAGCAATTTCTTTTCAGAAAACCAATCCTTCTTAATCTGTCTTAGCTGATTTGAAGTGAAATTTAAGGACTGCGCTAATGAGAGAACAAAAAATAGGGAGCTCGGAACGAGCTATTTAACCAGGATTTCCGAAACTAAAACGACCAAAAAAGATTTCCCTGTCACAAAAAACGGAGTTCTTCTGCTAATTTCTTGCTGCTAAAATGAGCGGTGAAAAATGCAAGTCGCTTGAAGAGAAGTCAGAAGGGGTCGGGAGGGTGAGGGATTGCGGAAGAAATAAAATAAGATACTGTGAACAATCCATCAAACGACTTCGTTTCCGGAGATGAAAATTTTCCTTCTACAGTGGGTGCCAAAAACATTTAAAAAAAATCTTCTTTTCTTTCAGCAGTGCGCAATGATGGCAAGAAATTTTTGGGGAAAAGAAAGAGAAGTTTCTGTTCTGATTCCGCTCGAAGCAGGTGTCAGGAAGTATGTTGAACTCGAATTATTTTTGCAATTTTCTCGCGGTAAATCATTTGTTAAGGTTGGTTGGCATCGGGTGGAAACTAAGTATTCCACTAAATCATTTTTCAATTCCACTCTTTAAGATCTGTTATCCTAGCCAAAAAGAAGGAAAAAATCTTCATTACAACTCAGCCCCATTTATTACAAAGTTACAGTTTTGTTCTGAAACAAGATGTAAAAGATAATCTATAGCTTAATCATAATCATAAATATTTATTATAGATTGATACGTTAAGACTTGTTTTTATAACTTTCATTACACATATCAATTGCGATTAAGCTAGTTAATGTAAAGATATTTTTAAACTTCAGTATAGGAGTGGTTATAAAAATTTCAATTAAACAATATCTTTTGTTTCTTCACTTGTATTGTTTTCTTTTGACAAAAATACATGTTTTTCCTCTTAGAACGAGTTACATGATAAGTTGAATTGAAATTTAAATAATTTGCTACGTTTATTTATTTATTTATTTATTTATTTATTTACCAGCGGTACCCGCACGGCTTTGCCTGTAGTAAAAAATTAAAAGGTCACTTGGTTCGCCTGCATATTTACAAATAATGGATAATGATTTTCTCGCCAATTTGCTATGCTAATTGCTCGCCCGTGTTATGGTAGTTAGCTCGTTTACGTTATGGTAGCTTGCTCGTCCGCGTTTTTGGTAATTTGTTCATTCATGTTATGATAATTTGCTCAGTAAAATGTTCTTAAAATGAAATAGAAAAAGAACGAAATCGAATTTTTAAAAAAATTGCTTCGAGGTGCACACCTCCATGCTACTAACTAATTTTGTGACAAATTTCATGAAAATCGGCCGAATGGTCTAGGCGCTATGCGCGTCACAGAGATCCAGACATCCAGACAGAGATTCAGACCTTCAGCTTTATTATTGGTAAAGATAAAGATTATTATTGTTATTTATTTATTTATTTATTTTGCCTTATAAATTGTCAAAAAGAACTATAAGTCGTCTTCTTAAAGAAAATGAAAACAAAGTTTCATAAAGTTATAACTTAATTAGTCAAAAATTCGTAAAGTCGAAAAATACAAACGGTCAAACTTGAACCCTTGTAAGTTTTGAACGTGAGGATGATTTCGTTCGAAACCGTGTGTTAATTACTACTATTTTAGTAGCGAAAATACAGGTCTGTACAGTCTGACCACCGATGATCTGGAAAAGCAAACATCCGGTTTATAGGCAGAAATGGATGCGCATTTGACTTCATTTCATTTTGATTCCTTCACATTTATGTCTGACTTGCATCAATGTTAAGTCTACGGGATATGTTATTTCGATATTTAATAATTGTTTTTTTTTTTATGTTATGAAACCAAAAAATTGAAATTCTATTCTGACTTTGCACTTATTTTTCAATTTTTTGAAGTGAAAATAATTTTTCGTGATGAAGTTAATTTTAAAAAAAATTGAAATATTCAGGAAATAAACTAAAAATATAGCTAACTTAAAAAACTTTTTCTCTACAAGTTCTTCATCAAAAGCCTTTTCCAACATTTTTTTTTTTTTTGAAGCAAATCCGTCTTTTAGTTTTGGATTAATATGCGCTTTAAATTTCCCGTAGACTTTTTTTTTAACCGTTTAAAATTTAACGGAAAGTTATTCCAATAAAAAAAAATCTATAATTTTTCCCATCAAGAGCTTTTTTAAACAAAGTTTGGAGCAAATTCGCCGTTAATTTCGGGATTAATATTTGCCTTAAATTTCCCTGTAGGCTGTAAGTTTTTTCTTTTTTTTTCAACTGTTCGAAGTTGAAGGAAAATTTTTCAATTTAAAATAGAGAAACGTGAAAATAAGGTATCCTCGACGAGATCTTTCGTACAAAAAAAATTTTTGTTCGAATCGGATTATCGGACTATTTACTAATAAACAAGGGGGGATCCAGACATTTTTCAAAGAGGAGGCGATTGTTTTTTTAACCTTACTTCTCCCACGCATCTGATCTACATCTACAAGTGGGGGGGGGGGGACCACATCATTTTGATCAAAACAACTAAAATTTACAGATTTATCCGGAGATGTCGCCGAACCTATTCCTTTCCTTTTTCGTCGGTACAGGTATTATAAAATTACGTTTTTAGAAATTCAATTTCATAATAAATTCGGGGGAATGTTTCCAACACTTCTCCCTTTAACATCGTCGAAAGTCGTCTAAAATTGCTCTTTTTGGAACTTCAGTTTTGAAAAATTGACAGAGGAAAGTTACTAAACCCATTCCTTCCCCCAACACTACCCGAGATGTCTACCATCCCGTCTTTCGAACTTAAATTTTGAAAAATACCTGCGGGAAGAACTCCAAACTCCTCCTCCAAACATCACCAAATATCGCCTTCAATTGTCTTTTTGAAATTTTAATTCCGAAAAGTTTCCGGGTGGGAGATTCCAACCAGATTCCTTTCCTTAACATATATCAAAATATCAAAATGGCCATAAAAATCATCATTATCAAAAAATGGCCTACACTTTCGTTTCTGGAAACTCAATTCAGAGAAATTGTCGGTGGAGGGTCCCTCAAGGGAGAATCCGTCCTTGCTCAAAAGTTATTGTGTGGGGGGGGGGGGGGGGCAGTCCGACCGACTGTCATACTACATTTTTCCTATCTCGAAACCCTACTTTCCAATTTTTAGTTTTTTGATACTTATTTATTTCGATTGTGACTTTTTTCTGTTTTTAGCAATATCTTAAAAATGCATTTAGTCTTATGCTTTTTTCTTCTTTCTTTTGCTTTTACGGTAGAGTAGGCTAAAAATTAAAAACATGAGTTATATTTACTGTACAAGTTCGGAAATAAAATATGAATTGAAGTCAATGGATACTAGATTTCTTCTGGTCTTTTTTTCTGTTATTTTATTTAAAAAAAAAAAGAAAAGAAAAAAGAAATGTTAAAGAATAATATTTCTTATTATGAATTTTTTACAGTAATATTTGAAACCTTTAAAAGCATAGAAGTCATATTTAAAATTAAATTAGAAACGAAATGAGACAAATATTTTGAATTAACGCTAAAATTCATTAATTCCTGCGATATTCAATAAATACCATGCGCTTAAATAGTAAACAAACTTTCATGTAAACATCTATACCATCAGCACGCAATGGGAATACTTGAAACCAGAACATGACCGTAAAGGACTGTTATCAGTTCTAAACTAGAATTTTTTCTCTTGAAGCTTTTAAATTTTGCGAAGCACACAGCTGCTAACCGAACAGCTGCATTGAATTAATAATAATCAAATCTAAATAATCTCTCCACCCTTTACTTTTAAAAATGAACTTCTCTTTACAATTGCATCTCTCTAGAGGATTTTTAATGCATAGTTTTGTGCAAGTGACGTTAAAAAAATATTCGAAACAAACTAACCCCATTTAAGAACAAACACTAATGGAAGCGCCCGAGCAATTAACTTGGCGTCCAGCCCACTTAATTACGAGCTTTCTTTTCTCTTTTCTTTTTATTTTTTTCATTCTTTAGAAGGCGTGGCAACACCTTCTCCATCATGAAAGGTTCGACAATAAATCTAAACCAACCTTGAAGGTCGGAGGACAATATTTCATCAACTCCGAACTTCTCGCAGGTTTTACATAAAAATGAATGTTGTTTCAAATGCTTTAGCTGTTCATTCGCGATTTCCCAGAGGGATGTTGGGGGCAGTTTCAGTTTCTTCTTTTTAAGCAAATTTGTTTTTTACTGCTTTGTACTGATGAATGTCCAGGTAATTCCTCTTACACAGTGATATTTACAAAACATATAATCAGCGACTTTTCTGTCACCAAACAAATGGCTGGTTGGTGTCGTGTCCATATACAGACGATACATATAAACGAAAACATGAGCAGAAAAAACTATTTGGTGATTTTAATTATATTTTCGGAATGGAACTGTCCTCTGTAGAGAAACTCCCCAATTTTAACCTTAAAATCGAAGGGTTATGATGGACCTTAAAATCGTTAGGCCATCAAAAATGGTCGTAATTAAGAGAATTTTACAAAAATTACCAGAGCGGTAAGATCTCGTACCATCTCTATGAATTTTCATCCACCACAGGTGTTGAGTTCTGAGTTGTATAAGGACTTTCGCATAATTTCTTTGTTTGTATTTATTTCATATCAAGGGCCACGGGGGGAGGTCAAGAGAGGTCACTGTAATCTTTCAAAAATTTCCTTATTCGGCAAATTATGTCTCACGATTTGACAAAATTTTAATAATGCGGAAAAATTTGGAGTTCTGTTTAGCAAAATTATTATCGTTGGGCAAAATTTAAAGTTTCATTCTACAAATTGAGAATTTCCGTTCTCCCAAAAATTTAAGTTCGTTGTGCCTCTGTTTCGTATTGCTTTCTTGATAGTTTTTTCCCTGCTTTTCCAAACAAATAGTGACTTCCAATGAAATTGGAGACAAGGAAGGGATGTTATAAAACACATGGCACAGAACCTGGATCATATTTGACTCCTGTTTGGATCAAGCAAGATGTGTGGCATACAAGCTTGATTCATGTTGATATATTTGGTGTGTGTCACTTCCACAAATTTTTTAATCAATGTTTAAAATGTTATTGGACTTGTTTGATTAGTCAACGACCAAAATGTTCTTTTGAAATTGGAGGAACAGATGGAAGAAGAGTAGTCAAAATTGCAGTTTCCGTACAGTAGGTGCAAACATCCTTCACAGATATTTTTCGCATACATAGCAGAAACAGCAGTAATTCAGAAAATTCATCAACTAAAGAAAAATAAATGAATTAAAAAAAAATAAATAAAATGCAATAAAAAATATATTTTCTTGTTTGGTATTATTTGGTAAAGAAATATGACATTCTGGCAAATTATTGTAATTGTTACTCATAAACAAAACACGAGATTAAAAACATTATAAATAAATAGTGTCTGATGTTCTAAAAGGATATGCATTATTTGCTGTTCTTTTGACATAATTAAGTATAACTCTAAAAAGTAAGTGTTTTATTGAACCGAGCATGTAAAATTTATGTGTATATTTGAATTAGAAAATGATAATCTGCTAAACGTAATGCTGGTCTCTTAACTTTTTTAAGGATGGAGTTCACTTAGTTTCAATAAGACAACATGATCCTCCTTATCAGAAGTTTTACAGCTTTTGACCTCAATGAAATCTTTGTGTAGTGCCTATTAAATCAGTCAAAGTAAGCCAAGGAATTAGAATAAAGAGCAAATCAATTAGAAAAAAAGCAATGACCAAAGCATCCGCACAGAAAAACAGCATCCCAGAAGAAATACTTGCAGAGTTATAAGCTAATTAAAATACCGACTGAGCAATTGCTTGGCGGTAGATTGTTCATTATGAATCCCGTGGATAGCCCTCACAGAATAACCCCAGCAAAAAGTCGAATCTCAACGCGATTCATTACCAAAGCTTAATTAAATTCAGAACTGTCAATTCTATTGCAGGGTAAAAACGAAGGTTTAGTTAAGGAAGAGCATTTTTGCTGGCCGTAAATTCTGGGCATGTTCAACTAAACGACAGAGCTTTCAGTACTTCTAAGTGGTGTTGTAACAAATGATGAAGCACACGAATGAATCTGATAGATGGAAAAGAGTCAGGTTGGTTACAGCCCTCCCCTTGCATTAATGGCCAATGTTTTAAAAGAGTAAGCACTGTTATTAAAAGAACACCGCAGACGAGCGCCAATGCTAAACGATCCAAGATCTTATTTAATTTACAATCCTTTTTTGCCATTTATTAGAATGGTCACGGCACGGGTGGGTTAATAAATTTTGTGACAAATAGTTTTGTAATAGGATACAAACGATCTTTTTGAGCGTGCAGTTTCGTGTCACTGTCGACGAGATATGCTATGAGAAGAGTAGTTACTTTTCATGTTCAAGAATCGAGTAGTTTTTTTTTCTTTTTTGATTTTTTGAACCCATGTTGAACAAGTTTTAATTTGAAGACTGTTTTAATCCTTGCAAAATAATTTTTTTCATTTTTATGTTAAAATCAAGGAGCAATTAATGAATTCACGTCGTTCTATTATATTTTTCTCTCTATATGATGTAACAAAGCGCGAGGGAGGATTCAGCAATTTTACAAGGAGCAGGATCCTCTGGGGGCCCCTTACTATGTATCTGATTTATAGAATGGCGGATTTACATTATTGCAGTTGTGAGTGCCCCTACGACTGAAGAACCCAAATGAGGGCATAAAAATGCACATAAAAATATACTTTATGTAGACAAAGGAGCCCCCTAAAGTACATTGCGACTCATAGGCGTAAACTAGGGGGGCATAGGGGGGCAGGAGCCCTCCTACTTTTTTGAGTCATGGGCAAAGTTAATATTTTGCCCCCCTCCCCCCTAGTATTTAAGCAAAAAAGTTTTTAAAATTGTTTTTCAAATGATCTATACTTTATTTTCAAATTATAATAAAACGTAACTCGTATATTACCGATGAAACTGTAATGAATTATATGTAAAAGTTGTATCCTCGTAGTCAACCACCAATTAGTAATTTCAACCCATAGTTTATCTGTTTTGAAACTGCACCACAGCGGTGCAATCAGAAGCCCAGAAGAGGCCGTGTACCTGATCCCAAAGTGATTATGATCCCTCCCTCCCAATATATATGGGGATCTAGATTACTAAAATCCTCTAATCCTAGTTTACTAAATTTAGGTAGTAAACTCGGATTACATGCCCAAAAAAATTAGTGTTTTCGAGAAAGAGCGGAAATATTGCTGCTCCGCTCCAAAGATTTTCTTAAAGCGAAATTTACTTTTAATAGTTTAATTGAGGCTCGCCTGAATGAATTTACAAACATGAAATAGACGGGTCAAAAAAGAAAAGTTTCGCAAACATAAATAACCCCCAATGCCCACGGGGCTCGTCCTCCCCCCTGCAAAATGCTGAGTTGAATGTTTTCAAAAGTATTCCTTAATATTGATGAGAAGATAAGAATATGTCTTTTTGGAAAACAAAGTGATTTTTATAAATTAATAGTAATGTTAGGGGAAATCTTAATTTCTTTCAAAAATAAATCTTTGAATTTAATATATTTAAAAGTGATGTTTTTGATACGCACCCCTTTTCCCCCTAAAAAATTTTTTTCTGGTGCACCACTGAAATAGAAAGTCTCTCGCATTATTTTAATTAGTTAGCAGATTATGAATCAAATAAATTTCCCTTTAAGAAAAAGTCCCCCCTCCCCCACTTCAGGTGGCCAAGTTACGCCTCTGTAGCGACTTTTATTTGTTCTGTATCGTTATTGGATTTGAAATACTTAATATTAAGATTAGTTTTCCTGAGATTGGTGGTTTTTCTTTCCATACATGATGCATTTTCAGTCTCCCTCCTCTTATCCCTTTTCCGACTGTGGTCGAAAGGGCGAAAGTAATGGATTTGTTCTCGACAACAAACTTCAGTAAGAGCTTGACCACTTTTCTCACACTTACTTTACTACAGAACAGCTGTCGACACGACTTCCTAAGCCAAATTTTGTTGTCACGATAAATCTCGTTCGAAACAATTTCCTTGAAAAACTGTTATTGACTTGGTTTCATTGCGAGAAACAAAATATAACTTAAGAAGGAAACAAAATTAGTTAATGTACAAACGAAGCAGAAACACAATGCACTATGCTGCTTAGTCAAGCTCTTTTTTTTCATTTATTTATTATTTTTTTAAATTTTAATTTATTTCTATTCTTTAAAATAAACTAGACCATTTTGAAGGCAAATATTAAAACGCTGGCGCAAAGTTTTAGGGCACTATGGGGTCGTTTCCGAAATTTTAAAAGATTTTTTTTTCTGAAAGAACATGCTTAAAAACATAGGATTTGACCATTTTTTAAATAAATTTTATCAAAGTTTAGTATTTTTAACAATTATTTTAATCGCGAGCAGATTCAATTTCATTTTTTACGCTTCTGCACATGACATCACATGTGATGAAATGCCATTCACTGATGTCGTTAGTGCAGAGCGCAATATTTAATCCGCTGTTTTACTCACATGCACTGGCAACGCTAGGGTTGATAGCAAGCGTAGGGAGCAAAATTTAATTCGCTTCTGAATTATCATAATCTGGAAACGCGGTAGACAGCAAGCGTAAACATTCAGCGCGTTAATGGAGTAGCGCCAAAGTACACCACTCATGACGTCATAAAGACAACGATTTGTTTGAAAAATCGGACATGTAAAAAAATTAATTAAAAATTAAACGTTTTGAAAATAAAAGTTTTTTTTTTTTTTTTTTTGCTTTTTTTTTTTTTTTTTTTTTTTGCTCATTCTATCAACTTCAGCGACTAAAAGTAGTACTTTTGACTGATGGAAACAACCGCATTAAGTTTTTTATACTGTTTATTCCGTAGAATCATTTAAATATCTCCTCAGATCCATCTTCCATGAATTTCACGTAAATATTTGCTGTTTGGGAGATCAAACTTTAAAAAACTTGACGAAGCAGCAAAATGTTAATGTGTGTTCCAACCATGGGAATGATTTCTGTGCTAACACCCTCACTGAAATGAAATTCGGATGGAGACAACGCACATAAATCATCCCATGCCCGGTAATTGTTTCTTCCTCCCATTTTCGAGTGAATTCCCTTATCACGGGCATCGCCGCTAACAAGACTGCCCGCAGACCAATCTAAACAAGGTGGATTAATCCTTCCCTTCAAAGTCCGACAATCCCGTTGAGAGCGGAATCCATAAATTTGAATCGTGTTGACCGCAACCTCCATAGGCTCAGTATAATAACTCAGAAGCAAGCTGCGATCTTCGGCAAGGAATGTCTTGTAAACTTTAGTCGAGAATTAATTACGAAACTGAAATGGCCTCTTGACCTTTTTTTTCCTCTATTTCAATGCATTTCAGGAAGTCTGGTGTTTTTCTTGCTTCCTTCAATCCGTCGCAATAAAAGCTCAAATTTATGAAATAGGAATTTCGGATAAAATTAAACGGATATTTTATGCCCTGCGAGCATCATGGAAATTGTTCCGTCGAAATGTGAAAGAAACCAAAAATGTTTTGCTGTACACTATAGACAAACCGTTTTGAAATTTATTAGTTTGTCATGAGCTTTGCTTAGTGTTTTGCGTTTGAGTTACAGCTTTAAATGTGAAAAACTGAAAATGCGTTTTACTTAAATCTTGAAGTGTAATTCTTCTTACAGGGACGCCCCGAACTCAAATTTTTGGGCGAGTGGAAATTCTCAGTTTACCAAAAGGAAACTCCAAATTCGGCGAATGATAACAATTTTGCCAAATGACTAAATTTGCCGAGTAAGGAAATTATTGGAAGGCCAGTGACCACCCATCACCCCTGACTTCTTATTGGTGCAATCTCTCTTTGTATCATCTCAGTTTGCTTGATATTTGTTGTGTGCTGTATAATTTGGTGGTTTTGTAGTGACCTGATCGTTTAGACATTGGACTCGTAATTAGTGAATTTTGGGTTCGATGCCAGTCGGTCAAAGATCCTCCGTGTGCATTAATTGTGACTGGTGGTGGTGCATGTTAAGTCTGTTCTGGGCACTAAGTCCTCCACCTTCCCATTGATATTTTTAACGCCCTTCTTGGCGTATTTCAGGCATTAAAAATGCGCTCAAAATTTTAGTCAAGCGTGTTCTTAAGCTTTGCATTTTGAGGAGTTGCTTAGCCTCGTATAAAATAGAGGAAGGGGGTGGGGTGAGGGGGAGCAGTTGGAATTTTGAAGGTATTACATATGAATGATTTTTTTTAATTCAGAATGTCAACATTCTAAATTATTAAAGGTCAAAATAGTAGTAGGTACACACCTTTTCTTTCTGGTATCTTCCATTTGATCTTCAGAAACGGAATTAAATCACTCTTATGGTCTTAACTGTTTTCTTATATTTCACTCTTCGAAAAAGAATTTCACTCTCCTAAAAATGTAAAAGGGTATTTTCACAGCTTGAAAAAAAAAATCTCTAGAAATATGTCTGTATATGTATATGTATAAATCAATATAAGGTGTGGGGATAGCTCCATATCAGGTAAATCAAGTTTTAGATATGATAATTATTGATAATTTTGCTTTTCATCTGACGTTTGTTAATACGTTTCCATTTTTTTTTACGTCAACGTGTTGGATAAAATAAAAAAATGAAAAAAAAAAACTTGTTTCATTATGGGTTGGCAAGAGTTTTAGACATGATAGATAGTTTTGATATGCCTAAAACTCTAGTTCTTTAGATATACAGTTTTAGATAGTTTGAGACATAGATATATTTATGCATTCATACAACATGTTTTTCGAAGCTCACCATAGAAAAAATATCAGTAACAATTAAATGCATAGTTTGCATGAATGATAATAACGAACTTTAAAAACATTTATAAAAAACGATAGCTAACACTTTTATTTTATAGAAAAGAACGTATCCTTATGAGTGAGAAAAAAATATGCAAATATCAAGCTTTCGCACACTGTAACAAATTTCGGAAACGTTTCTGGATATATCGGAAACGTTTCCGAAATAGTAGGAATCCTTCATCCAATAGCGAACTCCTCAATATTCAGAAACCTTTTTGTTATTTCAAGATATCTAGAAGCGGAAGTGATGACGCAACGCTTCGAAACCTATTTCATCCTTCCAACACAGGCGCCAATGAGTCGGAAATAACGAGAACTTCTTTTTTTCTTATCTATGGTTGCTGCAGTCAGCAACTGTTTAGCATTGGATTGCTTGTTATTTCATGTCTAGAGAGTAGTAAAATGTGTCGAAACTAATTTTACGCCTTTGCATTTTGGACTGCCCTTGATTTTTTAGACGATGTACGCAGCTATTAAGTTAGTTAATAACGATTTGCTTCTTTACAATTTCCAATGCGACCATAATTAGATATATATTGTGTGTTCAAGCGTGAATAGTTTCAACACCCGTGTTTATACTTAATGAAACGAAACCCTTTGGATTACTTATTCAGTTGTAATGGAGGTACTTAGATTTTCTTCCGCTCATGTTCACTTGTAAGTGTTAATGAATATTTTAAAACATGTTGTTATATACATTTATATTTTTGTTGATTTGCATTTGATGAGGCTCCAATTGTAACTGTTTTTGGGTTTATCGAATTAATTTAAAGTTATCCTACATACCTATGTGCGCGGTGTACTATTTGTTGTAACCAACTGAAACTGATTAATTACGCAAAAGAAGTAAAATTTATATTTGAGAAGCAATCACAGAAAAGTTATTTCGAAATACTTGGATGTACATACATTTTGGTTCAAAAAGAAAAAAAAAATCAATTGTTTAATTCATTAGAAATATGGTAATGCAAATATTTTCTAGTATTGTAATATGCTTCACAAAAAATGTGCCGGTATAATTTATCTTTTTTTATTATAATTTATTCATTCATTTAAAAATATTTATACCATTAGAAAATGACCATGTTATCTATTAGTAAGAACATAGTTATGAAATTAATTCATCTGCTTATTCATTATGTTAAATGTGGTTAACAATAAAAAAATTCCTTGACATTAGTTTCGAAAATAACATTTCCTTCGTGGATATACTAGTTTAATGTAGGACAGTCAGGAGGAATGAGTCAGTGGCAAAAATGGAACAGCTGCATTTACATGCTGAAATAAAAAGTAATATTATTTCATGTCATCGTTTTAAAAGTGATCAGTTTTTAAATACTATGTTATTAATATGCAATGCACATATGGTGAGACTGTGCCATTGACATTTTCAAGGGGTTGCTTTTTTTTAAGGTGGGGGGCGCTTTATATCATTTTATGGGTACACCATCACTCTTGTGGTGTGGGGGGGGGGGGACTCTCGTATATATGAAATGGAATAATCAGAGTAATGTAATAGAGTTCAATGTTTTAATAAATAAAATATATAATGCATTTTGCGCACACTCTAAAAATAAAATCAGTAACCTATTTTGATTAAGTATATATATTTGTGATAAACTGGAAAAGGGCAAGAACAGAAGAATAAACCCGAATGGTTCCAGCAGGGGGACTTTGGTGTCATATTTAAATTCATCAATTTCTCTGTTGGTACTTTTCGGTACACTTTGTTCGTCAAAGAAATTGACTTGACGTGAACGAATTTCGGAACGCAAAATGTAGGTAAGTTCTGTCAAATTTTATCCGAAAATAAAAGCTATCAAGTTTGATACAAGATATGTTTTTAAGTTCTGCATTAAAAATACAATATGTTGATAATTTTGTCTTGAAAGTATTGAGAGAAAAACTGAAGTTTAATATTGTTTAACAAACAATCCCACTTTTGAGAAAGTACTCCCCTTCCCTCCCCCGACGATTTTGTGATTATGAATGAAACTACTATATTATTTCATAAATTTTCAAAAATTTATAACTGTGCATATGTTATGCTGTTAACCATGCTATTTGTCATTAGAAATTCAGAAAAAAAAAAAAATCCACGAATGATTCTAAAATTGCTTGTTTCATTGCTCTTAGATATGAAAGAATTGAAACTGATATGGCATGCAATACTATAGTAAAGAATTATTTTTTAGAAAAAATCACGGAAAAAGGATTCCGAAATTCTCAGAAACGTTTCTGAAAATTGTTTGGAGAATTCCGAAATACTCGGAAACGTTTTCGAAACTTTCATGAACCACAGCTGCACAGAATACTCAGAAACATTTCTGGAAATTACGGAAAGAGGATTCCGAAATACTCAGAAACGTTTCTGAAAATTACAGAAAGAGGATTCCAAAATACTCAGAAACATTTCTGGAAATTATAGAAAGAGGATTCCGAAATACTCAGACACGTTTCTGGACATTACAGAAAGAGGATTCCGAAATACTCAGACACGTTTCCGGACATTACAGAAAGAGAATTCCGAAATACTCAGAAACGTTTTTGAAAATTTCATGAACCGCAGCTGCACGATATACTCAGAAACGTTTCCGAATTTTTTTTACAGTGCACTTTTCTGTGTAAGTGTGTTGTTTTTCAACTGTTGCTAACAGTTTCGGGGACAATAGTCAATAGAGTTTAGAAAATGCCTTAGAGACATCGTTTACCCGATTCGTTAAGGTAGCAGGCAGTTGGATGGGTGGAAATGGGATTGTCGCAGGCTGATGTTAATAGACGTCTCAATGTGTCTCGTAGTGTTGTTCAGCGACTTTGGGGTCAATATCAATCCGAAGATTCTGTGTCCAGAAGACCTGTTCCAGGACGATCACCAGCCACAACATCTGCAGAAGATTGTTTTCTAGTTCTTTTGACCCGAAGAAGACGAACCACTACTGTGCCGCAGATCGTTGCAGACCAATTTTCAGCATCAAGAAGAAGAATCTCTGCTCCATGGAGGAACTCTGACTAGTCTGAGATATCGGGAGGAGATCCCTGATTCAAATGTCCGCCCATATAATGATGCTATTGGTAATGACTTCATTCTGAGTGATGATAATCCACGACCTCAGTGAGCTCGGATTGTTGAGGAGTGTCTTGAGGATCACGGTTCGGAACGAATGGAATGGCCAGCTCGATCTCCAGACCTGAATCCAATTGAACATCTTTGGGACTATCTTGGCAGACAGGTTGCTGCTTTAAATTCTCCACCAAGGTCGTTACATGAGCTGGAAAAAGGCTCACTCTCTGTCTGGGCTTTGCTTCCTATTTCGGTGTAAAACAACTTAATAAACAGCATAGAAAATCGATGCCGCCAATGCATTCAAGTTAGGGAGGTACACTTCCTTATTAGAACTCATTTTTCTATTGTTCCTATGACATTTTACTACATAGCGCTGTGATGTTCTGTTTTCTTCAAGAATAGACTTTTCGCAAAGATTGCTCTTTTTTATCTTATAAATCGTTTTTGCAACACACTTATACCAATATCTATGACGAAATCAATAAAAAACTATTTAATGCACATATCCTCCAAATGTTTTGTTTCTACATTCATTCATTTTCAAATTAGACGCAAAAAAACGGTTGTACCTTAACTTTTTGAGGTCAATGTACTAGGAAAATTTAGAAATGATTGATAATTCATAATTTTGTTCTTTCGCTGACATTTGTTAATATGTTTCCATCAGAATTATGTCACATTTTAGACAAAAAAAAATTTGTTACATTATGGGCTACTAAGAAATTTAGACATGACAGATAGTTCATGTCTACAACTCTAGCTTTTATATAGCTTTAGATACTAGATTGTTTATACATTATGGGTTATCAAGAGCTTTAGATATAGGAATAGTTCATGTGTGAAACTCGAGTTTTTAGATAGATAGATTTAGATGCCAAGTTTTAGTCATAGATAGTTTTGATGCTACATAGTTTTACACAAGATGAAAGCAAGAGTTTTAGGAATGATAGATAGTTCATAATTTTGTTCTCTGGCTGACATTTGTTAATATCTTTCCAACTGAATTACGCCAACGTTTCAGACGGGGGGGAAAAAAATAAAAAACTAGGTACATTATGGGTTAAAGTGCTTTCACCACGCCACTTGGCTCCACTCTTCCGTTTTGTTGACTCAACAGCCTAACAGTATTTTACACTGTCTCGCCGAATGATTGCCTTGATGAAAGATTTCGGGTTTTTAGCCTTTGAAAAAACACACTACTGTTCCTCACTGTTACTATACGGAACTTATTAAAAAGAACTGCACTACGCTGGGGTTTAGAAACGAGTGGCCAACCTCCTTGTTTGCTTTGGCAGCCCGACTGCTGCTTTCACATTGTTTGTCACTCGGGACTGCCAAAGACGTATTCGAGAATTATTTACTTGAAAGCTGCACTTTCTTCGGAGAAAACCTTCGTTATTTACGACTCGTCTGCAAGAGAAAATCATTCATAATCGCTTAAAATAGCAAAACGTTTTGTTTACTTTTGTATGAATTAGCGGTGATTGGGTGATTTAGTCATTGAACATATCAATTAGTATTTAATGATGCATTTTATTAGCGGCATATGGTAGGGCAATGCATTTTACTGTGAGAATATTACTGAAAATTTTTTGCTGTTTAAAAAATTTGTAAATAGTTGAAATTTTGCTATGAATCGAGTATAATATGAAACTTTGGAAATTACAGAATTCATTTTCATGATTTGAAGATTTTACAAAAAAATAACAAAGAAAAAAAAGAAAAATTTAATAATTTGCAGTAAAAAAGAAAGGAACAGAAACTAAAAAATCTCTGGGAAACTGGAATTTCATAAACAACTGTATTTAAAAGGCCGCTGTATTGGCAGCAAGAAAAGTTTGCAGACTCTCGGTTTCCAAGAGATTTTTCTAGGAGTATGGAAGTTTTTCATTTATTTATTTTTTACAATGTACAGTAAAAAGTCGAATGACACACTGACTTTTTTCTGTGTGCCTCGTACTTGTTCTGTTTTTAGCTGCTATGTACAAAGTTTTTTGCTATTAGAAACAAAGTGTTTCAACTGCCTTCTTTGCGGGCATATCTTACTATCTTTTAACACATTTTAATAATTGAAACTTTTAGAAGTTTCTCTTTTTATCTTGCTTCGGCGAATGTTTCACTTCTCAAAACGTAAAAGGAAAACAGCAACGTTTTATAGCACAAATTAGCAGATATTTTATAAAAATGTGTTCCCTGAAAACTTTTCGAAACACGTGTATGCAATAATCTGCTAAGTTTTGCTGTAAAACGTTGTTGATTTAATTTCACTTCTCTGCACACAGGTATTTATTTCTTTTGGAAGTATACTCTAAATTAAAATTCTAATGCTTATGGGTATTTTTTTGCTTAAGAAACGATGCACTGAAACATATGTATACTCTCTCGGCAACAAAAAACGCATTTTTCACGTCATGTCCCCAACAATTCATCGCCCTTGCAAATCGTTATTGCCCCGGTAACTCAAAGAGAAAAAAAACTATAAATGAAGGAGATTTAAATCTGCGAAACGTTTTCCGGAAACGTGTGACATCCCTTATGAGCAATGGATTTATAATTGGGTAGCGTCTACACATAGTACGGTCGCAGCTAATTTCGGCCCACCTCCTTTTCTTTGCCGCATTTTATTTACAGGCATATATCCTCCGCTTCTCGTTTTTTCACGTGAGATTTTTTTCTTCTTCTTCTTGAGGAATTCCTGTCGTATTTCATTATTGCTTTCCATTTTTAGTTCCTCTAAGTCTTGGGAGTTATGTTTTACAATCCGGAAGATTTATATCCGGTGTGCTTGCATTGGTATGTGAAATGTTCTTTAAGGCGCAGTCGGCAAAAAAAGTAGTTCGAATGTTGTTACACGAGTAATTTTGTTTGTTATTTGAATCCCTAAAAAAAAGAAAAGAATCGTGGAAATAGATTTTCCTTAGGAATGTAAATTTTTGTCTTCGTGTTAAAGACAATGATGGATGACAGTAGAATAATTACAATCTGTTTTCTAAAAAAAAATAATATTCGTAATGTAACGTTAAAACACACATTTAGGCATTCTATAACATTTGTTGACAACGAGAAAGTTTTCCGTAAATTAACACATGCTTTACCTCAACCTGTGGTTAAACCACAAGTGGTTCGCTAACAATTTTTATGTGGTCCGTGAACAGTTAGTGAAAAGCAATCTATATCATTTTTGTAGTTGTAAATTTGTTAAATTTGTTAAAGAAAGTTTGGGATTCCTCTCATTTCACATGTATAATTGTTGCGAAAATACATTTTTTTTTCTGGTATCTGGTCCGCTAAGGATTCGGAAGAGTACCACGTGATCTTCAGTTGCAAAAGGTTGAGAACCAAAGTTTCACATAACTCGTACACTTTTGTAAAAATAATGGTAATGTTTTACAAATTAAGCTCTTAAATTAAACATCGCATATATTCTCTAATTACCATATTTAAGATCTCTGCATTTTTTACGTGTGTTGCTTTTGTTTTATTTGATCTATGAATTTAACTTAAAACCGTGGGACGTATATTTAATTAAAATGACGTCATTTCGAATTGCCGTCATCTTAGAAATTTGAACTCCCAGAAAAAATATGCAGTATTTAAATCTGTACCAAATTCATATGAAATCAATTTCCAAGTGCTTTTCCCCGGAACCAAAACGGCAATTGCCCTGTGTAAGATACGCCATTTCAATATTCACAAAAAGTATAAAATATTAGGAAAATCCATAAACAAGCAAATTATCCCTTCTAATATATTCTAATAAAATCAAAATATTAAAGGTTGCTAAGATTTGACATGCTTTTCTGACAATAAAAAAAAATTCCACGTAATTACACTTCTTTGGCATGTTTAAAATAATTACTTGAATTCACCGTTTTCTATACGAAAGGCGTTTCTCCTTACTATCTGTATTCATTGCAAACTGCACAACTTCGTGAATAATCGTGCGGTCATTTGCATATCATTAAACTAGCAAAAATGAGTCCGAAAGTGCAATTTTATTAATAACTGCATGATTATTATAATCATAAGAAATAAAATGAAAGTTTCTTTAAACCGTCAAACTGGTTTCGGGGCATTGGATTTTCTATTACATGCAAATTAACTTTGCATGACATCGTTAGAAACAAAACTTAAAAAAAAAAGTGTTTTTCTTCAATTATTCGAAAAATGCTGAAAAGAGTTTATTTTTATGTACAGGGGGAGAATAATTGATGGGCTTGATTTTAAAAAGTCATGTTTTTGAAACATGTGCACATATTATTACAATAAATCAGGGGTTCCCAAACTGTTCTGATTCTCGGTACCCTTTGAAGAATTAATTTCTCAAAAAAGATTTTTGAAAGAAGAAGAAATAAGCAAGGGTGTTACTTGCCTATTTCTATAATATTATTATACAGTTGGCTCTCTGTTTAACGACTTTCAAGGGACCACAAAAAAACGTCTTTAAGTAGAAAGCGTCCTTAAATAGAATGCTTTTAACACTATAGTGGAGCATTTGGGACTGTGAAAAGCAGTCGTTAAATAGAGCGTCGTTAAACAGAGAGCCAACTGTATATTGATACAATGAACACTTCGCGGCACCTTTATTTTCTAGATGCGATACTCCAAGGTGTCGCGAACCCACTTTGTGAACCCCTGCACTATGTGATATATGTGAATGTAAGGAGAAATATACATTTGAACCTCTCGATAAAAGATATTAAGAGAACTAAGCATTTGATCCCTAAATAAAGGTGTCCCTTCTTTGGAGGTATGTGGGTTGATGCATGCAGAGTACAGTAAAAACTGTCTACTGTACTCTGCATAATCTCTTCAATCAAAATCATAAAGATCTTAATTTGTCTCTCAAATTCTCTCAAATCATAAAAATCTTAATTTATAAAACATTACCATTATTTTTACAAAAGTGTACGAGATATGTGAAACTTTGATTCTCAACCTTTTGCAACCGAGGACTACGTGGTACTCTTCTGAATCCTTAGCGGACCCAATAATCTACAACGATACTGTTGGGACCTAAAACAAATATCGTAATAGACAGGTTATCGTTACAGACAGTTTGATTATTCATGCTGACATTTTGCTGGAAGAAAAAAAAAATATTGTTATAGACAGGTTATGGTTATAGACAGTATCGTTATACACAGGCTTCACTGTATTAGCATTGTATAATTTTTATAAAGAAGCATAAAATATGTTATATTTAAGATCAAACACTGAAAATGGATTATGCGTAAAATATTCAGAGTTATTTAAATTCAAAATTTATTCCTTTTATAATAAAATTTTAATCAAATATTTGGCAATGCAAAGTTAAGTAACATTCAGAAAATATTTTAAAGTAATTCGTTACATGAATTTGTTTGGTGTCATGTAATTTAAGACGGAATACAATGTAAAGTAAGTTACAATTAGTATACACGTTTCAAGTTTTCTACATAAAGTTGGCTATTTCGCCTTAGCCATCGGTCGTACTCTATCTGTCGAATCTGTGCGTACATGAATAAGTTGCTGACATTAAAGAGCAAGAAATTTATAATTCAGACGAAATAATTCAGCAAGAAATTTATAATGCATACTTGCTTTATTGTACATGTTAATGTCAAACTTTTCCCAGGTAATTTCTAAACAAAAAGTGAACCTTGAAGTACAAAAAATTCAGAATTTTTTATTCATTCATACAGGAACTTTTGCATTTATTTTCTGATACCGTCCCGTAAATAGAGTTTCCCTTAATCAGAGACAAAAATACTATTCAAAGGGACTGGGACCAGATGTTTTTCAAAATTTAGTAAAAGTAATTTAGTCAAAAATGGGATAAATCCCTAGAATTAAATTATGTGTACTTAGATACTGATTAAGCGAGTTAAATTAAAAAAAGAAAAGAAAAGTACAAATACAGTTTTTTATTGGTTGATTGGTTATTTTTTTCATTTGTTATTCCAAATGAATTTTAATCAACAATGCAAAAGAAACATCTTGAAAACCGTAAAGTGTGACAGTAAAACAAAATTCTCATTCTTCAATGTTGTACTTAATGTACAGCCAAAACTGATCTGATTGTATAGAATTTACTGTGAGTTTCAAAAAAGCAAAATGCCATATGATCCTCGAAAATCGTCTTCAAATTTGAACTAGCCTTACTTTATACATTATTAATGATCATTTCTGAACAGACGTCTCCTGATGCTTAAAAAGTGTTTTTATCCACGACAAATGACAAGAATATGGAAATCGAATTTTTTACAACCTTATAAACGTTTGAGAAAATCACATTCAGTAAGCAGCTGTTAATGTCCAGCTTTGATCCATATAATTAAAACGATCAGATGAAACTACTTCGTTATTAAACCGACACTTAGGTTGTGAAAAATTCTTTAATTGCTACAAGAAAAGTGTAAAATCTGTTACTTTTTAATTTGTGGAGAGATTAACTTAAGACCTTCGTGCAATTTTTCAGTTTCCTTAACGCATTCTGTTCCTCTATTGACGTCGGTTTTCAACGAAGCAATCTGTTATGATTAACGAAGAAAGAAAAACTGGAAGATTAATTTTAAACCTCAATTTCAAGATATAATTTTGGAAACCAAAATCTATACTTGAAATAATTACTATCTTAATGATATTGAATTAATTAGGGCATTATTATGTAGAAAACTCAAGATGGAATTTAGCAAAACAAAATGCAGCAGGAGTCAAAACTCTTACCCGACCATTAGCATATAATAGTACTGCTAAAATTCACTTTCGTAATGTGAAAATTGCACGAATGAGAGTCTTCAAACTTTTGCTAAATGTTTTGAGAAAATTTTAGATTTATAACCATTTAAATTTTTTTAACTTTTGTCCGTTTTTTTTTTTCTTTTTTTGCAAACACAAAAACTACACATCAAGCAAAGTAGGCTTAATCAATATTGTACTTTAAATCTTACCAACCTCAAATTGCGCAAAGTTCTTGAACAGAATCTTCAGTTAGCAAATCAGATTTGCCAAACGATGATGGACGATCAGGAATTCGTTGTTTAAAATCGTTTAAATTTTATAAACCTTTACTCGTTTTTTCTTTCTTTTTTTGCAAACACAAAAACCACACATCAAGCAAAGTAGGCTTAATCAATATTGTACTTTAAATCTTATCAACCTCAAGTTGCGCAAGATTCTTGAACAGAATCTTTAGTTAACGACTCAGATTTGCCAAACGATGATGGACGATCAGGAATTTGTTGAAATAACATTATTTTGCGAAACATTTATGAACCGTCAAATGGGGTGACTTTGACAGCTCAGGTGAGATTGTGAACCAACTATAAAAGGTAAGATGTTTTGTATTTATTTATTTATTTATTTTCTTTTTATAACAGATGGAAGGTTTGAAATGTTCTGCACTCTGTTTTATCTTTCACGTAATTTATTTAACCGCTTTGCATTAATATTAGCGGATATGATGTGGAACAATTTTGCCTCATTCTCCATCAGCAGTTTTATCTTTACTAATAAACTGCTGATGGCCATTTTTGTGGATAACGACTCTTTGTTGTGATCTTACTTTCATGACTGGAATTGTGGACTTGGTCTTCAGCACTTTATTGCTTCCTCCGCGCATGTAGCGCATATGTAGAAAATCTCTAACATGCTGAACTAAGGAACAACATTTCATTCAAAGGGAAAAAATTATTGAAAAGAAACCGATTCTATGTTGCAATAAAAAATGCTTTAAAATACCTATTCCAAACGTAGTGCAGCTCATCAAAAAGCATTTCCTTACCCTCAAGTCGTTAACTAACTAAATATTCTTCAGACTACTTTCAGACCTTGATGCCCAGATTTTATTTTAAAACTTTTACTTGCTGAGCTTACTACGATAAAAACATAAAAGAATACACAAAAAAGAGTTTAAAAATAAATACAAACGTAGTAGGGGAATGTGAGGAAAAGTGGAATAGCGCGGTATAATGAAATGATGAAATATTTAGTCTGCTTTTAGCTCTTATTTTAACAATGTAATAACACATGTAGTCTATTTCAGTCAAAACAAAAAGTAATCTTTAAAATCGATGAATGAGATAATGCAAACAATTTTCAAAAATTGATACTTTTATTGTAATATTTTGTTGTACATCAGAAATTATATTTGTTATTAGAAAATGATAAAGTTCTTCTTATTAACGTTTTTAATACTAATTGAGATCCACTAATATTCGGTGCAGTATTTATTTGTTTACTAATGGTATCCGCACGGCTTCGCCGTAGTAGAAAATTAAAAGGTTATTTGGTTCGCCTGTATGTTTACAAATAATGGATGATGAATTTCTCGCCAATTTGCTATGTTCATTTGCTCCCCCATGTTATATTAATTTGCTCGTACACGTTATGATAATTTACTCGACCATGTTATGATAATTTACACGTCCATGTTATGATAATTTGCTCGATAAAATTTCCTTAAAATTGGAATAGAAAAAGAACAAAATCGAATTTTAATTTATTATTTGCTCATTTTTTAATCAGAAATATCTTTAATAACTGAATAGAAAAAAAGTTATTAGAAAAATATTTTTCACTTTGCCACATAAAAATAAAGATATTAAACATTTTTAGAACCAGATATTTACTCCCCCCCCCCTCCCTCCCCCCCCCCCAAAAAAAAAATTTTATGCAAATTTTACTATAACCTTTCTTTTTATACCGTAATTTTCAGATCAAATTCCAATTCGTTCATTTTGAAAAAAAGTACGTTATCTAAACTATTTCACTTTGCCCCACATTCCCCTACAGCGTTTGAGATTGCCACTTAACAGCTGAGGACGGAGACGTACGAACACAGTTCGTGCAGCAGTTCTCCAACGTGCTCAGGGTTATTATTTATTATTTTATATTATCTAATCAAACTGGAAGTGTTATAAATCAATTCCAAAATCGGTAGCTCATAACTGCGTGAGAAAAGTATTTCGTTTCCCCCCCCCCCCCAAACCGATTGCATGAAAACAAAACATAACGATACAATCAGCAGTTATTATGCTAATACCCACGTTCCAGTTGTATTTTTCTTTTCACAGCGTTACTTTATTTGCAATGCTGCGAAACAATGGGACAAGTTTTGAAACATGCGTACACTTACACAAAATCGTGAATGATTGAAAAATATTATCTTACTTTGAGTAAGACTAATGAATGCTGCCTTTAACATTTTCCTAATCGTGGCATTTGAGTTGCCTGTCAATGATCAGGAAGAAGATAATGTTCGTAAAAGTGAACTGGTATTAGAGTACTTTTGTTTACAAGATGAATGGTTTAACATACTGTTTAGCAAGAAATTATCTTCTTCGTGTTAGCCATTGTGCCAATTAATTGTTGTTTTCCGAAGGAAGTTCTCGCTGATTTTTAAAATTTATATGGAGTGAAAATAAATTTTTCTTTGATTATGATTTTTTTTTCTTCTGATTCTTTTGAATCTTCTTCAGAAGCCTTCCAGAAAAACCAATGATCATGCGCATGTTTGTACTGTTAAATTTCAATTTTAGAAAGTAGGGGATTATGGGCAAAATGAAATGGTTAAGATAACTTTCTTTAGTCAAAATGAACAAGTAGGAAATTTGTTCCGAAATTTAATGTACATGAGGAAAGAGCAATATATTTTATTTAAAAAATTGCGTGGAAAAAGTTTTTTTTATATTTTGGATAGACTCTTTTTTTTTTTTCATGGGGCAAAGGGAAGAATAAAATATTTTTCCAATGAAATATTTTCTACTCAATTATTAAAGATATTTTTGATCAAATAAATGAGTAAATAGAAGATAGATATATTTATTAGCAATATAAAATTTGATCAATAAAAAACGAAATTTTGAATAAAAATCCCAAAACACCCTGGGGCCTCATCAAGGGGTTACTCCCCAAGGGTAGAGATAATCCTTGAGATGTTTCGTGAGTGCTGCAGGCGGAATTGCTTAAAAAATATGTATCGTGTATATATATATATATATATATATATATATATATATATATATATATATATATATATATATATATATATATATATATATATATATATATATATATACAGGGTGTCCCAAAAGGTCGTTTACAAACTTAACATGCTGGTCTGTCATATCATGATAAGCAAGATTTACATAGTAACATACGTTCACAAACACAATGCTGGCGCACCACATGCACACAAAGTCAGGCTCTAACGGATGCACAACATGTCGCATATTTATTACACAAAGGCGATTTTACATAACATTTTAGTTTTCAAGGTAGGCTTATAATTGTTGTTGAGATTTGCTGCCTTTAGCTGTCATACACGCATCGCAGCTACAAAGTACCGACCGTCGTAATAACGATCCATTCTGACAAGATTTAACCGATCGCTGCGTTGTTGTTGCAACGTGATTATGAGAGCTGGCGGGACGCAAAATTTAGCAACTCTCTGCTTTAAGGTTTCCTTAAAAACTAAAATGTTGTGTAAAACCGTCTTTGTGTAATAGATATGCGACATGTTGTGCATCCGTTAGTGTCTGACTTTGTGTGCATGTAGTGCGCCAGCATTGCGTTTGCGAACAAATGTTCCAATGTAATTCTTGTTCATCATGATATGACAACTCACCATGTTAAGATTGTAAACCACCTTTTGGGACACCCTGTATATATATATATATATATATATATATATATATATATATATATATATATATATATATATATATATATATATATATATATATATAAATTATATATATATATAAAAATTATATATATATATATATATATATATATATATATATATATATATATATATATATATATATATATATATATATATATATATATATATATATATATATATAAAAAATTATATATATATATATATATATATATATATAATTTTTAAATGATAACATATTTTTAATGAAAAAACTAATACATTCGTTAAATATTACATGTGACTGACTCAATTGTTTCCCATGGTCAAATTGATTTTTCATAACGGTATGAATACTGTAAAAGCACCTATTTTCGAGAGCCTTAATTTACGCGAAAATGAAGATTTCTGTAATTCAGTGAGCTCAAAATTTCGTGAATTTTGTGTGAACCGAACCGAAAGTTGTTAAATCCATCGCAAACAATATTCCGCGGGGCTTAAATTTTCGTGATTACGACGAACACACGAAAATTAAAAGCCTCGTAAAAATAAATGCTTTTACAGTATATAACACAAAATGTGTGACAAGACGTGTATGATTTTAAAACTTTAATCGAAGCATAAATAGCTTAAAGAACCATCTTTAAAAATAGACTTTTTACGCAGAGTTGCGTAATTCATGAGGCGAGAAATAAACACACTTCTCTTCAAGTGATGTATGTATAATTGAAGGGGAAAAGGCTGGTATAAATCTCGAGCAAAAAACGGGAAATGAAACCGAGAAATATTATCATTTTTTTAAACGTCTTGTTATCTAGTTCCGTGTCAGCACGAATTCCACTCCTTTCCAAAAAATATTTTGACTCATTAAAGACTTTTTATGTTTTTTAAGTTTCTGCTCGTAGAGATACGAGAGCAGCAGTTCTAAAATAACTTGGCAGTGAGTTCATAAATTGAGTAGAGGTGAGAGAAATCTTTTGTCGTGGGACATAACTTTTTATTCTTCAGGCCTGTAATGAAACCTCTAAACACGGAAATCTTGGAAATGTGACGAAACTTTTAATTAAAATTAGACAAGAAATTTGTTTTCTAATTACTTGGGTTCCATTTCAACAAATGTAACAAATACTTTGACTGCTGCAGTCTGAATTTCGCAATATTTCTTGTGCGTGTGTGTGTATTTTATTTATTTATTTATTTTGTTCGTATTATTTTTTTATTCTCATTTTTTTAATTTTGAACAAGCAACTTAAGAGTTGAAGGGAAAAATAAGCGGTCACAGCCGACCTCTGGGTGAGAAAAAGAAAAGAAATGGGGATTATATATATATTGTATATAATCATTTGTCAATCGCCACTCCAGGGGTGCCCCCCCCCCCAAGTTCATTGGCACAAATCCCCCCCCCCCCCAATTTTTCTCAACCCTGTTCTCCATTTTTTTATTTTTTAGTTTCCCTTTTTTATTTAATTTATTTATTTATTTTTTCAAATATATTTTTAATTTATTTTTTAATATATTTATTTATTTATTTATTTAAGTATTATTTATTTATTTTGATCATTAATTTTCAGTTATTATTATTATTATTTCTTTAATAGAAAAGTTATTTACTACGCCAATGACATACACACTCATACAAACATTTCTAAATAAATAAATGAAATAAAGTAAAATAAATAATGAAAGTTCAAAATAAATCAAGAAATAAATTTAAATAAACAAATTCAAAAAACTTAAAAATCCACCCAAAAAATTCCATGGCGCAACTTGTGCCATAATTCCCCCTCCCCCCTTGTGAGCACCCCAGCGCCACTCGAAGCTGCTTCAAAACCTAAATTAATGACCTTAAAGAAAAGACATCAAGTAGTTGGTAAAAAATAAAGATACATCCTTTAGCTTATTAGTTGTTTTTACAACAACTAAGTTATTAAACGTATATTACTTAACTCTAAATTACTTAACTTTAATTAAGGTATTTAGAATAGTTCATTTCCACAAAATTTTAAAGTACGTCGAGTTAAAAAAAAATTACACCATTTCAAAAAAGTGGATATTCATGTAATTAACAGTATGAAATACATCTTTAATAAAGCACAAAATCAATTAGTTAAAGACATGTGTTTCGGAATTTTAAAAAACCCCTTTTGCATTGTAAAAAAAAAAGAGTTTTACTATGTAAAGTCATTCGGGAAAAAATATTGTAATTGATACTATTAGTCACTGTTTAGCTAAAGAATTTCCCCTTTTTTCTCTTAACCATCCCATGAGTATAAGGTATATCATGAAGAACTACTGAAATTAAAGTGTACTAGTAAAGTGTTCAGTTTGTAAACTGAAAAGCAAATTCTTTAGTGAAAAAATCTTTACTTTGTAGTTTTTAAGCAAATTTAAACTCCAATTTTTTATTTATTGATTGATTTATTTTTGAAATATCTATTAGTGATGACTAAAAAAATGTCCTGAGACATACTAAATTACCAATTAAAATCAGGAAAAATACCATTGGAATCATCTAGAAACTTGAACATTAGTAATTTTGTTTTTTCAAAATTAAAACAGAACGTGGCGCTTCATTTTATTTTTATGCGATTTCATTGCATTTATTTATTTAATCTACGCATTTATTTTTTGACTGAGGAACGTAACACAAGTGTCCAAAAAATTATATCCAAAATGAAAATGTTCGTTTCGGTTCTGTGACTTTTTCTTCTAATTAAATAAAACATGATTTACCTGACACTGTTTTTATGAAACGTAATCTTAGAACAGTTCTTTTTTTTTTTTTTTTCAGAACAAATATTAAAATGATTCATTTACGGATAAACAAAACGAGTATCTGTTTTATGAAATTGAAATTATTTTCATGCCATTTTGGGTGTCGTGTCAGTAGTTTTCCAATATTTCATTAAACGTTGTAAGAAATAACATTAGAAGTAAGTTATAAAAAGACTGATACATCGAGCATACGATATTTTTAAATAAAATCTGGAAACCGTACCAATTGAAGTTTTCTTAACGCTTAAAATATGCTTTGTTAAAGTGGTTGTATCAGTTTAGATCCTAATAGATTAAGAAAAAAAAGTTAATGGTTTTTTTCCATGTTGTACAGATAAAAAATGTTTCTAATAATTAAAAAAAGCAAATACTTTGTACACAGCAGCTGTTCAGTTTAATTAGTACTGAACTTAAAAGTTAATTAGAAAAAACTGATTAACATTTAGTTTCTGACAAACAAAATTATATCGATTTCCGTCCTTTCCTTACAAAGTTA
Source organism: Uloborus diversus (assembly GCF_026930045.1). Lineage (NCBI taxonomy): Eukaryota > Metazoa > Arthropoda > Arachnida > Araneae > Uloboridae > Uloborus > Uloborus diversus. Next base: position 60,964,729 of record NC_072736.1, on the reverse strand, counting down.
AAAGCAAAAATCTTTTAGTATTTTTGGAGACTATAGTCAATTTTATAATTAACTATTTCTCTTTCATTCAATGTACAAGCTTTGAGAAACTTTTTACGATGCAATTTAACTTCGGCTTTTTAGCAGTGTACACATTACGAAATGATTGTTAAATGATGGGAGAGAATTTCGTGTCGAACTTTCCTTTGAACGGCGTTTTTAATTAAAGAATAAAGAAATTTCAACCTGAAATGAGAAATCATTGTAAATTTTCTGCTATAACAACGCAGGTAACGTTTTTATTTTATTTTAACGGAATTTATCCCGCTTTGTTGGAACTGAAAATAGATAATATGAATTGTAGAATATTCTCTATGTTTTGTGTTCTTGTTAAATTATTAATCTTGTTTATTTACTAATGTTTATGCAAATTAACCTTGTTCTATTTTTCTAATACCTTTACTTTTTGTGTGGCAACAGTGTTTCAAACGTATAAAACTGTCAGTGTTGTGGCGGCCGGGGCTTGCTTCATTTTTCTACACACGCACGTTAAACCTTAACCATGTTTTAATTTGTTTTTAATAAATATAGTTTTTGTTGAAGTCTTTTGCTGTCTCTCGACCTTAAATTCAGTTAAATTAGTTGAAGTAAGAATTCTGGACATTATTTGAATGCCCCGTACCTGCAATCCTCAAGTTAAAGATGTTTAGATTTAATACGCTTACAGAAAAAAAAATACCCTATTGCATTTCATCTTTTGTGAATGAATTCTTCATGATAAACAAGTAATTTTTGTAAAACGTTTCATGAACAAAAATTTACGTTTTTGTCTAAAAAAAGCAACTGAAAACTGATATTTTGGTTTACATTTCAGACCGACATACACATTTTCTCCATTTCAATACTCTTTTTTCAATTTTTTTAAGCAATATTTTCAAGATGCGTTAAGCCTTTCTTCGTGTTTTTTTTTTCCTCTTTCGTTGACTTTTACTGGAAAAGTAGGCTAAAGAGCGAGCTCAAAAAATGTGCAGTTAAAATACACTTTAGGAGGCGCTGTATTAATAATGACGGTTGAAAGAGGTGAAATTAATGCCTACCTACTTACGTGGAATATGACCTGTCTCATGTCCAATGAGACATTAACCTTGTCCACACAAAATTGAAATGCTTTGTCCCGTTAAATAATTATTTTAATCAACGCAAAGTGGCGTATTCAAGCTCTGGAACTGCGAAAGTTATATTAACAGCGAAGACTCACGTCTTCACAGTTATTCATGAAAATAAATTTGAAAAACATCCTACTTTCATGAATGTCTTGGATTCACGTAAGCACAATTATCACATTCCTATAGAAATGGCAATTATATTTTTCTTCTTTTTTAATGTTTTTATTACTTTCACCAGGAAAAGTGTAGACACGAAAACACACATTTAAAAAGCTAAATTGCTTCAAATAATTTCTGAAGAGGTCTACAGGCTATTTATTTCACCCCGAGTTCAAGACAGCGTCTAGGAGAAGTGGAGAGAGAAAGAAAAAGGCCAATTATTGAGTCTAAATTATTCCCCGTTTTTTCAAGCAAATTGATTTTTCGTGCATTTTCATAAGTCAATGCATTTGTATTTTTCCAATACATTGATTTCTTTCTTTATTTATTTTTTCGTACTTTTTTTTTTATTTTCCCTCCTTTCCTTTTTGAGTTAACTGAATTGTTTTGGAATTGTAATGAAATTCTTTTACCATGACTAAGCACCCTTTCAAATCATAAGTGCCGATTACTTGCATTGGTGATGCGCACTCACATTACTTGAAAACGAGGTGATGGAAATAGTCTAACTCGTTTATAACGAGCCTTGATTTAACGAGAACCCGGATTCAGCGAGGAATTCAGAAGTATTTGGTTGGTACAATGTTAAGTGTATGGGCGCATAACTCGTTTTTAATGAGCTAACCCCGCTTAAAGCGAGCAATATTTTTGTGAATCGAAAAATTAATATTGACTTCCAGTGCAGCTTATCCTTTTTTTGGTAAATTTTCTTCAAATTCTCAAATCAGTCCAAAGTCAACCAAAGTTAATGATGAATTTTAAGTCCTGAGAACAAGCGATGATATCACTTTTTGAGCAATCACATTGCTTATTGTTCTCATTTGACTGTTTTGAATTCCTATGATTTTATTTTCCTCCCGCCTCCCTCCGCAGCACCACCGTCGACCGGCCTCACGATGCTGCTCCTCTAGCAAAACCGTCTCCAGGTTGCGTACGTACACACGCATACATACACACACCTACACACACATGCACGTACACACACACAAAAACACCCACGCACGCACACACACACATACACACATACACCTCATGCCTGCACACAGACACATACACACACGCACACATACACACACGCACACGCACATACACACACGCACACACACATACACACACGCACACATACACACACGCACACATACACACACGCACACATACACACACGCACACACACATACACATACGCACACACACACACGCACACACACATACACACACGCACGCACACATATACACACACATACACACACGCACACACATATACACACACATACACACACGCACACGCACATACACACACGCACACACACATACACACACGCACACATACACACACGCACACATACACACACGCACACATACACACACGCACACACACATACACATACGCACACACACACACGCACACACACATACACACACGCACGCACACATATACACACACATACACACACGCACACACATATACACACACATACACACGCATACATGTATACCTACACACCTACATACACACTCGTGATTGCGAGAAACTTAATTTGAATTTCAAATGTCAAAATTCAAATTAATTTTCATTTATTTTAATTTGTGGAGTAAAGCAACATATTAAAATAATATGCGTGTATATCTATATTAATCAAAAACGATGACATAAGAAAGAGAGATTCAGATAGTATAAAGCAAGGAAATCAACTTCTTTGGCACTGAACATTGATCAAAAAGAATTAAAAAAAAAAAAAAAGCAACTATAATGAATTTCTATTATTTTTTCACTAACTCGCTTTTTACGAGCACTCCGTTATAACGAACAAATATTGTGGTCCCTTTGCGCTTGTTATAAGCAACTTCGACTGTATAGAGACATTTTAAAGGTTTTAATTCAGATGATTTCTAACTGTTTTAAGTTTGTAGTTTTTTTTAATTTGTGGATTTTCAAAACGCTATTGTTCTTTTTTTTTCCCTTCAGAATTCCAGTTATAAGTCTTTTTAATTCTTCCATTGGTTCAAAGACATAATTAAATGTCTTTCCTACGTAACGCAACATTTAGGCCTCCTTCACGCGAGGCAACTTCGTTGAATCAACTTTCAAACGGGCGGTTATCAGGATGTGTAAGGGGCCATTCATTAATTACGTAAGAGTCCCGAGAATGAGAGGAGTTAGAAAAATCTCTACATACCCTTACTTTGTAGGGGCTGGGGGGAAGGTCAAACTTATTTTTATGTAATATTTTCCAAGCCGATATTTTATATTAGAAATCGCGCGATCAAGTGGTTTGCCCGGGATCATATTTCATTTGCCTCTGGGAGGTAAAAAATATTAGAATGAGCTGTTTTTTACTTGTTTTACAAAGAATGAATGGTGTAAAATAAAATTAAAGAATCGCACTATTTATGGCATGTTTTACTATTAATTGGTATCACATCATATAATATATTTGAGAAATAAAAATCTTTGATTTACATCAAACTGGGAGTTTTAGTCTAACTGATCCTTTTTTAACAGCATTTTATTATTTTGAAAAACGAAATGTAATCTTACGTAAGAATGGGGGGAGGGAATGAAAAATCTTACGCACTCTTACATGGGGTGGGGGGGGGGTCAAAAATTACCAAAAGCATCCTGTCGTAAATAATGAAATCCCAAACCAGGAATCATCCTTTCTTATCACAGTCAACTCATCGAGCACACCAACCAAATCTCGCTCAGGCTCACTCCTTTCAAGAACGTCATATCTCAAAAGACGTGATTATTCAGGAGAGCGATTTTAATGTTTGAAAGCAATAAATCATGTTGTAAAATTATATATAATGCAACTGATTCATTTGACATGACACTGACATGATCAACTGACATTTTTCAATGCATAGGGCGTTTTGAAGTTTTTTATCGGTTTTAAGAAGAAGAAATGTAAAACTTGTAATGTGTACTTTTGCTCTCTGACGGCAAAATATTGAGTTATAGAAATGCAGGTTAAAACGGCAGTTTAAAAACAGGCATAACTCAAAATCACTAATTTTTGAGATATGACGTTCTTGAAAGAAGCGAGCGATGTGTCGCTACCATTCTCAACCCGACGAGTTGAATCAACTTTTTAGTTGATTGAATTAAATTCAAGTTTTTGTTTTTACCATTTATGTCTGTTCCTATTAGAATAGTATTTTCTTCCTTTAAATTCGACAATTTCTTGCAGAAGGCAAAAAAAAAAAAAAAATCCAATTCATAAATAGTCTGCAAACCTCCTCGCACATCTGTGATGGGCCTCACAGCGCTCCGTTGTTTCTGCTACCAGGGACGTCATCATTGCTTAAAACTGGAACATGATTCAAAACTAGTATGTTGTGGCCATCACGAAACTTTCTTCTATATTTTCTTTTTTTTTTCTGATCCCTCCCCATGCTTGACGAGGAAGCAATATTCCCAACAAAAACAAAATTACACATGCAAAAACTTGACGACCATCCCAATGTCTGAATTATTGCAAAAGCAAAGCAAAGAGCGAAAATTGAAAGTTATTTTAAAAGCCTTGCTTGAATTAATTACAAATATTTTATTTGTTAACAAACATAAGATGGCAACAGTTAAAAATTTTAACTCATTGAGATAATATTTCCGATCATTTCCATACAATTAAAATCACGAGAAATACGCAGACGATAATCTATTACGATTTATCTTTCTTATTGTTGCATTAATAAAAATATTTTTATTCGCAAAAAAAAAAAAAAAAAATCAACACTTCTTGGAGCGATTGGCGTCAAAATTGAACCAAAGCCTGTTTACGTATGGATTCACATATATTCCAAATTTCAACCAGAACGTAGCATTACTTCTTGAGATAGGGTACTCACAATGGAAAAAAAGAACGGGCGATTGCGCTACCCCCTTTTTAGCTGTTGACACCAAAATAAAATCAGCTCTTATACCCACTAAGGGCTACATGCCGATAAATTTTTCTTTCATTCCGTTCATTATTTCTTGAGATACAGCAGTCACAATTGACGACAGAAAAACGTTCTATAGCTCAACCCCCGTTTGAGTTATTGACACCAAAATTGAATCAGTACCTGTTCCTGTTAATGGCAACATATGGACCAAATTTTGTTTGATTCCGCCAGTTACTTCCTGAGGAATAGCAAGCACGCGTAACTCAAAAAACGTCCCATTGCTCCACCCCCCTTGGAGGAATTCGCGCCAAAAACCAATGGGCACAAGTTCACATACGGGCACATATGTGTACCAAATTTCGTTCGATTTCATGCGGTAGTTTTTGCTGTAGAGCGGCCACAAAAAACTGGTCACACACAGACGTGACACACATACATACACACACACATACATACATACACACATACATACATACACACACACACACAGACAGACAGACATTTTCCAAAAATAGTCGAAATGGACTCAGCACACCTCAAAACGTTCGAATCCGTCAAAATTCGAAATTCGAAAATTTGCACGAATCCAATACTTTCTTCTATATATTAGATATAGAAGAAAGTAAAAATATGTTGACAAATGCTTGTAATGAAGTTTCAGCTGGTATCGCAACAAGCAGATATAACAACTATTAGTAACAAAAACGTTGCAAAATATTAGTTGTCAGTGCTTTTAGTCTGCAAGAAATCAGTGTATTTAAGACATGTCGACTTTTATTGAAGTAATATTTATATATATAATGGCGAATTAACTGATCGTGTAATGCATTGATGTCATCAAAAATGAAACTTGCGCCACGTCATGATAGTTTGATAATATGTTTTGGTAATGTTTGACATGCAGGAAAATGCTTTATTTTAACGAGGCAGAACTGGGTCCGGTCACTTAACTGTTTTACTGGTTAGACTGGGTCGTTTCAGGGGAATGAAGAAACGAAAACGTGGTCAACAATGAATGCTATCTACTGGAGTTTAGGGTTAATCAACTGGAGTCAGAGATAAAAATTTCAACTATCAAAATATCACAAAACAGGCAATTGCTTCGTTCAAATGTAGAAGCAATTTTCAACCGTCATACCTTGACGGGCGATTTTCTAGTTGAGTTAAATAAATGTTTTAAAAATTTACTCTTTTGTGCAAACTAAAATACACAAGAGGAAAGTCTAAGAAATTATTTTCCTGTGCTTTTCAACAGTGGCGGCGCAAGAGCAAAAGTAGACGTCGGCGATGCAGTTTTGCGAGGCCCTTTTAATCATAAAATATTTTCAGACAAATCATTGAATTAATTTTTGTACTAACTATTGGCACTTAGAGTTCCCGATTCACTTAATTGCTACGACAAAAACATTTCGTGACTATTGGTGCAATCAAAAAGTTCTTTTGGTGATAGGGAGAGGGGCGGCACATTGAAGGGGAAGAAATGACCTGATAGAAAGGGGGGTCCGGAGGTACTCCCCCGAAATTTTTTTAAATTTGTTGTTTCAAAACGCCATTTTAGGCTTTCTTTGCTGATGTTAAGGGAAAAAATTTATAGAGGTCTCGGTGGAAATTTCTAGAAATTAAAGCCTTAAAAACGCAATTATAAGCCATATTTATTGACTTTAGGGTCAGAGACTGTCCCAGATCGATTCTTTTGTTTTAAAAAATAGGACAAAATCAATCCCCTGCAAATTCTCGAAATTGAAGTTTCAAAAACAGAATTTTAGACAAATTTTAAAGATTTACGGGAAGGAAGGGAGCTCTTCCTTCGAAAAATTTTAAAAATTATGGTCCTAAAAACTTTAGCAATATTTTATATTCAGGAGCCAGTCCACTTAAACTTTTTGTTAATGTAGTTTAATAAACCTAATTGCTAATGGTATAAAAGAAAGGCGGTATGGGGACCCTTGCCCGAACATTTTCTGAAATTCAAGCCTTAAAATGCGATTGTAAGGCCATATTTTGTAATATTAGGCTCGGTAATTTTTGAAATTCAAGCTACAAAAACACAATTTTAAGCGATTTTCGATGTTGTTTAGTGTTTGGGGGCTTTAAGCTGAAAATATCGCGATCTGGAAACGAAATTTCAGATGCTCCATAATGCTTTCGGTGTGCGTGTGTATGGAGGGGTGTGTGTGTAGGGTGGTGGAGGAGGGGTGTGTGTTCGGAAGAGCAGCATTTTGAATATTTTCTTATTTTAGATGAACTTAGGAAACAAGAGAAAAAGAAAAGAAATAGGACGGGGGTGAGGGGAATAGAGTTAGTTGATCAATAAGCTGTAGCTACTGAATTTTTTTAACTTCAGGCCCCGACAGAATTGGGCCCTGCATTTGCTGAGGCTGACTCTGTGCAGTCTCCGCTGCACGTACTGTTTTGATTACTTTTGTGTCTGTTGCATTTAATAAGAGCTTCAATTGAAAACATGGAAATTTCTTAAAATTTTTGAGAATTTGCTTCTGAGAACTTTGCGAGGCCCTATCTGCGCGGGGCCGTCGGCAGTCGCCGACGTCGCCGACGCCTAGCGCCGCCACTGCTTTTCAATGATCTATATCACACCCCTGAAAGAACACTATCACAACTCAAAAAGGAGATAATTTTTGAGCAGAGAAAAGAAATTGATGTTTTATAAAATAACGGTAAGATACGACTTAATTACATAAACATGAACTTTAAAATTTTCGTTTCGGTTGTATTTGCAATGTCTGCAAAACAAATGATTCCCTTTGCTTTAAAATTACAGCTCATGTTTTAAGTTTGTTGTCATTTATTTCTTCCTTAACTTAATTTTACGTTGCAAAAATTTTTGATTAAATGATTTCCTTTATTTTGTAACGTCAAAGCTTCCTTAATACTCCTGAACGTTCTGGATTAAAACTTTTAGGGCGCTGTTCTTCTAAGGTCTTTTTATGCTCAAGAAAGAAACATTTATCAAAATGCCTTCCCGTGCACGGCTTCTGAAAATCTACGATTTTGTAAATAACATTCGTTACTTTACAAATGCTTTTTCATGCTTCCTTTGCAAATTCATTTTTTTTTAAATCTCTTAATTGTGGAATGTTTTCCGTTCTTTTTAAATTACCTTACAATAACTTTTTTAAAACATCACTCCATGTTACTTTCTTTTAATTAAAATTATGTAAGCAAAGTTATTCAAAGTTCAGTAATTATGAAAATATTATCAAATATAGTTGTTCATATAATACTTTCATAAAATTTTACCTAAAGTTATTTTATTTAAATACTAGTGGTACCCGCACGGCTTTGCCCGTAATAGAAAATTAAAAGGTCTTTTGGTTCGCCTGTATATTAACAAATAATGTATGGTAAATTTTTTCACCAATTGGCTTGTGCCCATGTTACGGTTCCACGTTATGATAATTTCGTAATTTACTCGTCCATCTTATGATAATTTTGCTCGGAAAAATGTTCTTAAAATTGGAATAGAAAAGGAACCACATCGAATTTTTAAAAAAAACGCTTTGAGATGCACACCCTCATGCTACAAACTAACTTTGTGCCAAATTTCATGAAAATTCGGCCAAGCGGTCTAGGCGCTATGCGCGTCACAGAGATCCTGACAGAAAGAGAGAGATCCGGACAGAGAGACTTTCAGCTTTATTATTAGTAAAGAAAACATGTACGATAAGTGAGTGAAAGCGTTTCTTTCGTTCTTTTTCTTTCGTTAACATAGAAATATAATAGATATAGATATAATGGAAGATATATGAAATATTTGTATGAGTGTGGCTGTAAAATACTTACCTTTATTCATCATATGTACGTTATATTGTTTCTCTCTTTTCCTTTAATGGTTATGAATATTTTAATTAACTATGATGACTCAAAGCTTTCTTATTTCTTTTAATTAAGAATAAACACACACACATGACTGTATTTGGGGATAAGTCATACCATATAAGGATACAAATCTGTAAAATTTCTTTTGGACACTTTAATTTCGCATAGTATATTCTTCACAGTTGTCATATTCTTTCCATTCAGAATTATTCATTTATTTCAACTTTTAGCAAGATTATCTAGAACTTTCCTTGATTTTTTAAAAGGACTCTCTGAGGTTTGCAAATCATAAGGTCCATTGCTATGAAGGCAATTCCAAGGAACGTGACATGTTTTGGGAGTTAGCGCTCTAGTAGCTGGCAAAAGCTAATTGGTCTTGAGCTGCTGCCAACGCAAAAAGCAAACTAATCGCTAAAGAGAAAGAATCGTTTTCTGTTATCTAAACTGCCATCGGCCCTAGAAATGTTCACGTGCGATTCTTACAAGGCGGGTAATGAAAATATGGTGGACACCCCTCGCAAGACGGGCAAGGGAAAGGAAGTTACTCCCTGGAAAGGCCCTTGTGATAACACAGAAAAATTGATGGCTACCAGTTATCGCAAAGTATTCTTCATTATTTCGCCTCCACGAACGCCGACAGCCAGATAATAAAAACAAACTAAAATATTGCTTATTGCTTGTTGCTGTTGAACAATATTTTGTTTTAAACAATGTTTACTCTCATTAATGCCTTATAGTTTTTGGATGGTAGTTGTACTTCAATTAAATTTAGATAATACATATGCTCCAAAAAAGAAAGTAAGAAAGAAAAACAAAAGAAAAGAAACTGGAAAGGAATGTAGGAGGGAAGAATCCTACGCGCATGTTTATTAAGGATAAATAATACTATCTGCTCTGCTTAACTTTCTTCATATAAATCAATTTTAATAACAAAGCTGCGGAAGAGATTTTTAGTTCATATTTGACATCATGTTTAATCTAAAAGTTAGCGAAGGCTTTCTTTAGCATAAAAACAAGTGATTTATAATGAGATGATATCTGCAGAGAACGTAAAATCGCTGAAATAAATTATGTATTAAAAATGAAACACAGATGATCAATATCTTAAAATAGTTTATACATTTATTTTATTATTTAATTTGCAGGTCATAATGTACGCAATCAAACATTACAAAAAATAGTTTAAATACTCTGAAATATCTGGCATATATGAAGAATTTTTAAAAAAATTCAATTTGTTTAAACTTTGAGTCTTTGACCTTTAAGTATTTCTTAAAGAATTTCTTTTCTTTTAATTAACTAAGTAATATTGCACCATATATTTCACTCTGCCTTTTGTTTTACGTTTTTTAAATATTTTTACCTATGAGTTATTAATACTGATTTCTCCTAACTTAGGTAACAGCATAATGCTAAGGCAGTTTCGCAATGAACGTTCTTAAATAAGAAATGCCTTACTTCAAATTTAATATTCTTTGATTATTGCTTCATTACCCTCGTTTCACTTTTTTGAAATCTTTTAGAACCTATGGTTTAAACGAATTCTGGCTTAACATTCCTCTATAGAAATATTTTACCGATCTTAAAGTTTTCATAACGAAATATAAAGAATGTCAGAGAAATACTTTAGTAACATCCGAAGTTTATACATAGAAAATCCAAATATTAAATATATTAAATTCTATAATCGCATTCTTAATTGAAATAATATGTTACCTCTTATTAAGAGAATATTTGCTAAATTTATACATTAAACATTCCCTGGAAAATGGGATAGAATACCGTATTTCATTTCTACTTCGCCAAGCATAATATTAAGGAATTCTATAACTAAACATGAATTCAACATTTATTTTTTATCGACGGTCAAATTTTTCATCGAAATTTATTATAGTTGTCTGCTTTATTTGAAAAGTATAACACTAAAGCAATATCAATCATGATAGTGCAGGCACATAGTTTCTTTCTTTTTGAAATATTTGTCCTTTTTCTAAAATACTGATGTGAAACGATGTCCCTTTGCTATTAAATGCTAACAGAATTGTTGGAGAAAAACATTTCTAAAAGCGTTTTACCCACAAGAGACTAAAAACTTATTCTAAACTAGAAGATTGATAGTTTTGTTTTAAACGTACAGCTCCTGAGTAAAAAAAAATTGTTCAGAATTTTGACACGTTTTGGAGCGTGAGTTGATGTATGTTTACATTTTTTTGTAAATACATGGAATCTTTCGTGTATTGTAATCGCAAAGAAAGTTTCGATAGTCTCTGTATGTTTAAACATTGTATTTGGTGCGTGTGTGAGAGAAAGAAAGAGAGAGACGAATTTTTAATTTGTTAAAAGAAATGTTGTTTTGATAATAATAATGGTATTTTTTATTGAAGGTAAGTTTGGTTGACTGAAATCCAAGGGAGAATTCAGAACTTTTTAAAGAAGGGAGCGATTGTTTCTTTATCTGACCTCATTCTACGTATCTGATTTACACTTGCTGAAGGAGGGGGAGTGGGTGCCACATGATTTTTACTTAAAACAACTGAAACAGAGATTTAGCCAAGGAGGTCCCTAAACCTATTTTTTTTCTTTTACGTTGATAGACGTATTCTAAAACTGCATTTTAGAGATTCAATTTCGTAGTGCTTACACGGGAATGCTTCAAAACCTTCTTCCCCCTAATATCGTTGTCTTTAAGACTTAAGACCGGTGTAAGCAGGCCTCCAAACTCCTTCTCCTAACAATGCCAAGATCGTCTAAAATTGCCTTTTTGAAACTTCAATTCCAAAAAGTTTCAAAGAGGGAGATTCGAACCCGATTCTTTTCCTTAACGTAGTATCAAACCTGGCATACATTTTCGTTTTAGGACCTCAATAATGGAAATTCGGAATAAATTGCCGGGGCAGGGTCCCTCAAGTAACCCCCCCCCCCCCTGTATGCGTCCTTGCTAAAATCAAAATGTTCGAAATCATATTTTTTTTAAATAGATTTCGGGGGGTTAGATTGCTTTTTTTTTCATGTTGTTAACCTCATAAAATTTATAAATGTTTTTCAACGCCATTATTTGAGTGTTTTGGTGATTTCTTATTATCATGGATTAAAGTTTTAGAAGTTTTCTTCGTAGAGTACTTTATAACTATTATAAAACAAGAACAACATATTTCGGCTATAAAATGAGTCAAAAAACTAATGGCTATTTATCTATTTATTTATTTTTTTAATTTCCCGAGATTTGCTTGTCTATTTCTGTGATTACAAAAAGCCAGTAAGAAAACCAGATACAATAAATATATTTAAAATATTTTGAACGTTATACCAAATCGTGTGTCTTAACTTTATGGAGCAGCTATCATACCACACAAAATGTAACCAATTGAAAAGATATTCATACTATAAACTCTTTAAAAAGCTCGCTGAAACCTAATTCAAAATATACACTGAAACCTTTACTAACCATTTCTAACTTATAAACCAAATGGAATTTCTTGAGTGTGTAATCATTTTCTTTTAAATTCTCAAAGCTCCAAAAATGCTTTCACCATACTTTTTCAAATTATTTAAAATGATAGCTTTCTACGCTCTTTTGATGCCCATTAAAATGGCGTCTATGTATTTTGATTGTAGACAAAAGCGAATATCATCTGAATTGTCATATATTTTTTTTTTTTAATGAAGCAACTACCGATCCCTAATACCAACATTAGTTCATGTTTTGGCTAAAAGTTAACCTAGTTGAACAACAACAATCCAGGGGTTTTTTTTATCCTTGATTGAGAAAATCAGACGCACATATATAAATATATACATCTTCAATTTTTCTATGACTGTAAAACTTCTGTGCAAAAAAAAAATTGTTTTTTAACGATTAATTCACTCACATCTGTTTGTAGAACAACAGATGAACAGCTTGGCTGAATAAAACATGGGCAAAATGAGATGAGCTTCATCAATGCATCTAGAATCTAAGAGCGGGGGGGGGGGGGACAACTTTTCCACGCCACAGTTCCTTAGCAACTTCATTTGATTGAGCTCTTCTGCCTAAAAAAAATCCTTGTGAGGGAAATTACAAATTCCAGCCATCCTTCATCGAACTCATGTACACCCTGATTTCCAAAGTATGTTAGGATTCAATCTTTTTTCCCCACCAACGATATCTTGTTTTTTATTGCAGAAGATTTTTCCGGGGCATTTCTGAATAACTCCTTCAGCGAGTGCGAAAAGGAGATGGGTAGTGGCCAGATCCAGAAAACGCAATCGGGATCTAATCCATCAAAACCATTGACTGGAAGGATATCCTCTTTTACGCACTCATCCCTTTCGGTCGCTCCCGTTTCTTCTCTTTTTTTTCTTTTCTACTTTAACTTCCCTTCTTGACACTGATTCGGGAATCTGGGAAAAGATGAACAACTGAAAAATGGTTTTATTTTATTTTTTAGTTCATCGATTGCATATCAAAATGATAATTTTTACTCAACAATAAATTTTTACTACCTACAGTATAACGATATAATTAAAAACTGGTTCCTGATATTGATATATGACTTTACGCTGAAGCATTACACTGCTGTGGGCAGGTAACGGGCAGTAACAGCAAAATTTTATTTATTTATTTATTTATTTATTTATTTATTTTTTTGCACCACTATCATCTATTGTACGCTGTCTTTAGCGTACAAGCTTGTTTATTTGATTTCCGCTGGAAAAAAAAGCACGAAAAAAAGTCTGATTCCAACATTTCTCTGTTGTTAGTACTGAATACAAAACGTGTTTTTTTTTTTTTTTTTTTTTCCCCATATATCTCGAAAACATCTTTACTTGTCCACGGCAGTATATGACTACGTACTAATTTTTAAAACAGATGTTTTTTTTTTCAATAGATGTTATGTGTTTTTCCCATTAGTTTTCACTCATAACTCTCTCTCTCTCTCTTTTTTTTTTTTTTTTTTGAAGCCTTAAATATATGTTATTTTTTTCCTGCTTTGAATTTGTTTTAGCATAAAGTTCTTATGGCTTGAAGAGAACGTGACGAAATCTCACCAAGTTGTCATAATTTTTGGCGACGAATTTCTGACACCCAATTTTCTCGATAAATCGCCACATGACACCAAACTTTTTATTTGGAACCAAATAGACAACTCTTGAATTTGGTGGAACACTATATTTGGTGGTAGATCGTAGCTGCATCGAAATTTGTCTGTTAGTTGTTGGGTGTGAACGAGTAAAAAGCACTGTTTTTTAGCTTCGTTGAAATTACTTTATTACGGTGATTTTTCCTTAGAACGTGATTGTACGTATTTAGAAACACCGTAAGAGAGACTCGTAACAATACACTCATTTGCAATTTTATTGTTGCAAATGGAAACCATGCGAAGCAGTGAATACTACTTCTCTTCTGTAGCATACTTTGAACAGGTTACTAATTCATTCCAAAATACCTTGATAACTCAACATGTCGCAGGAAAACTGCAAGGTGATCATTACGGTCACAAAATCCAGTCATAAAATCGAAAAATTCTGATATTTCACAGGTGTCACGCTGTGACACATTTGTGACGTATTTCAAGCAACTTAACAACGAGTAATTAGTTTGTTGGACCGATCACATCATGAGATCATCTTTGAGACATCATGTAGGCGTCACTTCAACATGACGTCGCTTTGGACTGACATTCTCAAGTTGCTGCAACTTATTAAATAACCGTAAAGTGACGTTTCGTGACCGTCACGCCACGGGGACCCTTATATGATGGTCATGTGACTTTCACATAAAATTCCCTTTTTAGTCACTAAGCAGTTGCGTTACCCAGAGGAGGAGGGAAACGAAAGGGTCAGTCCGCCATGGGTGTGACACCCAAATTGGATTTCAGAGCAAATTTTACGTAAAATGCATTTGTGATTTTTACTTGACTTTTAAATTAAACTATCGTTACACCTCAAAAATATAAAAAGTTGTTTCTGAAACTTTAACGAACTCGGTGTTCACACAAAACATCAAAAATGTTTTTTTTTTTTTTTTTTGGTGGAGGGGGGGGGGTGGCACTATAAATAACGCTGCGTGTGACACCCGTGCCAGGAACACTACTGTTTTTTGATTGCAAAAATACTTAAAGAGTGTTGCCATAATTCCATGTTGGAATTTATTTCGAAGATGAAATAAAATTTAAGTATAACGTGACAAAACTCAACATTTCCTCGTCCTAATAATACAAATTTATTTTGTACATTCAATATAAATTAATATTTTTAATATAATATTAGTTTCGCTAAATTCCTGTGAATCGAGTTAGAAGACTTACTCTTACAAAGAAAAAGGAAAAGGTTCTTTTTTCTGAAAAATGACAACTCAGAAGGATTCGTAGTAATCGTAAATTCAAAATGCAGCACCCGTTACTTAGCTATTGAGAGGGGGGGGGGGAAACTTCGGAAGCTATTCCGTCCAATTTAAGATAACTCATATTTTTATAGTTCAAACCGTACAAAATCCAGCCTAGAAACCACCTTTCCGAAAGCTTTATTCAAAATGATATCGTTTTCTAGCAGCTCAGCTTGGGCAAAGAGAAATGCCCCAGGCTCCCATGTGCAGATGTCATACATTATCTTGAAATGGATATTTTGCCAACAGCGCTTGCTCCCGTTCACTGAGCTATTGCAAGAAGTTTATTCAACAGAAAATTCGGAACCAAAAGCAACTTTTCACATCTTTTTTCTTATGCTTGAGTTGGATGTATTTATTTCCTTTTCTAACACTGGATTTTTCTTTAATTTTTTTAGATACAGTTAATTTCCCAAACTATTGAGATAGTATTTCACTGGTTAGATGAATGCAAACTACTTTTTTAGCTCTCTCCGCCCAGTCTTTTTCGTTACTTACTATTTTTCTGCAGGAGTAAAATATCTGCTTCCAATCACTTTTTGTTTTATTACTTTTAACTAGAAAAGTGGTGAAAAAATAAAGAACCAAGTTAATAGGATAAAACCTAGAAGATCAAACATACTTTTAACCTGGCTCAGCCAAACGTTTTTGATCATCGACCCTAAAACTTTGCTAATTCTCCTATTGCCCCCCCCCCCTCAATCTTAAACAAAACGTTAAAAATATGAGGGGGAACCTATATGTTACTTTAACGCTTTGTTTTATTAGGAGAAAAATTCAAAGGTTGCTATTTATTAATGAGAAGAAGGTGCTTCATGATGCTTGCAAGATAAGAAATATTTCGGTTCACAATTGGGTCGTCTCAATCTTAAGCCACCTTGGAGCTCTCTGAACATTTGATTTATTTCTCCACTTTTTTTACAATTGAACCAACATGACTGAAGCCAGATTTTCCTGTATACTTGATTAGGAATGTAATTAAGAAGAAAAATATCGCATTGCTAAGCTTGAGTAAAAAAAAAAAAAAAATCCAACAAGGTTCAATAATAGATTTTTAAAAAAATAAATTTTTTGACAAAAAAAAGCATTTCAACCAAAAATTGTATTTATTGAGTTGCTGTTAATAAATTAGAGATTGAATAGCAATGGTATTCACCGACCACCTATCGGTTTCCTAGATCGGAGTGGCCCCAACTTCTATTATATCGATACCCAGTAGTTGACATCAATCAGTTTGATGCTCTTTGCTCTAAATCTACTCTGTCACCATTATTGTAAGGCTGTAGTTAAAATAATAAAAGATAGAATAAAAATTAATTATTGGTCACACATACTAATCTGCTTGATAATGAGTGGGGGGGCTACAGTACCTGCTCGTATCACTCGCCAACCCCATTTGCCGCCTGTGAAGGTGGAAGTTACCTCGCTACCCACGTCTGCTCAATCCTCAACACGCCTGTAGGTGTACACCACCCGCTGCAGCTGAACAACAACCTCGCCTACGGCACTATACCTCGAGGGCTCCACTCCCTCGCCGTCTGTGACTTGGTGATATATCGTCAAATTTGGCGACAAAATCGGATAAGTGACTCCAAATGTGACATTGGGTCCAAAATGATTCATTGGGATGACATTTAAGTACTTAAATGGCATAGTTTTCTATCAAATCTCTTATTTCTATTTATATAACTGGCAAGTTAAGGTTTAGAGGGACGAAACAGGGCGGAATGACTTTGTCCGGATATCCTGTATCCAACGGTTTCTTAATGACTTTTTTAACTCACTTTAGTCTAGGTCAAACCATAAATTAAAAAAATGTCTATTTTTCCAGAAAAAAAGGTTTGCTTGCAATCTTTTAGTCATAAGTTTTCTGAAAAGCTGAAACAAACTACTTGAATAATCGAGAACTTCAAAATTTAAGAACAAAATCCTAAAATACACCAGATATTTAAAAAAAAAAAACAATGCATAGCCGAGCCAAGAAGCTGGGCCATCTCTTCCCTTCCTCAAAACTTCAAACACGAAGATAGATCTGTCTTTTTGTTAAGGCGATTTGATCCAGATTTTCTGTCGTTTCTGCATAGTCGTGGAACATGAATAAAACAACAGCGTCGGAAAACAAAGAAATTGATGCCCTTTTATTTATTAAACTGAGTGGTTTTCTGTCCGAATAACCGCAGGGAAAGCCATATTTTGAAGACAATGCTTAGACACGCTATTAACATCTGACAAGAAAACGATCCATAACAAACTGAATGCCTCTTCGGAGTTTTCTTTCTCATGGTCGGGGTAGGAGACACACGATTGGTGATCTAAGCGTCGAGTTATTTGGGCTAATCAATGGTTTTTCTGTTTGCTGCAAGGTGAAAAGGGAACGCCGTTTGGGCGTCCATATTTAAGGCATAATAAGGAAAATAAGGAATATTTATCGCCCTATTTTATCTGTCATATTTTATAACACTATGATGTTCTAATTCAATTAATATGTTCGCCACCTAGAAGGAAAATGTTTTATTCAAAACAATGATTATAAATTATGTCTTTTGTTTTATTTATAGTTTTTCAAGAGCATTAAAACAGAGTTTAATTTGAATTGAACATAGTCATCCTATGTAGTTCCTGAACAAAAAAAAAAAAAAAAAAAAAACGCGTATACAAACTCTTCGAAGCTTCTAAGTTTAGTATGAAGTAGGCGCAATATGATGTCTTTCTAAAAACGAAAACATTGCATTTGACTAATGTGATCTAATTAGTGTCCAGGAATTTCCCTGGGTGTGGGAACACTTTGAAGGTAATTTTTAAACTCTGCCATATTAGGGTAGAGTGTTGTTCCTTGGGACACTTTTCATATTTTTATTTTTAGCGTCAATTATTTGAATCAAATTTAAAATCTAAAAGTCACGTTAAAATACCTAAACATATTTCTATGCAAGATATTTTTTAAAATTCGGGCAGTTTGAAAATAAAATATTGCCAGCCATTTAAAGTAAGAGTTCCAAGCCGTCGCAAAGTACAACATCCTACAGTACCTTGGGACACATCCTGTTGCACTAAGGAAAAGTCTTCATGATTCAGGAAACGGCCATATACTTGAACCAATTTTGCACCAGAAAAAAAAAATCTTTTTTTTTTTCATGGTAATAAATTGTATTATGAATAATTAATATCGAATTATGAATTAATGAATTTTTATCTAGCATCCAATGTGTTTAAAAGACTGCATTCGGTTAGAATATTGTTTAATGCTCCTAAACATATCTTAATTATTAAGAACCATGATGTATATGTTGTACCTTGGAACGTGTCCTAAGGAACTAAGGTACAATATGTTTGGCTGTTCTTAAGGTACAATTACCTCGTGGTTTAAGAAAAACTAAAATGGTGAACAATCTAGATGCACTATCATTATTTTTTCATAACCAACATATTTAAAGTACTTCTCTTTCCATAACAAAATTAAAATTCATTTGAAATAAAAATGAAGTAAATATTTACTTTGAAGTCATGACATTTTCTTTCTCTCACAAAATTTTCAGTTTTACTCATTTGATGCAGATTTTTACTATAGCACCATTTAGTGGTGAAGGTTACTACTAGCGATTACAAAAACATGGCTGCTAAAGTAGATTCTTAGAAATTTAGTAGTGTCCCAAGGTACAAATGTCCCTAGGTACAACACTCTCCCCTAATGCATATGAAAAAAACAAGAATTTAGTGTCATTAAGACATAAGATATTCGTACTGACAATCACTGAGCTTTATTTTTCTCCTGACTTTACTTTTTTGTGATGCAAACATTCTAAAGTCGAACATCCGCCTATGTCCAAAAAGAATTTCGATATATATAGAATTTTTCAATATTGAACATGGAGATTTACTGAAAATTCGATAAATAAAAAATTTCGATGTGTAAAATTTCGATATATGGAGGTTCGACAGTACGTGCAGTCTTTTGCCAAATAGTGGAAACAATAAATAAAGTTTGAAATTTTCGGTTGGTAATAGCGTAGTTACTTGTACGATGCTTTTCAAATTGCATACTAGAACCCGTCATGGTATAATGCAGTGGTTCTCAACCTTTTCACCACTGAAGACCACTTGTACCTTTCAGAATCCTTAGCGGACCACATAGATATTATTTATATAAAAAACAAAATAAAAGACATAGATAGCGCCGAATTAACACTTTAATGACTCCCTTGGTCTTGCTTCTCACTTGAAAGTTTCTCAATATTTGACTCGAAAGAAGTTAACGCCAGTCTCATAGGAGCATTCAAATACTGCAAACGTTTTGAGTAAAAAAAAAAAAAAAATTTCGCCAGACGCATTAATTTACGTCTAAAGAGCCAAGATTTAAATTGATTATTTTATGACTCTTCCCTTCGCAGACCACATGAAAACAGTTCGCGGACCACAGGTTGAGAATCACTGGTATAACGGATGCAAATTTTCTTTATCAAAGGGATTGGACGTTAAATTTGGTGTGTTACAAAAAAAATCTGTACCTCAAATCCTGACTAACGTAAGTCACATTTTCACTACTTTGCAAGAGAGCGTAAAAACATGTTGTTACTGTATACAAAGGTTGAGACTCGTGCTCTTAAAACATTGGTAAATACTAAATATTAAGGTTACTTTTTTTTTCAAAATAATCACGTTGTTGTGGCTTAATAATGCGGAATAGGATTCTACATGCAATACAGTAATAACCAGAAAAAAAAATCACACCTTAGTATTGCTCTGAAGTAGATATATATGAGAGAGAAATATTTAAACTTATACATAATTCTATATACAAAGTTAAATGACCATTCTGTTCATAAAACCATGAAATTAGCGACTCATCATACATTTTAAATCACTGAAGATTTCCTTTTCAAAATCATAATCAGTATAAAGCTGTTCTCAGCTCGTCAAAACTGCCAGAAAGTATTGTTGAAGTGTATCATCGCGAATGCAGTACGTTGTACAATTGATTTAATTTACCATTTTTTGCTAAAACTAGAAATGAATTTGAAATATATTTACAATCAACAAGCATGAAGACAATTTTCTTATTCATACCAGCATCAGGCATGACCTTTTCACGTTGAAAGCAGCATGTATTAATGAAATAAACTCTGAAATTTTCAGAAAAATATTTAAAACCATAGGTTAAAAGCAATTTTAGAACGAACGTACATCAATGAAAAAAAAAATCTATCGTGTTTCACAAAAACCATTAAAACTAGCAAGAAAGAGCAGACGATATTTACAAAAAAAAAAAAAAAAGAAAAGAAGAAAAAGAAAACGAAACGTAATTATTTTTGAATATTATAAAAAAAATAATCTTTCATTCATTTTTCATCAAATCACTATGATTATGAAACAGACGGTATTTTACTAAGAGAGATAACCTTCGCTCGTTTTTTTTTTTTTTTCCTTTGAGAATCTAATTTTACAATTTCAATCGAGACGATAATTTGAATTGTTGATGACGTCAGTGACTCAATCAGTGATTTTGTCTATTATATGTATGAAGATGTAGTTGGAAAGATTACGTGTGTTGCTTGTAATGATTATCTGCACCCTTGCTAAATTTTTCATCCGATGAAAGCTCGCTATTATTGTGTCGTAAGTACTTGTTTTTGAGCAATTTTAAACACAAATTTAACACCTAGAAAATAATTATCAATCATTACTCTTCACGAAAACACTACGTGAGGTGAGATTGCTTGAAAATGCAAAGCAGTATTAGGTGCAGTCAATACAATTATTAAGTTAAAAAATGGGACAGGTTTAATTTCGTCTCGACGGAAGGCCATGGTGACTATTCGCAACTCCAGAGCTCGAATACGCTACCTTGCGGTGATTAACAGTACTAAAGAAAAAGATAAACATTCCATTCCACGTGTTTCCTTTGGGGTAAATTACAATCTTCAGACAGTTTATGATGTAATGTAATTTCAGAAGAATAGAAAAAAAATGCGTCCCACAAACACGATGAAAAATTACTGTCATTCACTAAGCGTCAATGCAAGTTATAAGTTACGGCATTTGTTTGTTTTACCTTTTTCATCCACCATTTGACAGTGGCTGCAGCGTACTCCGCCCCCTATAGTTTATTGGAGTTGCGAATAGGGATTTTACTTAGTTCACATTAATTTGTCCAAGGGTACATTCATTCATTTATTTTTTGTCTATCCCTCTGTACACTTATTCTATTTTTCAATTTCATTATAACTAGTATTTAATTTTCTACTGAGATTTCGGTTCTTTGCGTTATAGTTTCAATAGTTTTGAAAATAGCTATAAATTCCTTTAACTTCTCACTTTAACCAACATTTAAAAATAAAAACAGTGTCAATGCATTATTTTTGCTTCAAGAGCCTCAAAATCTTGGCTATCGATGTGTACCCGATTTTTTTTTTTAAATCACTTATATGTTAAATGTATTAACTACAGTCGGATCCCAACTTACGCGAGGGATACGTTCCAAGACCCCTCGCGTAAGTCGGAATTTCGCGTTGTGGAACAACGTATGTTTAGAAATTTTTTATAAGCATACCCAATTATTTCAGACCATGTGTTAACGGCCCTCAAATTGTTTCAAACCATTTCTTAACTATGCATTACCGTATTTTTTTTTTTTTTTATAAAGAACTGACTTTTTACTGTATTTTAGAAAAAACGTTACTATTTAACATGATTACTCTGTTATGAAGCTAACAGTGGGGTACTTACAGAAAGAACATTACTGCATTATAATAGCACTGAACAGTTACACTGTTAAAAATTACGTCCACCGTTGCACCAAAGAAAGGAGCAAATTTGCTGCAACCTATATGCAGTGCATGATTGAACCAAAACAGGGTGTTTTATATCACTCCCAAGTTTCGTGCGTAGTTGAACCATATTCGTCATTCCATCTTTCTCCAACCATAGGAGTTAATCTGAACCATGTATCGTGTTCTCCTTTTCCCCTATAACTGGAGCGGAGTAGAACCATAACTGACGTTTCCGTTCGTCGTATTCTTGGAGTGAAATAGAACCATAACTCGGGTTTTCGTTTCTTGCATTGCTGGGATGAAGTTGAACCATAACTAGCGTTTTCCGACTTTCAGTTGTTGGTACGTGGTTGAACCGCTAACAATATTCTGATTTCCTCATTTAGATGTTAAATTTAGCCACTTGCTTTACTTGATTTATATTTTGTTTTAGTGGAAAATAAGTAATTTTGTGAGGATTTTAAAAACTTCCCTTTTTTTCGATTTTCTTTAGAAAAGTTAATATTAGATGTACTCGAGAACCATTTATAATATTTTCAGTCAAAATTTTATGTTGTTCTCAAGAATAGAGTGCTTAAAATGAGCATCTTTCATCGTCAAAATGACCACGGTTTATCATACTCTTTAGTGTTATAACATTAACGCAAAAGGTAGAATTTGCTATGCAGGCAGATATTAAACAACTATTTATTTATTTTTTGTGATTTTTGCTAAAACTATTAACTGCATTAAAAAAATGAGCAATTGGAATAAATAAAGATAGATTAAAAAGATTCTTAACGTACGTATGTGACAATTCCTAATTAAAAAAATTATACATTATTTAAAATAAGAAATTATCCTTTTATACATTTGTTGATATTTTAAGAGTTGCATAGCTGGGAGGGAAAAAAGAGAAAATATTGCTATTGCAATTACAGTAAAACCTGTGTACTGACCACTTGCGGTGCAGCACTTTGGTGATCAACTTAGACAGGTGGTCAACTTATAGAGGGTAGTAAGGAATTTTCTTTTGTCATTTCTTGTCTCATGCATTCATTTTAACTAATTGGAATACTTTAAACTCACTTTCATTGTTTAACATTACTTTAAAACAGTAAGAAAAAATGTTGTTTAAATATTTTTAGAGATTATTTACCAGAATGACTCGTAAAGTATCATACAAATTTAAAATTTCTGTGAATCGATCAAAAAAAAAAAAAAATGTCGTTACTAATGAAAAACAACTTACTTGATATTAACAATTCCTAAAAATTCATAGGTCGAAAGTTTTTCAAATTCTTCATTTGATTTTTTCTTGAACATTTGTAACCATGGTAATAATCTACTTTTCAACAAAATAACTCCCTATTGAAGTTTGGCGCATTTTCTGGGACATAACATCAGGCCAATGTTTTTCGATGGAAACATTTGGATGGAAATATTTATAGGATTTTCTAAAATGTCTGGTTATTTATTTGAGGCATAACTGATTAAACCTTTAGTACAATTTAATGCTTTTGCCTGTTGGTCAACTTACAAAGGGTTTTTTTAGGGATGCACCGGATAGTGATTTTGCCGGATACCGGATATCCGATGTCCCTTACCTGCCGGATTCGGATATCCGACGGATATCTCTCACATTTTTACCGGATAACTGCCCGGATATCCTGCAAAAAACTGTCGGATATCCGGATCCGGAGTGGCTTGACGGATCGGATATCTCATAGTTCCGGATAGTTAAAAAATCAGCCGGATACCGGATAGTTACCGGAAATCCGGTGCATCCCTAGTTTTTTACATTTCTCCAAACCAAAGCTGGTGTATATTAGTGGTCAAGATAGAGAGGTTTTCCTTCATTATATAAGATAGGACTAATTCCGTTCCTGACAAAAGTGGTCAACTTAGACAAGTGGTCAACTTTACAGGTTTTATGTATTCCTAATTGACATTCATTTTTTATCTTTATATTTTTTTCATTAACAGCAATTCAATTGTTATCTGAATAAAAGTTAACTACATTTCGAACCATTTTGACAATCAAAATGCATTAATAAAGTAAAAAGGAAATTAATACCAATAAGGTACTACAATTCTTAAAATAGGTTACGATTTATAGTTCTCAAAGGTTTTATAATTTCTGACTTAAGGAGCCGAAATTTTTAACTGATATGCTGTTTTTAGAAGATACCTAATTTTTATTATGTTAAAATTTCCAGTCAGTTATTAGTTGAGATACTATGCATACAGTGGCAAGAACATAAAATATTGAAAATTACAGAACTCTGCTACTTTATTTTCCTTTAGGAAAGAAGGACATTGATTTTTACAGGATATCCAGCACTAGATGTTTTTATGGGGTACACATTTATTTTTCACTCTACGCCATCACACAGCAGTAAATTATAACTTATCTGACGTCATAAAAACCTTCTATATGTGTCGAAATATAACTTACAACAGCTGTCTATTTCAATTATTTATATTAATAGTGTTGCATTAAAAGTAATTTACATAATAAAATATTCTGCTTTTTTGAAAAACAATTTATTAGTTGTCTTATCCCCTAACAAAAGAAAAATTGCAAGACTTGCTCCAAAGGGAAAAAGTTCTTAATCTTCTCTTTACTGTAGTTAGCTTTAAAAAATAGCAAGATTAGCATAGTTCTACCAATAAATTGCATTTTTCTTCAAATTTGATAAATCTTTTTAATTTACATAAAGCATGATTAAATAAAAATGTCTAAATTCCAATAGTGAATTTTCCAGCTTCTGTCTTTGGTATCAGTTGGCTCTCTGTTTAACGACTTTCAAGGGACCACAAAAAATCGTCCTTAAATAGAATGCTTTTAACACTAGAGTGGACCATCTGGGACCGTAAAAGCCGTCGTTAAATAGAGAAAGTCGTTAAATAGAGCGTCGTTAAACAGAGAGCCAACTGTACTTTTCTTTTTCTTTCAGAAAATTACCAGTAGGTGGATGATCTATATATATTTTTTTCTATTAGTATTGTTTGTTTCAGTTTTTAATTAAGAATAATTTTTTAATTAATAAAAAATTTTCAGTAATGTTTATGAGGTACATCAAGAACAATATCTAGATTCAAACTTTACTTATTCTTTTTCCTGAATTATTGTATTAGGGGCGGTCAAATGAAACTCGATCAGTGTGTCTAACTTTGCAAAACACGTAAGGGGATCCATGCAGCTGCATGTGTGGTGATTCCATGTATTGGACTCTCAACTTTTCGTCCACCACAGGACAGGCGAGTTCGCAGGGACATTCAACTGAAACCCGGTCAATGCGTCTAACTTGGGCATTAGATGTAAGGGGCAACGTCTACTGCAAAGTCTTATGTCTAATGCAAAGTTAGACACATTGACCGTGTTTGAGTTGAATTTTCCTGTGAACGTGCCTGTTCTGTTGTGAACGATAAGTTAAATGACAACCTTCCCTTCCTCGTGCAGACACACTGTCACTATGTAAAGTCAAACTTTGTGATTGCATCAGTCTCTCATGGGGTCACCACACACGCAGCTACATGGAGCCGTTTACGTCTAATGCAAAGTTGGACGCAGTGACCAGGTTTCAATTGAACATCCTAATACAATAACACAATTAAAGTTGTCTTTCATTAAATTTTTCATTCATCAAAAAATTTTCATAGCATGCATGTTATTACAATACAGTACACCACTATTTCTGGCCTGGCTTACATTTTCATGATGTTTGTATTTTGCTCAGACAGTACTCTGCGAGCTTCATTATTAAAACTAAGTTCTGAACTTTTGCGGACTTCCTTTTCTTGAACTTTAATTGTACGTATCGAAGATTAACTCCATACTTAATTATCGTGCTACCTTCGAGGCACTTTATAATTGTTAAAGCATCGAGAATCTTCACCTTTTCTTGCATTGTCAGAAACCTTCTGTTTTTCTTTTTACTTTTGCTAACTTGAGATGAAAGTCCTTGTTTAGGAACCATTCTGTTTTATCAACATTCATAAGGAGGGAAAAAACCGTTCAGAATCGGAGCGGTAATTTGTATAAACTATAGCAAAGCATTATTTAGACTAATACAATGTGTGAACTTCTGTTGTCAGTGATACTAAAGGGATGAAAGTCTATTCACGAAACCAATATTTAGTGTCAACGAATCCTATTATAATGCTCTGCTGCTCCTTTCCGAAAAATTTCATGTTGCAAGCGAGTAATTTGCGTCAGCAATAAAAAATGCGCTCATATAAACTCATCATATACGTCTATCATATAAACTCATCATATACGTCTATCATATAAACTCATGAAAAACTCGCTTTGTAGCCATTTCGCGCAAGTCGAATCGCGTTGTAGCGGGATCCGACTGTACTAGAAAATCGCCCGTCAAGGTATGACGGGTGAAAATTCCTTCAACTCTTCTACATTTAAACGAAGCAATTGCCTGTTAGGTAATATTTTGATAATTGAAATTGTAACCCTAACTCCAGTGGATTAACCCTAAATTCCAGTAGCGTTTATTTAACCATTTTTTCGTTTCATCCTTCCCCTGAAATGAGTCTTACCATCAAAACAATTGAGTTACCCGATCGAGTTCAGCCTTGTCACAATAAAGTATTTCCCTGCATGTCAAACATTACCAAAACATATTATCAAATTATCATGCTGTGGAGCGAGTTTCATTGTTGAAACTCGCGGGTTACTCGATCATTGGCTATTATTTATATGAAGATAATAAAGATGACGCGACAAGTTATAACAATAATACAACAACAACAACAGCAATAATAATAGCGATAATTTATTTCGCAACTTTTTCGTAAGTGCAGCATAGTATGCTTAAATGTACGTAAAATTTTCATTATATTTCCATGCTTGCTATTTTTGCTTCATTTTCAATTCATTAGCATCATTTTTAACGAATTGTTTTTATTATTTGTTTTTTTACGTAATTCCATATGTTATCACATGTTTAATGTTATAATTTGATAACTTTTCCACTCGTCAGGTAGAACGATGAAATCATACAGTAACAGGAATTTAGTTTAGACATGCTTTTGAACAATATAGTTTTTGAATTAATTACTTTTCGGATCTTCAGATGAAGCGATTCGCAATTCTAGGTTTGAATACGCTACCTTGCGGTGATTCAAGGAATAAGCCAGAAAGGTAAAACATTTCAATTCGGCGCGGACAAAGAAGCTGTTTATCTGGACTCGTCATGTTCATATCCTACGTAAGGGGTCAGTTTTGGTTTTACCTCTTTCGGCAGCCATTAGTCAGAGACTGCAGAGCCTCCTACAGTTTATTGGAACTGCGAACTGGAATTTCATAAAGTATCTAAAATTAATTTAGTTATGATTATGAACCAGATAGTTTTTAAATTAATTACTTTTAGGATCTTCAAGTGAAGCGATTCGCCATTCTAGAGTTTGAATACGCCACCTTGCGGAAATTCAAGAAATTAGCCAAAAAAAATATTTTTTTTCTTCTTTTAATCAATTCGGCCCGGACAAAGCAACTGTCCCATTGGACTGGTCATATGCTACGTAAGGGGTCGATTTTGGTTTCACCTAGAGCCGCTATATAGTATACAGACCGACCTGACGCATCAGCGTTTTAAAAGTTTATTAAAGCGCGTCAAAAGTTTAGTCATTTTGGACCGGATTTTTCATTGTTGCGGAGCTAAAGTTACCAGAGCAAAGTTTCGGGTTTTGCCAAATTAGTAAAAATAATACTTTATTTAATTAACAATTCATGTTTCGCTTATAATTGCTCGCAGTCAGAAATCACCAAACGCGATAACTTGCTAATAAAGACAATCACTCAGACAAGCGTTCTGATCCAAATAGGGGCTTTTAGGTTTTACCTCTTTCAGTAGCCATTAGCCAGAGATGCAGCGCCTTCTGCAGTTAATTGGAATTGTGAGTGAAGAGATAAAATACTAAAAATGAAGTTAAAGACATGCGTATGAACCAGCTGCTCAGCAGAAATGGCTATTCGGCTACAACTGTAGCAAGAAAAATAGTTCATCAGTTTTTGAAAAGAAACGAAACTTTAAAAAACTACAACTAAGAATAATCAGAAGCTTTGAACTTTACGTAAAACCGTGAAGTGTTTTACATTTGCAAAGAACGCAATGATCACGAAAGAAAAATCGCTCCAGTTCCGTTCCGTTTGAGACATGGTAACGCCATTTTTGCTTTTCATCCGAAAAGTCAAGCTGCATTTCCTCCTGAATCGAACAAGAGATGGAAAGCGTGAGATGCGAGGCAGCGAGTGGGATCGGATTGTTATTGGCGGAGGAAATGAGAGATCAGTGACAGGAACTATTTACCATCCGCGGAGTTTTAGATTTACTGGGGCTAAAAGGCATTGTGTTCACTTTCGCAGTAAATAAGTTGGCTGAACTGAATATGTCCGACATCGTAATGAGTAATGGACGCGTACATGTAAGGGAACTTTTGTACCCTTTTCAAGAATTGTTAAGCTGGGATTCTTTTTGCAAGCACCAGAGGGAAAAGTAATTTTAATATACCATGTTGTGAAAAGCTGGAGTAACATTTTTTTCTTATTTGCTATCAATAAAAGTTTTAGTAAGTATTAGGTAACGAATAGCTTATAAAGTTCAAGAAGTTGGATATTTTATAATATCTAAACACAAAGCAAAAGCTTTGTGTTTAGACTGTTATTATTTGTATTTTTTTTATGTTTCAATCATTTTTAAACTTATTCTGGTGTTTGGTTTATTTGAGAAACTCATTATACCTCATGGCGAAAGATCCTTTATGTGACAAACCATGGCCCCACTAGATGACGCTGACGCTTTCACGGTCCTTGACAATTTATGACTTTTCTTTGTTAAACCAATGCAACTATGATTTACTCTTGAAATTCTCGAAACATTCGAAACATCATATGTTGCTCATTTTGACCGCAAGAGGCACTGAATCCATCCTTTGCATCCATCAATCAATGGCAACGTAATGGAAAACAGGGATTCCCTGTAGCGCTCTCTTTGTTGCCATAAGTTTCAGCGATTGTCACGGCCTATAAGAGCAAGCGACATTTAGTGGGGTCATAGACAGACGTTCCTAGTAAAAGGCCTGAGCGAGATGTAACATGTGAATTTTTTTGGTGAAAATCAGGGCGTCTCAATAGGAGGTCATCGGAGGTCACTGTGAGCTTCTGAAAATTTCCGTATTTTGCAAATTTCGTCTGGCGATTCTGCAAAATTATCATCCTTCGGCAAAATTTGGAGCTCTATTTAGCAAAATTATCATCATTCTGCGAAGTTTGGAGTTCCATTCTGAAAAATATCTTTATTCGGCGAAATTTGGAGTTCCATTCGGTAAAATTTAGAGTTCCATTCGGCAAATTAAGAATTTCCGCCGTTCCAAAAACTTAAGTTCTGGGTGCCCCTGGGGAAAATAACGAGAAAAGAACGGAAAACTTTAAATTTGCTCAGTAGAAGTGAAAAATCAAAGCCGCTTACTTAAGTGGTATTGGACTTAAAAAAAAAAAAGAAGAAGATCCATTGTTGCACTCTTCCGGCTAGTACTGAAATAAGTTCCCTACTCCTTTTGCTGTTCAACCAAGAAAAACAGTTGAGAATATCGTACATATCTCTCATTTGCACCATTAAATAATGCTGAAGTTGCTGTTTGTTGAAAGTACGCTTCATGTGTTGTAATATTCTACATAATGATATGCACTGTAAAAACGATTCAGAAACGTCTCTGAAAAATAATGGGCAGCTGATGTGCATAATTTCTGCCAGTAACATATCTTGCAAAAACCAGAAACGCTTTCCGCTAAAATTCAGGAAACTTCCTGAAATCATCCTGGAAGCCTCCTAAAACATTCAGAAACCTTTCCGTTTAAAGCCAGTCTGGATAATTAGAGTAAACTTAAGAAAATATAATGTGATAACGTGGCACCTTCCTGATTTATCAAGATAGTTCCAAAAGCATTATTGCAAACATGGCCAAAGCTTAGACAGAATTGCTAGTAAGTAACAAGAATTTTACCCGCCTGCAATTCTTGCAAAGCTACATAGTCCATGGACTTATTCGCTCCCTTTGGGAGCTTAATCAGTCTGAACGGGTCGTAATCGAACTGATGCCGATACACTTTGTAAAATATTTGGCAAAAAATATTTTTCACAATTGTGAAAAGTCTACATTCTTAAAACTTGTAGCAATTCTGAAAACTTTTTAACAATTACACTTGATTTTTCCAGGAAGGGGATAAAAATCATTGAAATCCCGAAACGAAACACGGAAATACTCAGTAACGTTTCGGAATTTCTTTACAGTGTAAATGATAGAAATGTTGTAATGTGATACAAGGGGGACATTTAGAAATGTTTTTTTTTTCTTGAAAGTTACACTACTTTAATTACAGTAATTAATTTTGCATCTCGTTTCTGACGAGGCTCAAAGTGACCCTAGATAGCAGGATAGCTTTGAACCAGGATAAGAGTTATTTCAAATGGATTCGACAACCATTATTTGTGAATTTTGGATGCTGCAAAAACACTTATTTTCAGGAACCTTAAATTTCACGAAAATGAAGACACCGGTAATTTTGCAACCCCAAGTTTCGCGAATTTTGTATGAACAGTATGAAAGTTCGACAAATAAACAAAATTGTGATATTTCATGTGTATTAAATTTTCGCGATTAATCCTCACGAAAATCGCGAAGTCTTTCGAAAACAAGTACTTTTACAGTAACTATGCAATAGTTTAGGAGTGTTTTTTTAATTTTATATCAACAAATATAATTTCTACTGCAAAACCTGTATGCGTCTGTCTCGGTGTGTATGTGTCTGTAACCTTATGTCCTCCGGAGTGTGAATGTCTACCGAGCCAAAACTGGTACCGTTGCATACAGAACATCCGGGGGAAGCCATTCCGCCCTGCTTCACCCCTCGAAACCTTAAAAAATCGGAGATTTATGATGTCCTGGATATCCATGATGTTCATGATGTCTGGAGCCCCTAGTCAAGGTATTAAAATACGAGTGGAGCAGTTTCAAATGTAGAAATTGTGACTCAAAGCAGGGCCGCAGAGGACCAAGTCGAGCCCCTTATCAGTTATGTCGCCGGGCCCTTCCCGCCTCCAAAAAAAAGAGAAAAAGAAGGAAAAAGAAAAGGGGAAAAAAAGAAAAAAGGGGGAACGAAGGAAAAAAAGGGAGGGAAGAAAAAAAAATTAAAACTGCTTACAAGAAAACAATTTACTCTATTTTAAATGATACAACAGCCAAAAGAGTAAATTTTGCTTAATCTTTACGTTTTCTCTTATTCGGAGTGTCCCCCCCCTTTTTTTCTTTCCGTCCTTTCTTTTTTTCTCTTTCTTTTCTTTTTATTGCGTCAGTGTCCCCCCCCCCCAAAGGCACGGACCCCTAGTTTGCGACAAGGCTGACATGGTCTCTCGTCGGGCCTGACTAAAAATTAACCTAAATGACTCTACTTAGTGAAACATTGCATCTACGATGTTTTCAAAAAAAAAAAAGATCTTAGCGCATTAGTTATAACTGAACTGAATTTAAATACCATTGGCGGCATATAAAGAAGACTTTTTAGAGTTTTCCTTATTTTTCATGGAGCTCACCATTACTTATTCTACATCCACCAAGTCGTCTGAAGATATATGGAATGTCTTGAATAAGTGCAGGGATAAAACTATTTTATTTAGAATTCCTCCGCCATTTCTTTCTCAAAACCATTTCGATACAATTTTGCTTTTCTCCTCTCGGCATAAAGCAGGATTACCAGCTTCGATAAATATTTCTCCCGTGAAGAAATGCGGACTATCCGTTGCTCTCCGGAAATCGGCTCATAAATATGAACCCCATATTTCGAACGGAATCGCTGAAGAGAC
Organism: Uloborus diversus; assembly: GCF_026930045.1. Lineage (NCBI taxonomy): Eukaryota > Metazoa > Arthropoda > Arachnida > Araneae > Uloboridae > Uloborus > Uloborus diversus. The sequence goes on along the minus strand of NC_072736.1, from coordinate 60,932,712 downwards.
TCCATTCATACACAAGTCGTAAAGCTTTTAAGATCCACTAAATATAACTCTTTTCATCAATGGCTCCCGACTTATCTGGCAGGCAGTTAAATGTTTCATAATCGTTGGTGGTTTCCAATGTCTTCTTCCTCTTGCTTGTGCCGAAGAGAGCTTTCGCAACATCAGCAGATGAATGGGGGTAAATAAGGGTATTTTCTTAATGTAAATTTTTCTTCTTCTTTCTCGGAAGATCCCCCCTTCCTTATCTTCATTATTCTCCAAAGTGTTGAGCTGTCATGTTTTTGGCTACAAGCCCAGCCAAAAAAATAACCAAGCACAAAGAATGTTGCAGAAAATGTCGTATCAGCTTTATTCAATTGTTTGATGGAAGTTCTGCTTCTTCCACCGATTGAAATTACTCTGCGTATTTCTTATGCAAGAAATGTCTATGGCTAATGACATTTTACGAGGTTCTTTTACATTTTTTAAAATTTTATTTTTAAATTTTGAATGTCACTAATAATAATAGCAAAAATAGCTATTATTGTCAGTGACTACGGTTTAAAATAAAAATCAACCTACTACGATTACTAATGATACGACTATCGAGAAATGGTTAAGTCATGCAAACAAAAGGAAAATAAAATATGACTTTTAATGTTTTCATAAAAGGTAACACGTTACAGTTCCTTACGAATGGTAAAGTTAGAAAATGGAGCAATCCTTCTAATTTCGCTAAAAATTCTGTGTTTCTAAATATAATATTAACTACAATAACTAATTCCAAGACCATCGAGAAATAGTTAATTCGTGTAAAACAAACAAACAAAACAAAAAAAAATATGTTTCAACTGAAAATTATAACCAACGTTATTACACTTCCTTATAAATAGTAAGGAATAAAAATGAAGAAAACCGAAACAATCATTCTAATTTCCCGAAAAATTTTATGTTTCTGAGTGCAAAAAAATTTACTACGAATGCAAATACTAACCCCAAGACTATTAGAGAAAATGCTCGTTCATGTAGAACAAAAAAATTCGTACGAGGGTTTTTTTTTTTATGTTTTTACAAAAGGTAAGACGCTACAGTTCCTTACAAATGTTGAAGAACAAAATGAAGATGACCGAAACAATCATTCTAATTGCCCTAAAAATTATATGTTTGTAAGTGCAAAACAATCAACTACGAATACAGATACTAACCCCGTGACTATCGAGAAATGCCTTGTTCATGTAGAACAAAAAAAATCCTACGATTTAATTGTTTGTAAATGCGAAACAATCAACTACGAATACAGATACTAACCCCGTGACTATCGAGAAATGGCTTGTTCATGTAAAGCAAAAAAATTCCTACGATTTTTTTTTTTTTTTTTTTGTGTTTTCACAAAAGTTAAGACGTTACAGTTCCTTACAAATGTTGAAAAACAAAATGAAGTAACGGAAACAATCATTTTAATTGCCCTAAAAATTATATGTTTGTAAATGCAAAACAATCAACTACGAATACAGATACTAACCCCGTGACTATCGAGAAATGGCTTGTTCATGTAGAGCTAAAAAATTCCTACGATTTTTTTTTTTTTTTTTTTTTTTGTGTTTTCACAAAAGTTAAGACGTTACAGTTCCTTACAAATGTTGAAAAACAAAATGAAGTAACGGAAACAGTCATTTTAATTGCCCTAAAAATTATATGTTTGTAAATGCAAAACAATCAACTACGAATACAGATACTAACCCCGTGACTATCGAGAAATGGCTTGTTCATGTAGAACAAAAAAAATCCTACGATTTAATTGTTTGTAAATGCAAAACAATCAACTACGAATACAGATACTAACCCCGTGACTATCGAGAAATGGCTTATTCATGTAGAACAAAAAAAATCCTACGATTTAATTGTTTGCAAATGCAAAACAATCATCTACGAATACAGATACTAACTGTGACTATCGAGAAATGGCTTATTCATGTAGAACAAAAAAAATCCTACGATTTTTTTTTTTTTTTTTTTTGTGTTTTCACAAAAGTTAAGATGTTACAGTTCCTTACAAATGTTGAAAAGCAAAATGAAGTAACCGAAACAATCATTCTAAATGCCCTAAAAATTCTATGTTTGTAAATGCAAAACAATCAACTACGAAAAACAATCAACTACGAGAGCAAATATTAATCTCAAAACCATCGAAAAAAGACTCAGGTAGAACAAAAAATATATATATTACGATTTTTTATATTTTCACAAAAGATAAGAAGTTACAGATTTTTATGAATGGTGAAAAACAAAAATGAGGATAACCGAAACAATCATTTTAATTTCCGTAGAAATTCTATGCTTGTAAATGCGCAACAATGAACCCCAAGCGTATGACGAAATGGCTCATTCATGTAGAACAAAACAATCCTTACGATTTTTTATGTTTTCACAAAAGGTAAGAAGTTACAGTTTTTTATGAATAGTGAACAACAAAAATGAAAATAATCGAAGCAATCATTCTAATTTCCCTACAAATTCTTTGCTTGTAAGTGCGCAACAATGAATCCCAAGCGTACGGTGAAATGGCTCATTCATGTAGAACAAAACAATCCTTACGATTTTTTATGTTTTACAAAAGGTAAGAAGTTACAGTTTTTTATGAATAGTGAACAACAAAAATGAAAATAATAGAAGCAACCATTCTAACTTCCCTACAAATTCTTTGCTTGTAAGTGCGCAACAATGAACCCCAAGAGTGTGGAGAAATTGCTCATTCATGTAGAACAAAATAATCCTTACGATTTTTTATGCTTTCACAAAAGGTAAGACGTTACAGTTTCTTATAAATAGTGAAAAACAAAACTGTAGATTACCGTATTAATTACTCGCTCCTCCCTGTCAGCAGGAAATTTTCCACGTTCCCCGCTGAAACTAGACTGCAAAATGAGTTCAGTTACAAATTATGTTGGGAAGGAAAAGGTGCGTAATTGCTGTCTGGCGGATGCGGATAATAACGGACATTTAACAAAAGACGGATGGTTTAACTCGGGAAAATTTATAATTTTAAACATTAATTCAGACAAAATTTTATTCTTAACGATGGCCACACGGGGTTAAAATAGATTAACTTCATCGAAATTTCTAGGATTTTTGATTGGTGATATGGAACGTAATATCTAACTTTTTTTTTTAAGAACAAATTTTCCTTTAAATCGCAGTTTGTTGCTGAAAATTGTTAATGTTTTAATGTAAATGGTCTGTACTGGGGATTCACAACCACTGGTTTGTTGTACCGGTCCATGGAAAAAAGTGACCGCTCCTCGAGATTTTTAAATAGTCCGTGTTGAAAAAAAAACTGCTTATTCAACAAAATAAAACTCAATGAAATATTAAAAAGATTTTTAAAAAAATGACTTTGTTTCTGACAAGTTAAAACGTTTTTGAATCAAAGATTGCAGCCAAGTGATTACTCAGTGTTTCTAAAAGTTATAACTTTGCAGAAATCTACCTTTTCAGATTTTTTATCCATATTAAGTATCAAACAACGAGAATACTAATGAATCGTAATATTCCAAAGGTGATACCTAGACATATAAAACAGTATTAAAAGAAATAAATGATCTGTGCGGTAAGATAAGTACACGATTCGCAAAAGATCTTGTTTTGAAATTGTATTATTGAAAAAAGGGAAAACCTTTTATTTGGAAAGAAGCAAAATGAAAATGAAAAACATACTAAATTAATTCATTTGAGTGTTATAAGTTAAGAAATTCTCAAGTTTGATGTAGTTTGAAGAGTTAAGTCAAATAAAAGGAAACATAATTATATCTTATCTAAGCGCTTAAAATAAAAAAAAAGAAAGAAATAACGTACAAAGAGCATTTTTACCTTCTGCCAGTTGATGTAATTTTAGTGCAGCCGCTTTTTCCTTATTTGCTTTTGGGTTCTAATAGTCAGAACAGTTGTCTGCGGAAAACGTGTACTCATACCTCTAAGAAAAGTAAATTTTAGCAAAATTAGATGATATCTACTCTGCCTAAAACCTCTTTAAGAAAATTCTTAATTTTGGTGAAGGAATAGAGGTTTTTTCTTATTGTTGTCAAACTACATATATCTCAATAGGCTGTAACAGTTAGGTTCTAAAAGATTGTATATTTGTCCCGCCCAGAAAAGTTTATAAAATTAAACTAATGGGAAGATAGATATTTTACCCAGACACGACGGTTGGTTAAACATTGAGGATTTTTGTAAAACGTGTCATTTTCTGTTGTTCCCAAGGTCTATTTAAAACCTCTCCACCACTTTCGTAGTGAATTATGTTTATAGAAAAAGTATTGATGATATGAAACACAGTCATAGATAACGTCATAAAATTAGGTTATTTTCATAAAATACTTTCTTAAATGAAAAGACGAATTTCCCATAAATGAGATGATTTATTTAAGTTATAAGAGCAATTCCAAAATTACACTGCTCATTGCTTATTAATGCATTAATGAATGTCTCAACACTTTTGTTAGATCTCGCTACAAGTGACTGCACAGTGAGTTCTACCTAAACCTTACACAACCAGCCAGTAAGACTTGTTACGTTAAAATGTTAAAATAAGAGCAACGCCAACAGGCGCGAATAAAAACGTTAAAATAGGCATTGAGAAAGTTTGAATATTTTGTAAAAGCATATTTGTGTTTCAATAAATTTTTAGAAGTTGTACTGGCGTTTGGTGTTCCAAATAGGAATCTAACGAAATTCCAAAGAATGAGTCAACCTCTCACTTCTTTTCTGTATACATTACCTACAACAGGAGTTTAAAAGTTGGACGCATTATTTAGTAGCCAAACTTAGAGAATTAAGGCCTTTAGACTGATTAATAGCTGGAGTAATTGCATTTAGGTCGCCTGCTTTAAGATCTGTCAATAGTGAAGGCACATTTATTTCAAGTTCGTAGCCGATATTAAATCAATATAATGTTGTACTTGAAAATTTATTGGTAGTACACGGGTTTCCTTTCTTTGTAGAAGTCTATGTAATTAAAAATACGTCCCTTGGCATACTCTTACGTGAGGCCTGCAATCAGATATATTAAAAGTTGGCTTTTCAGTGAGTAAAAGGAAGTGTTTGTTCGGAGTGCTGTATCACTTTGAAAGGCGAGTCATTAAATATTTTGAAATATAATGAAAAACACTTTGAGTTCGCTTACTTGATCATCTAGACATAGATTTTTCAGTCAAAAAAAATATTATTTATGAACTTCTTTGCAGGGGATAGGCGGGGGGGGGGGGCATTTGTTCACACGGATCACTTAGGGCAGGAAAAAAACGTGTTCATGCATGCAAAAATGAATTTGAATCTTTTAAAACAATATGATTGTTATCTCACGGAAAATGAAGAAAAATGTTTAACTTTTTGAGCGCTACTTAAAAATTTTAAAATCTGAAAACAATTCCTATTTTTGAGTTTCCTATTTCCAAGAAATTGAGAATTTAATGATTTGAACAAGAAATTGAACCAACGGAAAAGGAAAACGTTGTTTATTAAAGTTCAAAGATAGGGACTCAAGTGACTTTGGTTCAAAATTCGGGGAAACGAGAGAAAACAAAAATTATAAATTGGTGATTTCGCAACTGAATCACCGCCCTTAACATCCCTTATCGTCTGATAAAAACCTGGAGTTGTGAATATGAGATCATAAGTGCTTTGCATTCTATCTATAGGAAGACTTACTCTTGCCTGAAACCAGCATAAGAGCTCCAGCATGGCATTTTTATAATATACTCTAGAAGCGGTATAAGTTCTTTAGGATAATAAGTTCTAATCTAAATTCGTATTGGCCTAATAGCGGTTGTAAACCATGAGAATCAATCAAGTGGTGGCCAGTTTTTAGTTTTGCTAAATCTGGAACTCGCTGTGCAGTTCTGAGTCTTTCATTAATCTATGGGTGAGCAAAGCGCTTCGAGAATTTGAAATTGCCCATGTAATTTACTGGTATTGCAGACACTAGTATGTATGTGAATCTATTTATAGAAAAAATTGACGCTGTCGTTGAAGTCAGTATTTTAAGCAAATTGCTTGTTGTTAAAAGACTTTCAATCGTCATCATTATTTTTATAGAAAAAAATACTGTGCAAGCGACAATAAGGTTTTAAAAGACCTTGAAAACATTGGTTAGAAAAATGTCGGTTTTTTCAAATTTTGAATGATAAATCAGCTTTTGGGTGGCACAAGGTATTATCTGATCAGTCTAATATTGTACACTTTTCTGGACAGTATAAATGCACATCTTTCTACTCCTTGGTCCATTGAATTTTATATTTTTGAGAGTGACAAAGAAAAATCAACTTTTCTCCCAAAATCTTGAACTTTTGTCGAACCGTCTGGAGTGAAAGGTATTATCTGATCGTGCTAATATTTCTTATGATTACACAACTTTTCTGCACCCAGCTGATCCAGCCCTTTGAACTTCGTATTTTTCGCTCCACCCTGTTAATCACTTCGTTTTACTTTTTTATAATGAAAAGGGTATTGCGAAGAAAAGTATTTTGATTTTAAATGAAAACAGGTAAGATTTACTCTTTAGCCTGAAGTTGTGCAGGTGGAGAAACATAACAAGTACATGAAAGCCAACAATATGATAAAATACAATTTTGAATTTTTTTACCCCGCATTTTGCGAACGCGTAGCTGCAATTTGTGCTTGGTCAGCCACACAAGCAAATCGATCATCTTGTAATTAAAATAGCTTTTTAGCATAAATAACTGCCTGATCCATCAAGTATTAATTAATTTCCTCGAAGGAGGAATGAGGGAAAACAGATTGAAGCCATTCTTTACTATCCAATTTCCGAGTTTACGAACCAAACAGAATTTGGTTGTCAAGCGACTCCTTCCACTTACTTCCAGAGAAGAGATGGATTACAAGAAAAGAAAGGGGAAAAAGATAAACTAGTTTGATGTGCTTAATTAATCCGTTTAATGCTACGACGACGATTGACTTCAAGTAACAAGACGATTGGATGGCGAGAAAGGAAAAGTACTGGCGATGTCACGTGGATGACCGACCGCCGCTGGTTTATGTGAATTAAGTTTTATTGCTGCAATAATGATATAATAAAAACTGTCTCGCAGACAGTTTTTCCACATCGTAAATTATATATTTTATGCTACGATAATATACTTTGAATCTAATTAGAATTTATGACGGACTACAGTTTATTCCATCAAATATATTTAACCCTTTAAAGACTTTGCGTTGGAGTGTGGAAATTTTTTATACGAGTACATTACACTGTCAGGGTTTTGGACAGGAGCCGTTTCTAGAAACAATAACTCCAATGAGTAGGGTCCTGTCTCAGTTCGTGATTGCGAAAAACATAATTTGAATTCAAAATTTCAGAATTCAAATTATTATTATTTTTTTTAATTTTTTGACCCTGTTTATTTTGTAAATGAACATTAAAGCTCAATACGGAATTAAATTTAGGGTTCAAACTTTTTTTCATCAAACATTTTCAATACACAGGTTCTGACTCATTTGTCTCAGCCGTAGTTAATTTTGGGACACCTCTCTCTCATTGCTAAATGACTATTTTTTCGAGAGAAGCATAAGGGTCATTCCATGTCAAATTATCCAAAAAAATTTCCCTCACTTTTTTGTATTTCTTTGAAATTTGGCTCATCGATTGTACCCTTCGAGGTAATCAAAAGTCCAAATTTTTAGATTTTTATCTCTTTTATTTTTTTATTTATAAGAATTTGAATTTTAGAAAAAACCTCTCTTTTTTTCATGGATGCTTGACCATAAAATGGACGAAAACTCAGCATCAAATATAGATAGAAATATTTGATAAAAAGCCTTTTAAATTACATTAGTTGCTGTTTAATATGATATGCAACATGACTAATTTGATTAAAAATTTCATTTTTAAAAAAGGAAATTTAATTTTAAAATTTTAATTTCTTAGAAAACTTATAATGATTTTTTTAATCTCAAAAACTTTTGTGTATTTTATCTTTGTTTTTTCAAAATTTTAAGGTGGGATCTAAATGAAATCATATTTTTATGAATTTTTGAATAAAATTTGACTTAAGAAATAATGATATTTTAAACATTCTACTGAGTTAAATATGGGGTTCTCTTACTAGTGATGGTTTAGTGGGTAGTAAGTAAACATGACTATGCTTGAAATGAGCTAGAATGAACTTGTGATTGGTAGCTCCCTCCTCCTCATTTTTATCCCTTTTTTTTTCAAAACTCTATTCAAAATTAAAAAAAAAATACCTTACGTAGGAGTAATAATCAAACTAAGACGCTACCAAACATCATTAGTGACTGAGGCTTATAAATGGGGGAGGGGGGTCATAAAAATAAAAAGTCGGGAACCAAAAATTTATGAACATCGAATTCAACATCGTGAAAATGGCTGCTTCAGAACAACTTACTGTGTGCTTTGCATTAATTTCTTACTTTCGTAATACTTTTTGATTTCTCATCTCTTCTACATGGTTTAAAATAACCAAAAGACTTATAAAACTCTTTTCAAAAGACTGAAAAACAAAAAAATTATACATACGAACGAAAATTTTGGTCATTTACTAAGCTTAGAAGCAATATATACGTTACGGCGTGCGTCTGTTTGTTTTACCTTTTCATCCGCAATTAGACAGTGACTGCAGCGACCCCTATAGTTTGTTGGAATTGTGAATCTTTCATTCGGTTAAAGTTCTTACGCTCCATCGACTGAGTTTGATTTGATTTATAACACACATTGGTGTATATAGCTATTCTCAGTGGAGAAGCTTTTGCCTCTAATAATCTACAACCTTTTTCCATATTTTATTTCCAGAACAATACACATGAAAGATGTACATTACATAGGAATGAAGGAACACCCAGGGCTACGGGCGGGAGACGAACCCTCGCCTCTCTGCTTACAAAGCAGTTGGCGACACCACACGGCCACCGAGGCCCCCTCGACCATAGACTAATAATAAGAGTAGACCGAGCCTTCCCAAACTTGCTGATGAAAAAATTGGTTCATGGATACATCATGTATCATGTGACTGGTGGGAGGCTTGGCGAAAACTTTGGCAGCATGGTTGCTAGATGGCAGGATTATCTATAGTTTGGCACTCTACATGTATTTTAAGACGTAATGTATTTTTACTATAATTTTTTTTTCCCAGGTACAGAGATTGAACTGTTTTTCTTTTAGTTATGCATTATTTTGACATTAGTAATTAGTTTTTGATCACAGTTTTCAGTAACTTTTATTTCATTCGGAACTACTACGTCAGCGTTGGTGTAAACGTAATGGCGTAAACGTTTTGCGTTAACGCAAAAATGTACTAATCGGTATCTTAAATTGAAATTGTAGGTAAAAATCTTACCGTTTGCCGATGCTTTTTGGGCGCTTGCATCTTTAATTGCTTAGAGAGTTATTAAAATTGACTAAAGAAAATGCACAATATTATCTAAACGAAAAACTCACTATATTAACAAGATATTTACAACTTAGAATAAGAAATTTACAAATCGGACTCCATAAAAGATCATTCTTCCGTGTTCCATCAATACTATTTATTTTATTTCTCGCGGGCGTTGATCGTTTGCTACGATCAACTCCCGCTGTTGCTAGGATTCGCAACTCCAACAAACTATAGGGGGCACTGCAGTCACTGTCTAATGGCGGATAAAAAACTAAAACAAACGCACGCTGTAACGTATAAATTGCTTCTAAACTTAGGAAATGAGAGAAATTTTTGTTCGCATGTATGATTTTTTGTTCTTTATTCATTTGAAAAGATTTTTCAGTCTTTTGGTTATTCTGACCCCTGTAGAAAGAAATTAGAAATCAAAAAGTATTACGAAAGTAAAAAATTAACGCAGAACACACAGTAAGTTGTTCTGAAGCAGCCATTTTTACGATGTTGAATTCGGAATTCATAAATTTTTGGTTCACTTCGAACAGCATTTTCATTTTGTACCGTTTTTTCTATACATTAGTACATATTATGTCCAGTGTCGTGACATTTCCGGCATTTGTTGACATTTTTGTGACATTTCCGGCATTTGTTGACATTTTTGTCACATAGTGCACATACGTGACAGACTGTCAAGAGTAACATTTAACACTAGATAATTTATTTCTATGACTATATAATTGGATATCAAAAGAAATCATCATGCATTTAATTCAATCGTCATGGAAATGATTTAACTGATATGCGAAATCTTGTCACGATGCATTATTCTTTCACACAATTTCAAAACCATAACCCTATAAACAGATTTTTGGCGAAACTCTTCCACCGATAATGACAGCTTTTGCAGAGCAATAAAGTTAAGTTGGCGCGATATTTTAGCGATAAAAATTCCTAACTTTTATTTTTTATTGTTTAAATTCTTAACGTTCTTTCTAGATTTTTCAATCTGTTCTGCGATAAATATTTTCAAGAAAATTTATTTGCATACTGTCCATTTCAGTTGGATGCTGTAGTAACAAAGGTTATTTAAATCATTTATGTGGAATTAAGTTAAGGAAAGGAGTAATTTTTCAGCATGGCCCTAGTGTCCAGTCAATGTTGTTAAGTCCGCTTTTTTTCATCGAATTGAAAACCTGATATTTATTCAAATTCACTCAGAACAAGATAAATAAAATGTGTACTCACAGTTTATATCAGATATTTTTGATGTTACGCTGTTGAGGATGACGATTCCAAATGATGAATTACGCAAATAAAAAAATACACATAACAAACTGTTTGTTTTGCCCAAAATGAACACGTGGAACGCAATATTTTAGTTTTTCGGCAGTTTTGTAAATATCCGCAAGGTAGCGTATTCGAGCTCTGAGGAGTTGCGAATATCTACCAGTCACATGGTTTGGTTTATGAGCAGCAAAAGGGTTGCCATAGCTCGGTCTACTCTTATTATTAGTCTATGCCCTCGACTGAGCTATCCCTTACGAATTCGTGCTCTAAAAACAAAAACATGAAAATATTTGTTTTCAATACATAGCTGTAAAATATCATCCCACCAAAAACATTCTGTAAAAAACTAGCCAAGTCTCGATGGAGCTGCTTGTTTATCTCTAAAAAGTAGTGAAATCTAGATAAAGTCATGACAAGTCTAAGGTTCCTTACTGCGATTTCTTTATTATTATAGTTAATGTTGTGTGACTTGGCCGTTAGACATTCTTTATACCTTAGTGGGTACAGGTCACTTTTGTTTACACGTTTTCCAAGTGGCAATTTTCCATCGTCAATGGGTAGTGGTTCTGGCGAAAGATTGGTGCAATGGTGTCATGGAGCACCTGGTTTTGTACCCTTGTGTACCCTTTAACGGCCAAGTCACACATTATTAACTATAATAATAAAGAAATCGCAGTAAGGAACCGGTAAGGACTTGTCATGACTTTGTCTAGATTTCACTACTTTTTAGAGATAAACAAGCAGCTCCATCGAGACTTGGCTAGTTTTTTACAGAATGTTTTTGGTGGGATTTCACTTCTTTTTGTAGAAAATTTAATTTGTGTAATGTTCGAGTGGACTAAAGTTAGGCTAGATTAAGTTAGAAGATGGTGTCCCACTACGCTGGACTTTTGCAATGACAGTCGATTTTTTTATGTACCAATAGTAAAAGGGGGCATTACCATATCTCTAAAACACCTGAGGGTTCTTCATTAGATACTTCAGCTTTCGATTTTTTACATCAAATGAAGCGGCCCGCCAAGTTGAATATTTTTTGTAAAGGTTGTATGTCGATCTCTAATAGTTTGGTTGGGCTCTTGTGTTTTCTAATCAGGGTCACTCCAGATCTTCAATTAGCCTAGTTTTTATAGTTTTCCCTTTATGTTGCCATCAAACCCTAACTCTGTGCCAAATTTCACCTCTGGGTCATTCCATGTCAAGTGATCCAAAATTTGGGAAATTTTTTCCCTCACCCTTTTGTATTTCTTTGAAATTTGGCTCATCGATTGTACCCTTTGAGGTAATCAAAAGTCCAAATTTTTAGATTTTTATCTCTATTATTTTTTTATTTATGACACTTTGATTTTTCGAAAAACCCGCTTTTTTTCATGGATGCTTGAACATAAAATGAACGATAACTCAGCACCAAATATAGATAGAAAGATTTGGTAAAAAGCATTTTAAAGTACATTAGTTGCTGTTTAATGGGATATGCAACATGACTAATTTCAAAAAAATTATAATTTTTCAAAAATGAAATTTAAATTTTAAATTTGAATTTCTCAAAAAAGGTATAATGAATTTTTTTTTAAAAATTCTCACAAATATTTGTGTATTTTACCTTCATTTGTGCAAAGTTTCAAGTTGGGATCTCAATGGGATCATATTTTTATGAATTTTTAAATAAAATTTGACTTATGAAATAATGACATTTTTTAGATTCTAACTAGTTAAAAATGGGGTTCTCTCACTGGGGATGGTCTAGTAAGTAGTAATTGATAATAACTATGCTTAAAATGAGCTGACGTGAATTTCTAAATTGGCAAGCACCCCCCCCCCCCCCCCGTGCCACCACTTTTATTATTATTTTTTTCAAAACTATTTTTAACTAAAAGTAAGAAAACTTTTTCTTACTTTTAGAAGAACATTTACCAATTTTTAGTAAGTTTACTATTCAATTTGGTTTTTTATTCATTTATTTATTTTTTACATTTTAAAAATAGTTTTGAAAAAAATAATAATAAAAGTGGTGGCACGGGGGGGGGGGGGGCTTGCCAATTTAGAAATTCACGTCAGCTCATTTCAAGCATAGTTATTATCAATTATTACTTACTAGACCATTCCCAGTGAGAGAACCCCATTTTTAACTAGTTAGAATCTGAAAAATGTCATTATTTCATAAGTCAAATTTTATTTAAAAATTCATAAAAATATGATCCCATTGAGATCCCAACTTGAAACTTTGCACAAATGAAGGTAAAATACACAAATATTTGTGAGAATTTTTTTAAAAAAATTCATTATACCTTTTTTGAGAAATTCAAATTTAAAATTTAAATTTCATTCTTGAAAAATTATAATTTTTTTGAAATTAGTCATGTTGCATATCCCATTAAACAGCAACTAATGTACTTTAAAATGCTTTTTACCAAATCTTTCTATCTATATTTGGTGCTGAGTTATCGTTCATTTTATGTTCAAGCATCCATGAAAAAAAGCGGGTTTTTCGAAAAATCAAAGTGTCATAAATAAAAAAATAATAGAGATAAAAATCTAAAAATTTGGACTTTTGATTACCTCAAAGGGTACAATCGATGAGCCAAATTTCAAAGAAATACAAAAGGGTGAGGGAAAAAACTTTGGATCACTTGACATGGAATGACCCCTCTCTGAGTTTATGGGAAGTACTAGTTCTATTTTGATGATCATGAGCGAGTGAGTGAGTGTCATAAATGCGAAACTTTGCTTTCGCTTAACTTCGGAACTAAATGACCTACAGACTTGAAATTTCGGATTTTAAGTATGTGATTATAGCTTACTGGATGACGAACACTTCTGCGTTCTAGTCTCATCAGAAGGTTCTCAAATAGGGGCCTGAAAATGCGGCGAAATGGTTCCAGTAAAGGATGGTACGGCAGTGTTTGCTTTGCGCTCGACTTGGCGGGGGCACTGCCGTGCCCCCAAATTAGCTAAGTTCGGCAGACGACAAAGAAAAAATGTATAAAGCGAATAATTCAATTCGCAGTTCTAAAGTTTGAATATGTGCCACCTTGCGGTGATTTAAGAATTTAACTAAAGTGGTTAAACATTTCAATTTTGCGCGGACAAAGCAGATGTTACTCACTCCACGTTTTTTCAACCACGCTCTTTCAGATTTTTTTTTTTTTTTCGAAAAATATATATAAGAGAGAAACCAGTTGCAATTTTTTTCCCTTTTTTAAAAAAAAAAAAAACTTGCAGACGATATTTTTCACAGTAATAATAGGCTTCTAGAGGTTCAGTTGATCGAGTCTTAATTTTTGCTTCATACACTGACCACACAAATAGTGTTTGACGGCTTTCTTCTTTTTTCCAGTGTGGCTGGGATGCACGAGCGTGTCGCTGAGCCTCCTCTCGTCCCCCATCATCGTAGGCATATGTAGGCGCAAAAGCACTCGCTTGACCGCCGTCTTCGGAGGACTGGTTGCTGCACTCGGATGCCTCTTCACTTCTTTCGCATCGCAAATGCATCAAGTAAGCAAGCCCGTTTCTCTCCACTTCCAAATACTATTTCTTCAAATTTAATTGTTCTTTATTATTGTAGAAGAAGAAATGTTTGAAGTATATTTCAAGCGTTTACTCTCAAAATCAGCGCTGTTTTTTAATGCTTTAATGCTCCTATTTCTTTTTATTTATTTATTTAATTTTTCCAAATTTAATTCTTCCGTTCAAACCAGAGAATTGGTTTTTAACAAGCTTTAAGAATAAGAATTTTCCCTATTGTGTTTGAATGTCAACGGGACATGTACCTGATATGCCAAGCGAGTTTACTGCTTATGATAGGGTTTAGGCAATTCCTTCATGCTTTCTGGCTACACTTCCTGACAACTATCCTTTCGAAAAATTACTCGAACTAACCACCTCATGAAAAAGTTACCTTAATATCTCCTACAAATTTTTGGTTTCAAGAATTTCTTTTATTCTGAAACTCATGATTATATGCATCTATAGGGTGATTCCATGTTAACTCTGTAACACGAGTCTGAGACATTTTTTACTTCCTTTTACAAAAAAGGAAGATTTGTATTCGCGAAAAAATTTTCACTCAAAATTTAACCTTAATTTCCATTTTGCTTACCCCCGAATGAGAGTTTTTTTTTTTTTTTTTTCCGCCTCGACCACACGTGGATAAGTGCCTAAGAAATTATAGACACGCGAAATATCCATTTTGACGATCCTCGAGTTACTTATAACCAGTTTTTTCGTGACGTCTGTATGTACGTATGTATGTGCGTATGTGTGTATGTGTGTATGTATCTCGCATAACTCAGGAACGGAATGTCTTAGAAAGTTGAAATTTAGTACGTAGACTCCTAGTGGGGTCTAGTTGTGCACCTCCCTTTTTGGTTGCATTCGGGTGTTTTTAATGGGATCTTTCGCCCCCATTTGGGGGGAAATCATTGTTAATTTCGATGTAAACTCAAGTGGTGTTACAATTTGGCGGACACTTGGCGATGTATCGCCAGTCTTATGGTTGCTAAGTTTTGTCGCCAACTTAACGACAAATTTGGCGATTTTTTTATTTTTTTTTAATTTTTAAATCTGGTTTCAATTTGGCCACTGTTGGTGATATTTAGAGAGTAAACTATTGAATCACATCAAAATGAACAGTAATGGGAAAATGACTTTAAATTGGAGTAAAAGGAAGTCATGTGATGCACACATCAGCTCGTTTCAGTTTGTGCCTTCAGCCTTCATTGCCTTAATTTTACGCTTGTATACTGCGTTCATGGAAAAGAGACAAGAAGTAAACAAACAGATGGCCAGAAGATTTGCCACTATCCTCAAAAGTACTTTTAGGTATTCTTTTTTGAAATAATAAAAAAAAAAGTAAACCAAATCATACTCTCATTCGCCGTCTAAGTAGTACCAATTTGTTCGTTCCCAAAGCCAAACATGTGAGAAACCACGCCAAATAGCGCATTTCTTGTTTACACTTAATCTCACCTTCCCATGAACGCAGTATATAGCATGTTCTAGTTGCAAATTTTGGATGTTATGCTGCATTTTTCAAGCTTTTTTGAAAAAAAATTCAGTTTAGAGCTCTTTTTCTCTACAGGTGTTCTTGAGTTACGGTCTAGTGATGGCCATTGGACTCAGCTTGGCTCGAGTGACATCCTTTCTCATGATTGGCCAGTACTTTAAGAGGAGGAGAGAGAAAGTGGAGGCTGTCGTCATCTCTGGAATAGGATGCGGAATCGTACTCTTTTCTTATAGCTTTACTAAAATTATCCGGTATGCTTTACGTTTACTGTAAATCTTTATTTTCGCAGCGCATTTGTCAGAAAAGTATGCAGTGGACGATCAAAATTGTTATGCATAAAACAATAGTTTTTTAGTTGTTGGAACAATGCGAAAAGAAAAACTATTTATAAACCTTTAATTCATTTTTTTTTTTTTTTTTTTTTTTTTTTTTTTTTTTTTTTTTTGTTATTGCGAGTAAGTTCTGAAACAGCTATATATTCATATACCTAAGAGCAGTGGCGAATTCAAACTATCCTTTTGGGAGGAGCGAATGACTAATGAATTACGGGGGACAACGGCTTTTTTTTTTTAAGTTAAAGAACTGAAGTTTTTCTTCTTCTTTTGAATAATGTACATCATTCAAGGAGTTTGAATGAAAGTTTAAAGTGTTTCGAGTATAAGAAATTGAAAAAGAAAAAAAGAGTAAGAATTTCTATTAGTACATATTGTAGATCCATTATCCAAACATAACTCTTCAACTTTTGATTCGTTTGAGGACCCGTGAAGTATTTTCAGTTGCCATTTAGGTTCTCAATAAATTGTACTTTTTTCCTTATAAAATAAAGGTTACAGAATCAAGATGGCATCCCTTTTTAACAGTTTTCGTACCAAACATAATGAAATAATACAAAAATTGCATTTAGGACTAAAATTTGAAGATGGCTGGATTTGTTTGTTGATTGAGCTATTTGTTATTCATACAAAAGTAGGAGTGTTTGCTGGCTCTCCCCCCCCCCTCAATGGTGGATAAATAGGAGGAAGGGATGTTTGGAGGTCCCTCTCCGGAAATTTTTTGAAATTTAAAGATATAATTTTTGAAAATACAGTTGTTCGCAATCTTTGGTAGCTTGAATGGAAAGAATGAAATTCAGGAATTCTCCCCGGAAGTTCTTTTTTTTTTTTTTGATATTAGAGCTCCAAAAACGCAAATTTAGATATTTTTAATATTGCTAAAGACAAGGGGGTTCGGGGGCTTTCCCCCGGAAAAAAAATTCGGAATTGTATTCCATATTTGATTACGTAGCAGAAGACATAGGTTTGAGCACTTTTTCCCATAAGTGTTTCGATGTAGAAGTTCCAAAAATGCAGTTTTAGACGATCTTTGAACGATGTTGAAAGGTGAGGAAAGAAGGACTGGGGGGGGGGGAGGCTCATCTCCGGAAATTTTTCTAAATTGAAGTCCTGAAAAAGCAGTAGTATGCCATCTTTTATGACGTTGGGGGAAGGAACTGGGTTCGGAACTTTCCACCAAAAATTGTTTGAAATTGGAGTCTTGAAAATGCGGTTGCTGGCCATCTTTGGTAGCGGTGGCCATCTTTGGTAACGTTAAGAGTTTTATGGGGTCAGGAACTGTCCCTTAACTTTTCGAAATTGAAGCTTCAAAAGCGCAATTGAAAGACCTCTTTAAAGACACTAGCAGAAGGCATGAGGTTCGAAACTCTCCCTCTGAAATATGTTGATATTGAAGTTACAAAAACATAGTTTACGATCCTTTTTGTCATGTTTGGAAAAGGTGAGGTTTTGAAGTCTTCCCGCGGAATGTTTTTGGAATTGGAGTCTTAAAAACGTAATTGCAGAATGATTTTTTGATAACATTAGGTAAAGAAAGGGGATTCAAGGAATCTTCCCCGGCGATTTTTTCGTAATTAATAAAGCTCCAAAACTTCAGTCTTTGACGGTCTTCGATGACATTGGAAAAAGGGGGTTCAGAGACTCTCCCCTAGAAATTTTTTTGAATTAAAGTAGTAAAAGTACAGTTGTCGACTATTTTTCGTAATGGAGGGGGGGGGGGGGGGGTCGTTTGGTGGTGGTCTTCTTCCGCAAATTTTTCGAATTTACAATGTTTTGGGAGGAGGACGATCGCCCCAATCGCTCCCCCCCCCCCCCCCCCCCTGTGGATCCGCCACTGCCTAAGATCCAGCCTGCCATTAGCTAGAAATAGCTTTTACGAATATACAATAAATTTTTACTTCGCTTTGCGCTTCAGAAATTTTTTCTGATTGTATGATGAAATGCAGTAATAATGCGCATCTGAGCACTTTTCTCCAAATGCGGGAAGTTTATGTACCGAAAAGGTAAATTCTGGCTGCGTTATTGATTGTAATGTTTTTTAATCACGCATACTTCTTCTATGAAGTTGTAGAATAAAAATTCAAAAAAATACGAGCGATGCTAAAACTGAAAGAAATCGAAAGCCTTCTTAACGTATTTGTTCATTTCAAAAATAATAATAATCCTCATTATATACTGTTTGACCATCGATTACATGGAAAGGCTAATATCCGGGTAATAGGCGGAAATGGGCGGATCTATTAGTTTATAGGGATGTTAGTTAGTTTGTTTCATATATGCACTTTTGCCTCTTTATTATTTAGCTTTAGTTTTGTAAAAATGAAAATTTGCTCACAGCAACATTTTTTAAACCTGAAGTATATACGATCTATATTCTCACGGCAAAAATTAATTGATTTATTTATTCACAACAAAGTTTTGAGCTTACCATTTCGCTTTTACGTTCCTGAACGAAATGAAAATAATCTATTTTCTCTTTGTTATTTCCATGGTAACTACTTCTGTTTCCCCTTATTTAATTTTTGAGAATGCAATAAAAGAATAAGGCACTAGTGACATTATAAAACGTGTGCATCAAAATCCCATCATTATTTTTCCTTCTCCCCTTCTAGATTCATTCAGATGGAATAGTCTTTACTTGGCAGATTGCCGAATTACATACAATCCGTGGTCAAACAGTAATAGCCAATGATGGAGAAACGCGCGTGTTTCAACACTGAAACTCGCGCCATAGCATTATAATTTGATAGTGTGTTTTGGTACTGTTTAATATGCAGGGAAAAGCTTTATTGTGACAAGACTGAACTGGATCAAGTAACATAACTGTTTTACTGGTAAGAATGTTTCATTACTTGGGAATGAAGAAACGAAAAAGCGGTCAACTATGAACGCTATCTACTGGAGTTTGGGATTCATCCACCGGAGTTAGGGTTAAAATTTCAACCATCAAAATATCACCAAACAGGCAATTGCTTCGTTAAAATGTAGAAGAAGAGAAGCAATTTTCACCCGTCATGCTTTGACGGGCGACTTTAAAGTAGTAATAATAATAAATTTACTTCCCATTTTTAACAGGCAATATTTCTTAGTGTAGCTTTAATGATAAAAGTAAAATCAGTATAAAATATATTAAATAAATGTTTATGAATGTATTGGATTACTGAACGCATTAAAAACGCATAAGTATTGTAATGTTTCCGATTTCCTTACAGGATGCTGGGCTGGCGCCTGGGCTTGCACGCCGTGACTGGCTTGGCAGCAGCTCCCTTTTTTCTGGGCATCTGTTATCGTTCGGCATCCCTGTATCACCCTCAGCGCCGAGCCATCCTCCACCTCAAGAATCAACGCAAGAAGATCAAAGACAGGACGGCGAGGGGACCTCCCTTCTTCGATTGGTCGCCCCTTCGATCTGCGACAGTGCTTCTCTGCATGTTCTCCGCTGCTCTGTGCGCCCCTGCCATCTATGCGCCTTTCTTCCAACTCGTGAGTAGACACGTAACGCTTAGTTTTTAGTAAAAGATGCGTAAATATTAATAAAATACAACACCAGATAAGTTATTCCATCCGAGGACTGCAGTTTCGTGCTTTTTAGCGCTCATCAGCCCGGAATAGGAAACAACTGAGCTGGAGGCGGAAAACCTCTTAAAGGCGCCAAGAAAGCCAAACAAACTGGTAGCTTAGTATTTTATGCATTTCTGCCTTAGTCCTGGCTTAGGGCGGTAACTTACTGAAAAATGCATAAATGTTACTTTTAACTTATTATTAGTTGTTTGTTATTTGCAAAATCGGCATCGTAATCTTGCGTAAGAACTAGAAGAATGCTAAAGATGTGATTTATTGGTGATAGGATACGTGCAAAAAAAAATCTCCTATTCCAATTCCAATGCTGATATAAAAACTAACTCGCAATTTCGACCGATTCATTAGGCGTGAATCAAAATACAGTAGAGTCCCGAAAACTCTGACTAATGTGGACCGGAAAGTGGATGAGTTTGACTGTAAGGTATTTTGTTAACCTGCACTATCTACCATGGACAGAAAAAGGGCAGCAACTGCAAACTTTTCATTTTTTCATTTCTTTTTCGTTTCTTTCTTTCTTTTTTTCTTTTTCTTTCTTTTTTTTTTTTTACTTTTTTTTTCTTTTTTTTTTTTATTTGCATTTCTGCCCTAATACTATAAGCTAGCTTTATTGTAAAAGTAAGCTTATTTGGTTTCCGCTGAAAAAAAAAGCTCGAAAGAAATATCTAACTCCAACATTTCCAATGGTTAGTATGGAATCCAAAACGCTTTTCTTCAAATGTAAGGAAAATTTATTTCTACAGATACCGCCTTTACCTAACCACTGCAGAAATATTCACTTAAAGTTTTTTTTATTTATTTGTAACTAGGCGAAATTCATTCCCCATATTTTACTTTTTCTTTTTCATGTTTTATTTTCTTCTAGTGGTACCCGCACGGCTTTGCCCATAGTAGAAAATTAAAAGGTCATTTGGTTCGCCTGTATACTTACAAATAATGGATGATGAATTTCTCGCCAATTTGCTATGTTCATTTGCTCGCCCATTTTATGGTAATTTGCTCGTTTACGTTATGGTAATTTGCTCCTCCATGTTATAGTAATTCACTCGTCCATGTTATGATAATTTCCTCGGTAAAATGTTCTTAAAATTGGAATAGAAAAAGAACAAAACCGAATTCTCAAAAAATCGCTTTGAGGTGCACAACCCCATGCTACAAAATAATTTTGTGCCAAATTCCATGAAAATCGGGCAAACGGTGAATGCCCTATGCGCGTCACATAGATCCAGACATCCAGAAGGACTTATAGCTTTATTATTAGTAAAAAAAAAAAAGATAAAAAATGTTTCTGTGTACATCACCGCTTTAGGAGTATAGTGCCGAGCCTGCATTGCCATGGAGACAAGTCCCCACTCGACCATCTCCGAATCGGATGAAATTTCTTAGATGTGTAGTAGTTATTTTTTTCATGATTATTTGAAAGAACATCATCGGTGAGAAAATTTATTTTTATAGGAAAAAAAATTTGTTCTTTCTAATGGTATAAATGAAAAGAAGATGCAGGGCGACAAAGTTGAGCTACAGCACATTGAAAATAGGCTATTTTTCATGTGAACCTATTTGATAGTCACTGTGGATGGCAATATCTTTTAGAACATCAATATTTACGCTCTGCAACTTCTGCCCACTTAAAACTATGTATATTGGTAATAGAATTACCAAGTATGAGCTTTTGAATTATTTTTATTCTTAATTTATGACATTCTAAAATTTAGGAAAAAATTTCTCCACTGCGTTTTTTCAAGACTTTGCATGCGTGCTACACAAAAGTTAATGAACTCAAACTCACAAAAGTACTAGAACGTATTGACAACTAAAAGTACTTTAAGTTTCCTAAAATTTCAGATTTCCAGTGCGATAAAATTTTCCACAACCTGACCTTAAACGTGGCAAATCGTTACGACAGACATAATTTCAAGCTCTTTTTTTTCCTTATTCGAAAGAACACCATCGAAGAAAAAAGTTATTTTGATAGCAAAATGTGTTCTTTCTAATGGTATAACCGAAAAAAAGATGCGAGGTGACAAACTTGAGCTACAGCGCTTTGAAAATAGGCTATTTTTCATTTCAACGGTTTTGCTAGCCACTTTGGATGAAAATACCTTTTCAAAAATAGATATTTAAGCTCTGCAACTGTAACCCATTAAAAACAAGTGTTCTTACAATATAATCACGAAGTACGAATCTTTGAATTATTTTTGTTTCAATTTTATGACAACTTAAAATCCAGGAAAAAATTTCCCCACCGCACTTTTTCACGAGTTTACACGCGTGCTGTAAAAAAATATAATGAGCTCAAATTCACAAAAATAAATGAGTGTATTAACAGCCAATTGTTCTTTTAGCTCCAAATATTTCAGGGTTCCAGGGTGATAAATTTTTCTGCAAACTTTGGCTAAAATGGCAATTTGTCACAGAATGCTCATCCGCCATTTTGGGTCATTTTTTTGGGAGAGTCTAGATCCTCAGGATTTGCATCTAGGAAGCTGAAAATTTGCATAGGTTGGTTTTAAAGGCATCTCTACAACTTTATAAAATTTCATCCAATTCGGAGATGGTCGAGTGGGGACCACTAGGTCACTTGACTCCATATGCTTTCGAGTCGTCAGAATGCATCTTACCCCTCTTAGCAGTTCTGAAACGTTCGATTTATAGACCTTGCAAGCGTTCAAGTTACGAGTAGGCTTTTCCCATTTTTTTTCACTTCTATTTATTATTCGCAATGAGTTATAGGAGTCTTTAGTAGTGAGTAAGCCACAGTTTAAATTTTAAAAGGTTTAAAACAACCAAGTTTTGAAAGTATGGGTGCGGTTCAACTAGCTCTGTGCAAATCCCGATTTTCCCCCCACAAAATATGAACAGGGCCGACAAGATCAGCCTAGTTGGAAACATAGGGGTCCGGCCCAGAATCGGAGCGTGTCATATAAGTTTTAATTGGGGGAGGGGCGGTGACCAAATGGACAAGGGGCCCACCTTGACTCTCAGCGGTCCGTCCTGAATTTGAAAAAGTTAGGGTTTTTATATTTAAAAAACAGTCATTCAAATAAAAATTTTCCGGCGCAGAAGGATTTTAAGGTCAAAGACATGAAAATGAAATTCCCTTCTTTTAGCAAGGTAAAGCAGCTGCTAAACTTTGATGTCAAGAAAATGAATTGCGATCTTTTATATAGATATCAGAACACTGGACATTTTCCATTCCCATGATTTGTTAAGACAAAGATTGCTTCATTCCAGCTAAAATGCAGTTGGTGAGATGCCAAAGGATTAAGGTTTAGCAGAAAAGTAGACCCGACTGAAATGTACTCGCGCCCTTAATTAATAGCAATGTGGGTCGCCGGAAACCATTTCTAATGTGGTTAGATCCGTATTTACAGTTTCTTTCTGACACATTTATCACCGGTAGGAATTGTTGCGAGTGACAAGGAAAGCAATGACAATTTCTGAGCGGGATCCTAGAAGATCATAAGTAAGAAAATAAATAAACCGGAAAGCTTTCCGGAATTTGTAGATACAAGTATTATTGGAAGTTTCCTGTGAAAAGAAAAAGTGATTGAAATAATTTAAGTTATTATTATTTTAGTAATCACATTAAGTATTTTAGTCATCATATCACATTTTTGGTGCTTTTTTTAAGCGTAATTTCCCAGTAAAAGTCAGAGAAAGAAGAAAAAAAGCATGAAATAAGGCTTAATGCATCTTGAAAATATCGCGAAAAACAAAAAAAAAGTCAAAAATAAAAAATAATTATTAAACAAATATCGAAAAATTTAAAATTGGAAAGTAAGTATTGAGATGGGGAAAAATGTCTGTCGGTCTGTCTGTCTGTCTCGAAACCCCCTAATAACTTTTGAGTGAATAGTTCGATTCGAACAAAATTTTTTTTGTTCGAAAGATTTCGGCGAGTACACCTCATTCCTATATTTTGCTTTTTGATTTCAACTATTTTTCGTTCAATTTTGAACAGTTCAAAAAAACTTAACATTAACGTCTACGGGGAAAATCAAAGCAATTCCGAACTTAGAGGCGAATTTTCTTCAAACGTGCTTCAAACAAACATGTAGGAAAAAGTTTTTGATGAAAATATGTAGAAAAAATATCTTTTTAATTTGAACAACTTACCGTTCAATTTTGAACAGTTCAAATCCCTAAAACATTAGCGCCTACGGGGAAACTTAGTCAGTGTAGTTTCAGCACTTGAAGGTGGATTTTTATCAAACACATTTTGTTGGAAATAGTCCTTGACGACAAACTCCCGACTCCGACTCGGAGAATTTTGGGGCACCTGACTCCGACTCCAACTCCTGTGCCCGATAATTACTCGAACTCCGACTCCCCGACTTCAACTCTGACTTCGTAGTTTTGACAAAAATTATTACATGGAGGGAAAATGACTGACTCCGTTTCTTGGATATTCGACTCCCACTCCAACCCTATTATCCCAAAATAAGTCCGACTCTTACTCCGCAAACAATGGCAGAGTTGCGTACTTTAAAGGAAATGACCAATTCCAACTCTGAGTTTTTGAATTAAATACCTTCGGCTCCCGAATCTGACTCTTTTATCCCAAAATGAGATTGACTCCAACTCCGACTCCGCAGCCATGGTTTTAAAAGTGAAATAATTATTGATAAGATGACTTGTTTTTATTTTCACTCTAAAGCTTTAATTTATGTATTCAGTTTTCGGCGGATAAACTCGAAGTCCTTTATGTTTCTACATAAAGATATGCGAAGTCGTTTTTTTTTTTTTTTTTGACAATAAAAATTATTTTTTAAAGTTGACATTTTGTTGTTTTCATTTATTTTGGAAAGTACATTAATTAATTTAAAAAATTATTTTTTGGCAACAGGGGAAAAATAAACGATTTTTTTTCATGTGATGTATTTCTTTTAATGAGCTTATTAAATTTTAACTATTTTTTTTTCTTTTTGAAAGCGGTTAAAGAATTTTTTCAATGGAAAAAAATGTATTTGCTGCTTTGTTTAAAAGGTGCTGCTATTTTATTTGTTCGTTTATTTATATATTTATTTATTTTTTTACTCATCTAACTTTTTAGATGAGTGAGACATATTTTATTCCTAGAAATCAGCTTAAAATATATAAAAAATTATGTTTGAAACAATTTGCGATTTTAGCTATTTTTGAGAATATTGATCAGATACTGGAAAGTAGATAATATTGGTATACGGGAAAGTAGACTCGTTTAGTTCTGGACGGAACTTCTTGCTTGATTCGTACTTCTTTCTATTATGTCTTCGGGGTTTATTATTATTATTATTATTATTTTTATTAATTTAAATTTTGAGATTTTTTAAAAACATGTTATGACATTTCCAGGTTTTGAGTCATTAAAAAAATAACTACCGGAAATTTTTTCTCAAGGGTTTGTGTGCTTCATTTTTATAGCACCAGCTACTTTTGAAATTGTAAAGTAATATCAACTGACTACAGTTCTTAAATGCGAAAACATTCATTCATTTTTTTTTTTTTTCATTTCTTGTTATCTTTTCTGAAACTCTTTTAAAATACAACTTTTCACAGCACCCTGAATAATCAATACATCATTTACAGTCATCAAAGAGCTTTCTTTTCTTTCTTTCTTTCTTTCTTTTTTTTTTTTTTTTTTGAAAACAAAAATTTGGCACAACCACAGCATATACGTTTGCTTTACTAATAAGAAGTACGTATCATTTTTATGTAATTCAAAAATGCTTTCCAGGGCTAGTTCCTTGATGTGAATACTATAGAATACGACTGACGTTTACTGGTTTTACAACCCATAAAATCCATTTAAAGAATTGCAGGCTTGCTTTTATGAACGAATTCTAACTTAAAAATTTAGCAGCAGAAAAGGAATTTACGTCGAACTACAGTGCTATGGTACTCCGTGCGCTTTAGTTGTATAGTATGTGTGTTGTGTAATTTCTTTTTTGCATATGAACAAATCAAACATTTTGACTCAGTTTTAGCTGAACTTTTTTCTCATTTCGGTTGCTTAATACCGTCATAATATACAGGGGTCCTGAAATAGACTGACTGTTTCCAAAAATTTATGACAGAAAAACGGTTAATACATAATAATAAAAAAAGAAATCCCTGCAGAAAATTCAATGGTGAGCTGTAAGTTTTTTCTACAAATAGTTGCAAATTTTAGTTCAAAAATTTTCAAATAGATGGCGCTGCAGATATATATATATATATATATATATATATATATAGTAAGCGTTTAGCGTTTAAATCTAAGAAAGATAGAAAATTTCATCATACTTTTAAAAAAAAATGTTCTTAATGAACAAAATTACAAAACAATATTTTTATAATGTCTACCGACAGACCCCTGCCATTCGGTAAATTTCAATTCCTCCTTTGTAATAAGCGCCATATGTTGAAAACATTTTGAACTAAAATTTGGAACTCATGGGAGAAAAAATACGGCTCATCACATAATTTTTCAGCAAATTTTTTTTTTTTTTTTTTTTTTTCATTTTTTTAAATCAGTAGCCGTTTTCCTTTTATAAATTTTTGAAAACGGTCCGACTATTTAAAAACACCCCGTATTATGTCACAATAATCTTTTCCAAAATCATAGAAATTTTTGAAAAAAAAAAACTTAAATCAAAAGAAAGCAACCAAGTTAAAAATAGGATTTGAAATTTATTCAAGCTACATGAAAAAACATTTTAATTTTTGTTAATAGCTTATTTTTTTATTTCTTATTGTAAATATATATTCAGAATCTCTGCAATTTTTGTAATTTTTCGGCGCAAATAAGTTTTCAAAAAAACTGCAGTGGAAATCAAGAAAAATAACTTCAATCAACTTTGAAAGAGTCGAAAGAAAAAAAAAACAGATTTAGTAAAAAAATACTAAATAAAAGAGAGATAAGTTATTATTGATCTCAGTTATTGAAGATAAGAAGTACATCTGAAAAGTAGTATTATTTACTTCAATATTTTTTAATTAAGTATACTGATTCAAAAATGTATAGTTTTAATTTACAATCCAAGATTTCTTTAATGCATTGAATATGAAGTGAATTCAGAACCCTCGAATACTGTGCATTAAATAGTAGGAGAATGTGGATCAAAGTAAAATAGCTAAGGTGACTGAGCTTTTTCAAAAGGAACAAATTGAAAATTTGTTTTGAAAATTACAGTACAAAATAAAAGAGCATTGTACTTATTTTTATAAAACTTGCATTGAAACATTATTTTCATTTTTGCAGTAAATTTGAGTCTTCAGAAACAAAGTGGAAAATTTTCACTTATTTTTTTTTTTTCATGGGGCAAAGTGAAAAACTAAATATTTTTCTAAAGAAATATTTTTTTGAAGAAAAATAAATGAGTGGGTAAAAGAGCGAATGAGTAAGAAAATAAGTGAATGAATGAATAAATAAGTGAACTACTTAATAAAGAAACGTAAATGAACTAATTAACAAATGAATACGTAAGTGATTTAGTAAATGATTGAGTGAGTAAAGGAAATAAGCTACTTCACTTTGCCCCATCCATTTTGCTACGCATTTACTTGACTAGTCGAACAAAATAGTTAAAATATACACATACAATGTTTATATATGCAAGTATTTTTTCATCCCCATATTAGGGAATTTATGTGAAAAAAAATGGTATCTTTAAATGGAATTAAAACGAGCTGATGTGTGCATCACATGACTTCCTTTTACGCCAATTTAATGATAATAGTGCCTTGGAGTAAACAAAGAAATACTTTAAATATTTTTACCCCAAATTTGTTGCGAAATGAAGCAAAAAAAAAAAACATTTTATACAGTTTTTATTACCCCAATATTGGACATTTTTATGTAATTCAATGATTAACTCTCTAAATGTCGCCAATACGGGCTAAAATAAAACCAGATTTTAATAAAACCCGCCAAATTTGTCGCAAAGTTGGCGAAAAAATTTGGCGACCAAAAGCTGGGCGCTATATCGCTAAGTGTTTGCCAAATTATAACACCACTTGAGTTTGCATTAAAAAATTTAAATTAACAATGATTTCCATCCAAAAAGGTGTAAAAGACCCCCTTTGGAACATCCGATTGAAACAGAAAGGGGAGGTGCACAACTACCCGAATTTCAACTTTCTTGGACATACCATTTTTGAGTTATGCGAGATACATACGTACATACACACATACATACCTACATACGGACGTCACGAGAAAACTCGTTGTTACTAACTCGGGGATAGTCAAAATGGATATTTCGGATGTCTATACGTTCTTAGGCATATATCCACGTGTGGTCGGGTTGAAAAAAAAAACTCAAAATTCATTTGAGGGCGAATAAATATTGAGCTTAAAAATGGGAATTAAGGCCGATTTTTTGGGTGAAAACTTTTTCACGACTACAATACTTCCTTCACTTCGTAAAAGGAAGTAAAAAGAACTATCAATCGATTTTTTTTTTCGACTCGGTCATTTAAACCTTCCCCGTGAGTTTTCCTTTTTACTTCCTTTTACATAGTGAAGGAAGAATTGTATTCGCGAAAAAAATTTCACTCAAAAGTCAGCCTTAATTTCCATTTTGCTCGTCCCCAAATGAATATTGAGTTTTTTTTTTTTTTTGCAACCCGACCACACGTGGATATATCAAGGACTAGGAACGTACAGGCACCCGAAATATTCATTTTGACGATCCCCGAGTTAATTACAACGAGTTTTCTCGAGACGTTCGTATGTACGTATGTATGTGCGTATGTGTGTATGAGCGTAAATATCTCGCGTAACTCAAAAACGGTATGTTTTAGAAAGTTGAAACTTGGTACGTAGACTCCTAGTCTAGCTGTGCAAGTGCACCTCCCCTTTTGGTTGCATTTCGATATTCCTAAGGGAATCTTTAACACCATTTTGGGATAAAATCATTGTTAATTTCAATGCAAACTCAAATGGTGTTATAATTTGGCAAACACTTGGTGATATATCACCAAGCTTTTGGTCGCCAAGTTTTGTTGCCAAGTTGGCGACAAATGTGACGGTTTATTTTTTAAATCTGGTTTTCATTTGGCCATATTTAGAGAGTTAACCATTGAATTACATTATCACATTAAAATTGCTAATGTTAGGAAAATTTATATGTATAAAACGGTTATTTTTTTGTGTGTGTGTGTGTGTGTCGGTTCGCAACAAACTTGGGGTGAAAATATTTAAAGTGTTTCTTTGCTTACTCCAAGGCACTTTTATCATTAAATTGGAATAAAAGGAATCCACATGATGCACCCATAAGCTCGTTTAACAATAAAAGGTTTGAAACTTTATCCCCCTCCCAAACTGTATCATAATCCCTTTCGAATTTTTTTATTTTTTCTCTTTTTGCCTACGCCACTGGTTTCTAAGGCTATCCACTTCAAAGCACTTCATCTTACCTTACTGGTAATATACGTTACTATTTGTCACAAGTTAGTCGCCGCTGGTTTCATTTTTCCTCGCTCTCTTTCTTCACATTTGAGATCTAATTGAAGAGAGCCTTTCTCATCTGTTATAATGCATCAAACTCGTAACCGCGTCGGATTTTCCACAGAAATGCCATCTTCTCCCCCCTTTCTGGACGGCGATGACAATTTGAGTTATGTACGCGAACGAACGAAAAGCGAAGGGATCGAATTCGCGTTCCATCCCCTTTCTCCTAACCCTTTTGCGAACTGGATGGCAAGCAAGACGTAAAGAGATCTAAATGGGAAAATTGCCAAAAACATTTGACTCCTTTGTCATAACTTTTTTCGTTTTTGTGCAATTCTGAAATATATGAAAAGATCCTAAATATTAAAAAGCGGAGGATTTTTCTTTTTTTTTTTTTTAAATGCAGGAAAAAGAAACTTCTTGCAAAGTCATCGATCGCGTGCCCATGAGAGCGATTTATCACAGCACAATTAGCAATCGATAGCACTTTACAACGCATGCCAAAGAAGAGCCATGACTAAATCGGAGAAACGAAAGAATTCCAGTAGTTTATATCACTCAGATTTAAGCATGGAAAAAATTACATGAACTAGGAAAAAAAAAGCAGCTCAAGTTTGTGTACAATTTTCGTAAGCTCTTAGTGGACAACGCACTTAAGTTTCTTTTTTTTTTTCTTTCTTTGCACTGTTAGAATATTTAGTCCTCATGTAACATATAATAGCGAATTCACTGATCGAGTAAAGCTCTGACGTCATCAACAATGAAAATAGCATGATAATTTGATAATATTTTTTGGTAATGTTTGACATGCAAGTGAATGCTTTGTTTTGACAGTGCTGGCACCTTAACTGTTTTACTGATAAGTCTGAAATTTTAGGAGAATGAAGAAACGAAACAGTTCTCAAAAATGAACGCTATCTACTGGAGTTTAGGGTTAATCCACTGGAGTTAGGGTTAAAATTTCAACTATCAAAAAATCACTAAACAGGCAATTGCTTCGTTCAAATGTTGAAACAATTTTCACCCGTCATGCCTTGACGGGCGATTTTCTTGTAGAAGAACTAAAAAGAAACCCAAATCCACGCTAAACTCAAATTGTAAAACTTTTGAGTTAAATCTCTACACCACAATCATCCTAACCCGTCCATTTAAATATGAATACAAATTTCAAGTCAGTTATGAGTTTTAAGAAACTTTGTATGCTTTTTTATGTTTAAAATCATGATTTAATTGCTTTTTCAACTTCCATCGGTCTTACTAACCTTAGAATTTAATCGATCCCATGGAGAACCGCCATAAACAGTTATTAATGATGACAAGTCATAAAACGTTTTTCCAAAATGAAAACCAGAAAACATCATCACTTTTTCATCAGATCGGAGCATTCAGAAACAGATTTTCTAAAAGACGGATGTGCGTTAAAAGTTGTAAAACATATTGCCCGACCATTAAAAATCATGGGGATCTCCATCTTTTAAGTTGCGTTTCATTGCCGCAAATAATTTTTCATTTTAAGAAAGAAAAATGTTTTATAATGATAGCAAACAGTTACATAAAACAGTTGTAAACCAGTTATAAGAATTTAATGTTTATTTTAGCAATAAAGAAGACTGAATTTTTATCCTTGAACAAAAACTGCTAAAAACATAAAAGAATTATTTCATTACTACTGTTTGACGTCTCTTTTGGTACAGGATTATAAAATAGTTCATCAATTTAGAGAATATTCAAGAATGAGTTTAATAAAATGTGTAGAATAAAATATGTTATGACTTTGGGGGAAATTATTAGAGAAAAATTTGACTAATTAATATATAACGTGTAAAATTGCCCATTGAATATCAATAGAACTAAATACTTCAAATTCTAATACATAGTTAAAAGATGTATACTGGTGTCTCTAAATTTTAGAAAAGAAAAAAAAGTTTAATTCGTATTACCTCGGGAATGTTAATCAAGTTTGACCGCGAAGAGTTAACCCTTCGCTCCGCCTTGATTCAGGAGTGTCCATTTTCGTAAAGAGGCGATACGAAAAGGAAAGTTGAA
The DNA here is from genome assembly GCF_026930045.1 of Uloborus diversus. NCBI lineage: Eukaryota > Metazoa > Arthropoda > Arachnida > Araneae > Uloboridae > Uloborus > Uloborus diversus. The sequence continues at coordinate 60,901,668 of NC_072736.1, read as the reverse complement.
GAACGAAATGGGGTTGTTTTCTTCAGTCAAAAGTAGTACTTTTAGTCACTGAAATTGATAGAATAAGCAAAATAATAATAATAAAATGGACCCAGAAAATTCTTTCATTTTCCCAACAGTTATTTTTTAATTAATTTTTTAAAATGTCCGATTTTTCAAACAAGGCGTGGTCTTGATGACGTCACAAATCATGCTCTTTGGCGCATCTTTATACCGCGTTTCCACGTTATGATAATCAGGAAAAGAATTAAAATTGAGCTCTACGCTTGCTATCAACCATATCGTTGCCAATACACGTAAATAAAGATGCGAATTAAATATTTTGCTCTGTGAATGGCAACACAGAATGACATTTCATCATTTGTGATGTCTTCGGCAAGAAATGCAAACAATGAAAGCGCTCCGATTTAAGTAATGTTATAAAAATATTAAACGTAAACAATTTTTTTTAAAAATGGTCAGATCCTATGTTTTTCAGCATGCTCTTTCAGAAAAAAAAAAACTTTTAAAATTTTGGAAACAACCCCATTGACGCAGCACAGAGTAAGAGAGGTTCGAAATTGGAATTGTTGTTCGCCTTCAGAGAGAGAGAGAGAGAGAGGTAGTTTTTTTTATTTGCTATACCAGCGGAACATTTGATTCAATCCTTAGAAATTAGTTCACATTATTTCTAACATAATTCATTGTTCAATTGTCTTATAATGCAAAATAAATGAAAAGTTAGAATATCATCTCAGAGAAAACTTTTAAAAAATTGAAGATAAAGACAGTTTTTAGACATTTTATATCCTCTTAGAAAACAGTTTAAGGCTTTTGAGAAGTGAAAACTAAACTACTAATCATCGTAGATAATAGTAAGGAAACAATTTTATCAAATGTTTCTTAAAGGTTATTAACAAAAAATCTTTGCTAACGTTTTTAAATCAATTTAAAAAAATCGTAATTTTTTTCACATTTCATGCAAATTATAAGATTTTTAAGGATAAAACTAAATTTTTCAAACTTCATTTACAAAAACTAATGTATGTGTAATTAAATATGTTGCACGTATAAATTTGACTTTCTCATGACGTCTCAAACCCAACTTTTTTTATTTTTAATCTTGGAAGCAAGTCATTTCACGGTAAAGAATGACTCTAACACATCCCCAATTCGCTGAAATGTGAGCAGAATACTTTCTGGAAGGTCACTGAAGGAGAGAAAGTAAAAGAAAACCAAAAAGGTGAAGCAAAGCTGTTCAGACAGTTACAGCTAAATTACGACCAATAAATTCTTTAAATAAAGAGGCATTTTATACTGACTCTTTGCAACGATTAGCAACTTGAGGATGAACACGGCATAAAGTAAATAAATAGAAACGTAATAAGTATATAAGGACTGAATTCTAAGCCGAGGGGAAGGGGGGGATGCCCCTAGGAAAGACGAGATCTTAGCGAAGACGAAAACTAATCACGAGGCGATTTGTTAAGGGAGTAGACACAATAATGATGCAGAGAAATGAATTTGCGAGCCGTGAACAAAGATATCGTGCAGGATTGTAGCGCTCAATTTATTTTCGTTTAAAGCTGGCACTCACTGGGAGTGAACAGAGATGACTGTATACAACGAGAGAAAATATATATTTTACGTTATCTAATCTGCTCTCCTAAGTTAAGAAAGTTAACAACGTTATGTGTGCTACTCGTAGTTAGAAATGTTGAAACATTCTTCACTTTGTTTCATCAATTGAGTTTAATTAATATCTAAACAATAAAAGAATAATATGTAACAATCTATGCAGAATGATTCATAACTTCTGTGGGATTGACAAGTGTTTGTTAAGAGGAGTTGGCAACCTAAAATTTTTTGAAAAACATCCAATTTTTATATATTAAAATATTTAGATCAAGAGTTTCCAAGCAACAACAAATTCATGCTTCTATGGAGATGCAAAGTAAAATACATTGTGTGACACGATTTTTCTAACATGAGTACTGTCACCTGTATTGAGTTACTTATTTAATTGTAACCGAAATTGCCAAAAGATATGGGTGTCTAACACGTCACTTTTCATAGTTATAGCCTCTATAACATTTTCATGCACCCTCGCTTAAAATGTGATAAAAAAATTTTAATTCCATACATATTTCAATAATTAGAAGTATAAAACAGCCTTTTAGTATATACCGTGAAATTTATCAGTTACTGTTTGATGAAATATTTTATTTCAATTGGAATTGCTTTAAGTTTCTGAAATGGCAACACTCAATTTTTTTTTAATTACCTCTTATCTCACCTGAAATTGATTCTTCCACCTCTACATATAAAACTTGGTTTTGCGAAAATTCTTGTTAAACATATGGATAAAAATGCTAAGAATTTTTGTATTTGAAAAATATTTTTCCCAAAATTAGTGTTGCTAAATTAAAAGAAGACATTTTTGTCGGTCCACTAATAAGAACGCTTATGAAGAACAATGAACCTGATGAAAATATCACCCCAAAAAGAAGTAGCGGCTTGGTTGTTTCTAAAAGGAGGTAAATCGAGGATTTTTAGCCAGTCAATAAATCTAAAATACCAAATTTGTAGTGAAAAACTTGTTTCAAAGATATGAAACCCTGGGGTGTAGAATGTCAATGAAGACACATTTCTTGTATTCTCACTTCGGTTCTCTCCCTCCTAATCTTGCATTGGTGAGTAATGAGCAAGGTAAACGCTTTCAACAAGATATAAACGTGTAGAAGAACGTTACCAAGGAAATGGAATGGAAAAATGTTGAGAGGTTACGGTTGGTTTCTAATTCAAGAACATAATTTCACTATTCACAAGAGAAAAAGTTAATTCTTCATTATTTTCTTTATAACATGTGGATAATTTTTCTACTCAGTGATAAAACCTGTGATATTTTGCCTCACAATGTATGTATAAGTATACAGTCGACTCCCGCTGCAACGCGATTCGACTTACGCGAAATAGCTATAACGCGAGTATTTCATGAGCAACGAGATTTTGAGCAAAAGCTAATTTATCGATCTCAAAACGAAAATATTTGGAAAGGAATCGTGGGGCTAAGTGTCGCCTTCGTTATTGACTACGAAATACTGACTTCGTGAATGTACTTACATCCTTTTCGCATCACAGACTACGCAAGTTTCCGCACACCGAACTAGTCTAAATATCGCTTTGTTAGTGTGTATAAATAATCATTCCACATGAAAAATTGTGGCACCTAGGTACGCTGTTTCATCTAAAGTTTGTGAAGATGGAAACAAAAAGCGAAGTTTGCGACAATTCAAGAAAAGAGATTACCGTTCTTTTTGAGTAGAGTATCAATATTGGGTAAAAACTCAAGCTCCGTTTCAAAATTCATATTTCCTATTTTCTATCATATTTTCAGCAGTACGGATATTTTTCCCGAGGTGAAAAAATATCACCAAATGTTACTTTCTAGCCACACCTGATCATGTATCTTTAACGTAAAAGGTTGAAGAAAAGGATAATGTGAGCGGGGGAGGAAAGTGGTTGAAAATTGAAAGCTATGTGATCCAAGCATCATTGAAAGAGCAACAGTATTCTAAAAAATAAGAATTCTTTTATTTTCTGAATTAGATTCTGTAGAAATGAAGCTCTGAACAGGCAAACATCGGTGCGAGATCATGCCTGATCTAGAGCCCCTAAAGTAGAGAGGCCGACCTATCGTCCGCCATTTTCGTGCCACGGTCAGACGTAAACAAGACCGCGCTGCTAGATTGACGCATTTATCGCCTTTGTTGCGCGTTCAACGCTTTCGTTCAAAACAAATTTCCGAGTTGCGTTAAAAAGGCCGTATCCTTCGGAAACATGAACATACGAATCTAAAATATTGAAAATAAATATCCATCGACTAACCTTGTTTTACAGTATCATATTTTAATTACATGGAGGTATGAATGCTTCAAGGAAATACTTTAATAAGAAAATTTAGAACTGTATAAACAATTATATCAAAATTAACAGAGGCGGCGATTGGATCTGAAAAGAGGGAGGGGACAAAAAAAAAATTAATTTGAATTTTGTCATCTTGAATTCAAATTATGTTTTTCGCAATCACGAGTGTGTGTTTGTATGTGTGTGTGTGGGGGGGGGGGTATGTGTATGTGTGTAGGCATGTGTGTTTGTGTCTGTGTGCAGGCATGAATGTGTGGGCAGTTGTGTGTATGTGTAGGTGTCTATATGCATGCGTGTGTGTGTATGGTGGTGTTTTTTGTATGTGTGTGTATGCGTTTGTGTGTTCGTGTGTGTTGGTGCGTGTATGTATGCGTGTGTGTGTAGGATATGGACGCAACCTGGAGACGGTTTTCGCTATAGGAGCAGCATCGTGAGGCCAGCCGACGCGACGGGTGGTGCTGGCAGAGGGTGGCGCCGCGCCGGTGGGAAAAATGATAGCACGCCAAAAAACAGTCAAATGAAAGCAATAAGCAATCGTGATTGCTCCAAAAAAAAAAGCCACTAAAAGCCATAGGATTGCTAGCGACAGCGAAAAAAAAAAAAGAGGAGGGGAAGCACAGAGTTTTGCAAGAGCTGGTTTTCAGTATTTTGAAGTAGATAAGTAGAAATTGATGTAAATCTAACAACTTACTCATGTTTTTCTCATGTGTTCAACTTACTCTTGTTCATGCTTTTCATGTGTTACTCATGTTCTGTCATGTCAAGATTTAGATGAATTTTGTATGTAACTTTCTCCGAAGAGACATCTAGACATGAATTAGATTTACATTATTTACCCCGAAGTGTTTTGAGGCAACACAAAAACTTGGTGCTAATTTTAGTGAACAAGTATGGCTTGTTTAAATAAAACAATTATTTACTAATATCTAAGCAATGAATAATAAAATAAAAGTTACTGCTTTTGCTAAATAATGTTTCATAAACAGATATACAACAAAAAACAAATAATTATGTTCTGAAAATTTTGGCATTTCTGCTTTTTTAATAGTTTCTAGTTTTAGTTCATAAATTGAAAAAAAAAAAAAAAAAACATAAAAAGTGGAGGTGGCGTTAACTCCCCCCCCCCCCCGAATCGTGGTACTAAAAATTAAAATATCAGCGATTCTGCGAATTTTGCAAAATACTTCTGTAAGTTTCTTTTATATATGAAATTCAAATAGTTCATGGGGCTCAAATTTTTACAAATATGATGGCTTTGAGGGAATGATTATTTTGTCAGAATCGTGTTGATTCCCAGCTGGAAACAATCATTTCTTTCAATTCCAGGGCAAGTAAAATGGCTTTCTAAAACCTGATTGTGAGTTCATATGAAATGTAACAACTAAAACTGAATGATTAAATAAGTAAATACCTCCACACTAAAAAAATTTATGAACTTATGTCCGAAAATAAAACTAAGATAGTTATGAAATATATAACTAACATATTAGATGAAGCTTTTTTAAAATACATTTCTTCATTGACGTTGTTTTTGAAACCAAAACTTTTCACAAATTGCCTGAAAAAGCAATTTATGCATACAACAATCTCAGTTACTATTTACTTCAGAGCGACGAGTATTTACATTTGGTTGGCGACAAAACAAACATTTTATGCCGAGATTTATGGCAAACCTGTTATTTCGTTAAGTAATGCTTTTTTTAATTACTACATCTAAAGTTTCACTATGTGGACCAGTTTTTTGTTTAATAAAGGAAAAAGAAGACATTCTATAACATATTCTATCCAAATAGGTAAGGTATTCACAAAAAAAAAAACAGAAGTACTTACAATGCAAAGTTGCGAATGCTTCGTCGGAATCCAATTTTCACGCCGGCAGTTTATTATCCATTTCTTTCTTCTATCTTCATTTGTAGGGAACAAAAACATTCGAATTTTGTTCTTGGAGTGATTGCTGCAATTTATTGCTGCACAACCGCCCATTTTCCTTCATTTAAACGTACAAATCGGCAAGAGTTCAGTAGCAGATGACACAAGCGAGCGTAGCCGTTGGCATGAAAATGGCTGACGGGTCAGCTCCTAGTTATAGGAGCCTTAGCCTGATCCAGCGGTATCGAGATAGTATTAACCATATGCAAAACGAAAATAATCCATCGAATCTCAAAATAGTATGACTGACTTTGCTTTTCATACATTATTTTCAGTAAGTTACCAGTAAGTTACCAAAGCTACCAGTTTGTTTGGCACTCTTGACTTCCTTAAGAGGTTTTCCACCTCCGATTGAGTCACTTCCTAAGCCGGGCTGATGAGTGCTAATAAACACGAAACTGCAATCCTCGGCTGGAATCACTGAGTTGGTGGTGTATTTCATGTTTTCAGACATTAATTTTGAAAATTCTTTTGACTCGATCATGACTCATTAGCAGAGCAAAGCAATATATATTAGAAATACTTTGCATAGACATAGTAGTTAAGAGAAAAAAATAAAAGTGTCAGCATATGGACATAAAGATGAAGGAAAATATAATAGAATTGAAGAAAAAGTTAGAGAAAGAAATGATATTTTGCAAGAATGATTCATATCGATCAATGGAAGAAATATTTACAATAATTGAAAATGGGGTTGTTTCCTTCACTCAAAAGTAGTACTTTTTGTCACTGAAACTCATAGAATAAGCAAAAAAAAAAAAACCATGGTCTAAGAAAATACTTTTATTTTCCCGACAGTTATTTTTTTTAATATTTTTTTTAAATGTTCGATTCTTCAAACAAGGCGTGGTCTTTATGACGTCACAAATGATGCACTATGGTGCATCTTTCTACCGTATTTCCACGTTATGATAATCAAGAGGCGAATTACAACTGCGCTCTACGATTGCTATCAACCATATCCTTGTCAATACATGTGAGTAAAGATGCGAATTAAATATTTTGGACCGTGAATGGCAACACAGAATGGCATTTCATTATTTGTGATGTGGTTGGCAGAAGCGTTAAACGATGAAAGAGCACCGATTTAATTATTTTTTTAAAAATATTAAACTTAAAGATATTATTTAAAAAATGGTCAGATTCTATGTTTTTAAGCATCTCTTTCAGAAAAAAATACTTTTTAAATTTTGGAAACGATCCCATTGAAGCCTCGAAAGAGTCAAATGAAAGATTAACTTTAAAAGGCTTTGTAAACTATGATAACTAACGAGTATTTTCTAAACAACTTTTGAAAAAAAAATCTCTTTCTCTGTCTCTATTGTATCATCAAGTTATACATCATGTACGCAAAGAGGTACGTTGTACCTATGAAATATGATTTATCGTTTTAATACCATTACCAAGAATTGATGAAAAGCCACCTAGTGCTTATTTATAAAAAAAAAAGTAAAGAAAACAATGAAAAATTGTGCTGTATCTTGCAAGCGTTGCGAAAAACGTTCACGTCCAGACAGTGTTCGTGAGTGTGATCGAGGCGAAAGCGTTTCGTGAGAGGGCACGCAGGAAAAGGCCTAGTGTCAGGTCCGACGCCTCGAAGCCAAGAAATTGCTCCTAAATGCTCAGCGGCTACACGAATTAACGTGTGAATGGAATTTGATTCATCAAAAATGACCAGAGGCTGATAGCTTTGTAATCGACGCGGCTTTCGTTAGACCAACCTGCAATTACGTACGTCTGCTCGTGAAGTGGGAGAGAGTTCCTTATTCTTTACTGTTTCTTTTTTTCGATGAAACATGCTTTTAAGCTAAAGTAACAAAAATCTTCAAAAAGAAAGAAAAAGTACGGGAATGTGGGGCAAAGTGAAAATTTGAACTATCTACTCTGCGTTTAGCGTCACCTATCGAGTAATATTTTAACAATGTAGTTGCACATGCAGTCTATTTCAGTCAGGAAAAAAATACCGCCGAAAATTAAAGCATTTGATAACACAGGCAATTTTCAAAATTTGATCCTCTTATTGTAATATGTGTTGTAAATCAAATATTATCTTTAATATTATAAAATTATAAAGTTCTTGTTATTAACATTTTAAATATTAATTAAGACCTTCTAATAAGCGATGCAATATTTATTTAGACGTTTTTTTTTTATTAATTTATGATTTAGGTATTAAGCTTTTTGTATTTTAAATATTTTTCTCAAGTAGTCGAGTACATGCGGGGCAAAGTGAAATAGCTTATTTCGTTTACTAACTCAACCATTTTCCGAAACTCTCACGTATTCATTACTTATTTATTCATTCATTCATTCACTTATTTTCTTATTCATTCATTCTTTTACTCATTCATTTATTTTTCTTCATCCATTAATTAATTAATTTAATTATTCGTACTGTTTGCATTTTCTTTTCATTTATTCATTCAAAATTTTATTTACAGATTCATTTAATCAAAGATACTCTTTATAACCAAAAAAAAATGTTTAATAAGAAAAATATTTCATTTTTTTCACTTTGCCCCCATAAAAAAAAAGTTAAAATTTTCCTCTTTTTTATTTATTATTTATTTATTTATTTATTTATTTATTTATTTATTTGAAGTCTCAAAATTATTGCCAAAAACAAAAAATAATGTTTCAATGAAAGATTTGCAATAAAATGCAATGATTTTTCTTTTTGTATTGCAATTTTCAAATCAAATTTTCAATTTGTTGTTTATTTTGAAAAAGTTGAGTCATCTGAGCCATTTTACTTTACCCCACATTCTCCAACTTCGTGTATTTTTTTAATATCGTGTATTTATTTATATTATGTTTACATTGTAGAGCATGGACGAAAATTTTTACAAGACTTGTAGGCAGGGGTGTCCAAAGGAAATTTTTTGGAAGGTCATAGTGACCTCCACTATGACCTTCCAAAAAATTTCCTTATTCTGAAAGATTTTTCTGACGATTAGGCAAAATTATCTTAACTCGGCAAAAATTTGAAGTTCTATTCGGCAAAATTTGGAGTCAAATTCGGCAAAATTATTCTCATTCAACAAAGTTATAATCGTTTGGCAAAGTTTTGAGTTCCATTTGGCGAATTGAAAATTTCCGCGCTCCCATAAGTTCAAGTTCGTGGCGTCCCTACTTGCAGTGAAAATGGAGGCTGAAAAACGTTGATTTTTTGTACTTTTCTTTCATGGGACAAAGTGAAAAATATTTTTTTTTTCTAATGAAATATTTTCTATTCGATTGTTAAAGGTATCACAGAAATGAAACAATACACGAATAAATTAATAATTAAATAAGTTAATATGTGAAAAAAGTAAATGAGTGGATATAAAATAGTGAATTATTAAGAAAATAAGTGATTGAATGAAGACGGAAAGGAATTATTAAATGAAGGAATGTGAATGAAATAATTAATAAATGAATACGTAAGTGATTTGATAAAGGATTGAATTAGTAAATGAAATGAAGTATTTCACTTTGCTCTGCATACACTAGACTATTTATTTTTTTTTCCTTGTAATCAGAAAGCATCCTAAACAATGACTGAAATATTCCATTATATTTTTTTTTTCTGTGTGATAGTGAAGTATATTGCCCAAATTTGAGTATTATGTAAAAACATAACGCGTGAAAAGAAACTGAAAGTTTTAACAAATTTGCTAGTATTGAAAAGTTATAAAGTCTATCAAAATGAATTTTTCATTTCAATTAATTATTTAGTTTAAAACAAATTAATTGTCTTATTAAATAAAACTTTCGATTTCATGAAAATTAAAATGGTATCATTCGTTTTAATGAACTGTTGTTTCTTCTAATGTTAATGAAACTAAAAAAAATTCCTTGATCCACACGCAAAAATCAAAAGAAAAAAATCCGTTTTCTGTTACTTATTGAGTAATGCACAATGAATCAAAGATTTCCCACGAAAACCGGCTTTTGCACAAACCATTTCACAACGTTGACAGATAGTCCTTTTTTCAGTGTTCACTTCAATCTATGAGAGCATTCCCATTAACGATAAATGGAAAATTTTAATCATTCTCTATCCTACCACCATCATAGGTATTCAATAATCAGAGTGACTGATCCATTAAATCGAATCACGCCAAAGCCTTCCGACAGAAATTACCAGCCAAGCCTAACTGCAATTATTGCCGCCACTTGAAGCATATCATTAAGAATAATAGAGGAATCCGAATCTCAAAACGTTTTGAGACGAGCAAATGCTTAACAGTTCAACGTGTCACTGGATACGTGCGAAAACTCTCAAGGGTTACGGATATTTACACCAGGGTTAGACATTAAGACGAGAAAGGCCGTGCACATTGTACATAACTTATGTATGAAATGCAGTGCTGTTGGGGGCTGTATTCCTTCTAATCAATATGATGGGATGGATGCCACGTGCATTAAGATTCTCTACCAATGTGGCTAAATCTAATGAAGTCTTCCTTTAAGTGTCGCAGTTTGGTTTTGTGGTTAATTTAGATCCGTATTATCTTCATTAAGATGATTTAAAAGTTTAATATTAATTCGGATACAATCACCCAGAAACTAAGAGATGGAAGTGCCTAAATTAAACATTTGGAGACAACTATAGTCCAGTCAATGAACACAATATAGCATGCATGGAATATGCGATAATTTTTGACTTCAGAATATTGTTAGGGGTAATTAGTAAGTAAACATACTGAAAGTCTCCGCCCCCAGGGGGTGAGCTAAAGGTGGGAAGGAGGGGGGGGAGCAAATTTTGGGTTTTTTAAATAAATGTCGAAAACGGTGGAAAAAATGCGTTCAAAATGAAAATTCAAGTTGAATAGACTTCCTATAAAACTGCGTCTGCACATATTTGTCAAATTTTCAATAATTTTCCGGGTATATGTTGTGAAAAATCGATGATTTTCGGAAACATTCTCTCTTTTTGTCAAACATTGGCTCCTAGTGCCCCTCAGGATCAGTATTCATGAAGATTGTCAATAACAAGTTGTAGAACTTTAAATTTCCTTCAATTTGATATGCTACTCTGTTATATTTTGTTCTTCCAATCAAAAGTTACAGAATTTCAAACACGCACTTTCATGGCAAAGCATGGAACACTTGCCATTCACAAATTTCAAACTTACTCGAAAGGATCGCGAAACTTCCTCTTTCCTCAATGAATTCGACAATCCTGATGGACAGTAAAGAACTTTGTGGATTACCAGAACACAAATGATGTTTAAGGAGGGGGGTGTGAAATATTTACTTTGTGACAAGGGGGAAGGAAAGGGTAAGAAGTGTCTCTTAGTATTTTTACTTACTAAACACCCCTAACAATATTCTGAAGTCAAAAATTATCGCATATTCCATGCACGCTACACTCCTGTTTTGAGCACTGATTGACTGGACTACTCGTATAAATGTTTGAAGAAAATTTTATCTGTTGCCGACGTTCATCTGTCGACAAGAGATGGCAAGCTCTATAAGGGGCATCTATACAGCATGATTTTAAAAACTTCTCAGTGGAAGCCTACTTATGATTTGAAATTTCATCAAATGCATAAAAAGCTCAAAGTTGACAATTCAAAACTTGCGACATAAGCAAAATACTCACATGAAATGAAACTTTTTTTTTTAATCATGCTCTCTCTCTCTCTTCCAAAAGTTCGTCAGTTTAATTCAATACTATTATTTTGTATGATGCTAGATGTTTAGAATAAATAGTTAATGTAGTGTTTTGGACCGAAAAAAAAATTATCACTCGTGAGTTCCCAAGTCTCTCGTTTTTACGTGAATTCTCGGGGGTTAAGAAAATTCTTAATTTTCTGCTTTAAAATTGGGGAAAAATTTTTGTTTTCTGTCGATTGGGCGAATACGTAGGAGCAGGCATCAAACTTTAAGCCTCAGTGTCTACTCTGTGGAAAACTTTCATTTAGCGTGTTGCCAATTAGAAATCCGCAAGACTCTTCCAAAATACATTAGATAGGGTATGGTTTTATTCTCAAACTGTATCAATTGAGCTACACACTAAAATTACTGGGAAATTGGATAACTTCAGGAAATTTTATTTCCTGGATCATGGAGGGAATTGTCAACTACGTTTGATCTGTCAAAACAAATTAAATTTTTTTTTCCTTCTTTCTGTTTTCCATAAAAATCTCAACTCTGAAACAATAATGATTGCACCATTAAATAAATAATTTTTATTGAAGAACATAATATACTAGCAAGCAAGTCTACAAAAATCTCAAAATTTTTACATGCGCTGTTACATACCCAAAGAAAACTGTTGATGCCCAAACATCAAACTAAATTGAATCGATGAGTCCGAAAATCAGCCATTTTTTGGGTTTTACCGAAATGGTTGGTTTTTTGACACAATGATTCAATTGAATCTTAATAAAAACATAGCAAAATATACTTGTATCTAATATTGATATTTATAAGAGATAGGCAATAAAAGCATTGAACTAGAGTAAATTTTGTTCAATTAATACATTTTATGCATAATGAATAATGAGAAGACATCATAAGCACGCAACTCGTCAACTAGTTATGATGGTGGCTGAATATTTATAAACAGTGTATGGAGCAAAACGCAGTTTATGAAATAAGGGCATCATTGTATACGTCTAATATGGTACGCATGTAAGGAATGATGTTCTTTTTCCTTCGTATAAAGTACAATAGATTAATTTTCTGGAAAACCATTTCTTGATAAATTATTTACATGCCTTTATAGCCTCTGAATGCATGATCGATATGAACTTTTAAACGCCTCTTTTTTAGGTTAGGGGATAAACTTTCCGAGCTCTGCTAGGAAGCATGATTTAAGAAAAACTGTAATTGTACGCAATGCTGCTATTGCAATTAATGTAGGTTTTGTTCTCTGAAATTTCAGATACCGCTCGTTGTGTCTTCGGGCCTTGGGGACGAGGAGTTGTTGCTATTACAACTGCAATTAGGAGCAGCATTCACAATCGGTTGTTGGTGCTCAGGAATATTGTTGTCACGGAGGGGACCCGACTGTCTCGTCGGCTGCAAACAACTCTGCCAAGCAGCCATGGTTGCACTTGGGCTTGCCCATCTTTCTTCGCAAGCGGCACAAGGTTACGCTGGTGAGTTTTCCGTTAACAGCTGACTTGCAATTGCTTAAACAGCTATTAGTGGTTATTAAGAAAACAATGTTTAGCATACATGAAGACTTACCTTTCTTTTCTCCGCCACTCTCTTTCCTGTAGCAAGAAGCAGGGGCGTGCATAGAAATTTTGGGGCCCGTCACAAATGACTTTTCCGGGTCCCTCTCCGCATTGTTTACCTCTATATTTCACGTCTAGTTGTAAAAATATTGGGACCTCTTCAAGCTCTGGCCCGAGCCAACAGATCTCCCTCCCCCCCCCCCCCCCCCCCCCCCCCCCGTGCAAGCCCCTGACAAGAAGATATGGTTTAAAAAGTTTTTGTTGGGAAGTCATACATTTCGCAAGGAACGGTTGACATCTCGCATTGTGAGTCCATCTGGATGATAAGGGTTCCATTGAGCGTCTACAGAGTATTGCACCGGGAATCCTACTGGCCGACATAGAGTTACTTTTTATCATATCGATCATCAAAGCTGGACAACATGGGTTTCGTTAATCGATAACATTTTTTACACTGGCAGTCCTTCTGAATAACATGGGTTCCATTGAATCAAACCATTATGAACCAGATTTCGCACCCGGACAACATGGGTTACGCCCATCGTCAACCGTTATCATTTTAACATTGACAGTCCTTCGGAAAAACATGGGTTTCATCGATCGTCAACGGGCTATTACACCGGGACTCCTGCTGGACTAGATGGTGTGCGTCGATCAGCAACAGTTAGTGTATCGCACCAAGAGTCCTACTCGACGGAATGGGTTCTGTGCATCGTTAACAGTTAGCGAATTGTCCCGCTAGTCCTATTGGACGGCATGGGTTCTGTCGATCGTCAAAGGTCGGCATTTCGCACTGACACGATTTCTGAACAACATGGATTCCATAGACTGTCATCGGAAGTCCTACAGGACGACTTGATTTCCGTCGATGATAAAGGGTTGGTGTATTGCTCCAGGAATCGTATTTGACAAAATGGGGTCTGTCTATCGTCAACAGTTAATGCACCTCGCCAGCAGGCCTACTTGACGAGCTGTGTTCCATCGGGTTTTCCGTCAGAAAAAATAAGTTCAAAAGAAATAAAACAACGGCACTTGTACGTCACACTGAGATGTGTCATACAAATCAAGATGGCAACAAAACGTGAAGTGAAATTGTATTTCGAGGCAGGCATCATGCTGACATTGGCAGGTAGACCGTTGATGATTAAACTTTTCTACGAGATTAATGTTGCCACTTGCCTGATTTTCATAAAACCTATTAGTATGTCGTGTGAGCATCCTCTTCTGGTTACTTTGGAGTTATTTTTTCATGAAAAATAAACATTCTATGCCTCTCTGATCATATTCACACGAACAGATATTTTTTTTCAACTAGCATTACTTCTATTGTGAGTTTTTGAAGTTCGCAAAACCTTTGTTAATAATAAACCCAATAAATGACTGTAGCACTGCATAGTTATTTAAGTAATTTTCTTTAAGAATTGATAATGCAACTGTTTTCTATTTTAAGATTCATCATAACTTTCAATTATCTCTTCCCAGGTTTTTCACTGTTTACATGGCTGTTGGGATGGCCATGTGGAATTCTTCAGCATGCTTTGCGAATGATGGTAATGGAGAAGGGTCGTGCTAAGAGCTTCAGCCGAACCTGGGCTTTCGTGGAATGGGCACAGGGATTACTCGTCCTGCTCGGAATTCCGGCCATAAGTAAGATTTTGATTATTACTTTCCTTTGCGACTACATGTCAAAATTTGAGTATAAAGAATCAAAAATTATTTTCATGATTCCATTGATTTAGTTTAAGCGGAACTATTTGGCAATTATTTTTTTCTAAATAAGGCATACATGTATAGACCCGAACAGGTTGACTACATGGACAAGAGCTAATCTCCATGATGAGTACTTTCCTAAGATTTCTTCCAATTCTATCATCTAAGTTTTATTAAATTTATTCAAATCATCATAAAAATGATTTCTTTAAACATGACAAGCAAGAGCAAGATCAGAAAAACAGTAAATAGATGAAATTAACTCTGATATTCTCGACATTTTCAGTCGTTTGTTAATATTAAAATAATTTTAATGAGTTAATTATTTTTCAAATATACTTCAAAACGTTGCATGATAGACGGTCAATAAAACATCAATGTACAACACGTTATATAAATATCTGAGGACTTAACGGAACAAGAATAGGATTAAATATTGTTAGTCCTCTCATGACAGTCATATCTTTTGGACAGATTGAAACCAGACGTTTCTAATCTAATAATCTACAAACTTTTTTCGGATGATTGTGTAACGATTTTTCACGTCCTCTTCGGTGGGACTGAACTGATCGGTGCCAGATGCAATTATCTTCAATTATCCGGCAAAACATAGGTGTGCAGATATTCGTACTTAAGAGATACGTTCGGGCCCGCCGGTGGTTTTACATTTTTCTTGTTTATTGTATTCCAAATTACTTCATAAGGGATTGGCCGCGTTGGCATCTGTTTGATCAATCGCCTCCGATATAAAAAGATTGTGCCACACCGATCTTTCCGACTGCAATATAATCAAAACAAATTACACGCTAAAAATGTGAGAACTGATATTACGTGGGTGATGGATGGCCCCATTATTCACGCATTGGAAACTAAATTGTCAGGTTAGCAGACGCACAATGGACCAAAGCTCACAAAGGGGAAAACGAAAGGTAACACAAAGTATCTCGTTCGTGCCGAAATGAGAGAAAAAAAAACTGTGTCGTGGTATTTAATTGAAATACCCGGTCATTCAACGTGATTCATCTGTTTACAAATGACTATGTTCATGTGGGTTTCAAATACTGTGTGATTAGAGATACATCAAAAATGTAACTATCGAATTACTTCGTTTCGCTTTACAAGTATTCGAATATCTTATAGCCCTTTTTTTCATATTGCAAGATTATTTGCTTTATATAGGTTAAAACCAGCGCTAATGAATATTGTATAAGCATAAAATAAAAAGATAGTAGTTTGAAGGAAAAGAAAAGAAGTAAAGCAAAAATAAAAATAAATTAAATACTACAAACGGAGCCGAAAATAAACCTAAATGGAGTAGACCAGCGTTTCTTAAATTGTGTTCCCCGGAACCTCTGGGTTCCACGGAAGCCACTCAAGGGTTCCCCAAATCTTGCGTTATTCCTCTTAATTCATGTTAGTTACTTAAAACATTGAAAAATTAACGTATAAGTGAAGCTTTTAGTGTCCATTTTTCAAATTAGCAACAGAAAAAATATCAAAATGAAAAGTAAATAAATATTTAAAAAAAAAATTGCCATTGTATAACTTTTGATAACGTCAGTGCAAGAGTACGAAACTCTAATGGAAAAGAGCGACATCTAATTCATTCTTGCAACTTCAATTTAAGAGTAAATTTTGTAATTTATTGGAGTTCTGGTACAGTTCAAACGATGAATAATTTCAATCATGATAAGCGGTGTTTGAATTTTAACCATTTGCAATTACGTATTGTGTGAAACGAACTGTGTCCCAATAAAAAAATAAATACCGCACCATACTTGATGCTAATCCTGATATCAGAATTCAACTTTCATCCAGAAAAAAAATTAAGTATACCTGATATAGTAAAATAAGTATCATTAAAACTTAACCTCAAAAAATTCATTTAAATGAGTTTCTTAAAGTTATTTTAAAAAATTCTGTGTTAAGTAAACAAATAACTTTTTGAGGACTATAGTATCATTGAAATGATTTTTATTACATGTTTTCTATTTTCAGAATAATGCATTCAAACTAGTCTATTGAAGAAAAGTCTAGCGTTCTTAGAAAACAAGGGACATTAAAAAAGGATTCCAATTATCAAACAAATTAAGAAACCGTGAAGTAGACGGACCAGTGAATGAATCCGTAAGGGAGTTATCCGCAAATGACGTCGCGCTTTTGCGGGTTCGTGAAGTTGTGACAGTTGTGACAAGGAGAAGGGGGTAGCAAGAAGTGTGACGTTGTACTTTTTTCTAACATGCTGGTGAAAATATCGTGACGTGTGACAAGAGGGAGGGAGGGAGGGGGTAAGGAGAAGTGTGACACTTTGTGACAAGGTGGGAGGGGGTTAAAAATGTTTAAAAAAGTTTGATACTATTTATGGATAGCCCCTGAGTTAAATTTCAATTTCAAAAGTTCATAATACAGTTGACCCTCGTTTCATGCGGGGGTTACGTTCCATGAAAATGCCACGTAAATTGAGACCCAATAATAGTGTTAGAATAGGGGTTTGATTCCGTAGATAACAAAATACTTCATTCTAGTGATGACTAATTGTATAAGTTTAATGTGTACTTATATCGACTTTTATGCACAACATGCATAAAGAAGCCATAAATTAATTTCGTGTTCTGTTTATAAAAAAAAAGCTGGCTATGAAAGTCTTTTGGCAGTCATTAAGAATTTTTCCCTGTAATTCTTTGCAGAGCATTAACGTATCCATGATCACTTGCGTCATTTTCATGATAGACTCTTCCTGCACTAACAAATCAGAAAGATCATTTCTATTGTCTAGGAATGGCTACAAATTTTCAATGTGAACGTTTTTGATTGTGCGTTACCGACGTCAGTATCCTCGTTGGTTTTCACCTCCTTTGTCACTCCTAAAAGCTCTTCTTCCAGTGAGTTCTTAACGGTGTGATTTTAATAACGTTACTTCTGGAAAGAGCTCCGTTTCCAATCACATAAAATGTCTCCAGTGGCTCAAGCTCGATTATTAGCACGCCAAAATGCAATTGATCACGCGTAATCTGCAATCTTTAGGAGTTTGGATTTTGAAAGAGGGGAAAATGTTATCTGTTTGCATTGCCGCATCCGCGTAAAATGAAATAAAGGTGTCAAATCTTAAACTGCGTATAACCGAAACCGCGTAAAATAAACCCTCTTGAAACGAGGGTCTACTAGCTGAAAACTAGCATTTGATCCGTGACAGTATTTTAATTGATATAATGTAAATATTTTTTTTAATTAGGAAAACTCTTACGGTAATGCTTCAGGTTTGAGAGGGGGGGATTGAACGGATAAAAAAATGCAGCAACCAAGTGAATAAGCACCACCAATCAGTGGACAAACACAGCGTTTTCTAACCATTTTCTTTTGAGACATGCAAAAAAGTTACTGCTGCCACAAGTCATCCTACAAAAAAAAAAAAAAAAAAATATTTTTCTTTCTTTCTTTTTTTTAAAAAACTATGAGCTGGCTATTTGCTGTTCGATCTATCTCTAATCGAGCAAAATTATTGCGCTTATGCTGAAAAATACAAATATATCCAAACTATGCAAGAAGTAAAAGAGAGTTAAAAGTTGAAATTTGTTGCAAATAAAAAAATGCAACCGATCGAATTTTTTGATCAATGCGGGAGCTTGAAGAGTTTTAACGATTACACAGGCTTGCAACCAAAGAAAGTATTTTGAAACCAATAACTAACTCTGATAGATTTTGAAACACTGTTTTCAGGAAAAATAGTCAAAAAAAAAATGCGTCACGTACCATTTTTTGCGAATTGAACTTTTTGATTTTCGTAGCCACCAAACGATTGTGTTATAACGAAGTTATAGATGAGAATTTTATAGTGTCATAAAGTGTTACATAAAGTTTATACTATCAAAAATTGGAGATATTTTGTGTCTGGGGTGGTAAAAAATTTGGAAACAGCTTTCAAGTTAATATGTCCAAAGAATCAGGCACTATTCAGAAGCAGCAAGCCACAATTTTTATCCAGATCTGGGCTTTTCAAAGGAATTTCCCGAATTGTTAGGCTCTAGGCTAAGTGAAAGAAATCATTAGTTCCTGGTTCGGATAGGGAGAGATAGATTGCGCTCCACATTTTTCTTTATATAGTATAGCTTGGTTTACTATAGTCCTGATTTGATGGGGCATTTTAATTTTCGGTATGATTTGTACGAATAGAGAATCTGTATTCACTCCTCAAAAAGAAGACTCAAAGCACTGAATCTGCATAAGAGTATCAAGTATACTTGAAACCCATTAGATTACTTTCTGTACCTGAAATAATCTTACGACATTTTAGCTTTGATTCGCCAATTTTAGGCATAGTATAATGAACAGGGTTGCACAGTATGTGGTGATCTAAAAGTGATTTTTCCTGCTTCTTGGTCAGCAAGTCAAACACAGAAAGTATCCTTGCTTCTTGTGTGAATGAGGGTCGAAGAAAAATCATCGGATCATAGTAAACCGCATAGAAAAGCGTTAAAACTTAGTAACAAATATGTAGCAAAGAAAAGTTTGGTGCAATCTAGGAAACCCGTGTTGCCTCCCCTCAAAGTCAATTTTGGCTTGACGGTAGAGCTTAATTTGCATGGGCGCTCACATGAGCTCTGCTCCTTTATTTTTTTTTTTTTTTCAATTTTATGTTAGTTTTTACACATGAAAAGTAGTTCTGAACACTATAGGGCTCCCGCACTTCTTCGTTAGAAATTAAGCACTGCATGATGTCACAATTTGTCAAAGCTCTATTAAAGGGAAGTGAGTGTTTTAAATACCTAGGCAACAAGTGTTCAATACTCTCGGAAGCCAAAATTAAAGGAAGTGTTTTCGCTGATGCAGTTGTTCGGTATCTTTTTAGTGTGTGAAGTGTGAGAAAGTAAAAATACTTTTGAGGGAAAAAGTTTCTTTAAAGGAAGTTGTCACAAAATTCCTTGGGAACTTACATAGAAGATCACATCTTTAAATCTATCATAGAAAAATGGTAATGAAAATCTTATTTGGGTTGCTTGATGACTTTTATCCATTTGGACAACTTTCCCCAAATTCTTAAAGTCAATTTGTAAAGAGCAGAAAAACAATTTCACCAAGACATCAAAATCAAAGAGGTAGAGCGTAAAAAATGAGAAAAGTAGAACGTCAATATATTGGAGAACTATTGTTGGATGTTACACGGACGAGACCCTCGTACTCCAGGAAGTGTTAAAAAATGATAAGTGCATTAAAAGGATACAGATGTGGGAGAAAAACCATACGAACACCTATGAAATATAAGAAAAACTTCATTAATAAGGAGTTGGAGCACACTTTGACTTAATTACAGATTGTATGTAACGTGGGATGGATTTATAAAGATCGTGAACAACATTTTATGGAGTATGAAGCCATTTCTCCAGCAAAGCAGTTTCTATTTCCGAAAGCTCAGATAGAGGGTGAAGTTAATCACCGAGTTTTGATTCCAAATATCCCCACAGATGTTTGTGAACGTTCAAGTCAGAAACGGAGAAGGCCGAGCAAGATGTTCTACTTTGTCCTCATTCTCCTCGAACCATTTTTACACTATTTTAACAAGGTGTGTAGAAAGCCTTACGTCTCGATACAATGGGCATTTTTCGAAAATTGAAGTCTGGATAAAGGAATTCCTCAGAATGTCTTCATAGTGAACAGCTTTTACTCCTCTATGAAGGGTAACAAGCGGTTCAAAACCACGGTAAGATATCACCTCTCATTTAATGAGGGAACGACCTCCATGCTTCACAGTTAGCAAGAGTCAGTCAAGAAAAAATTCTTCGTAGGGCTTTTTTTCACGCATATAAATCCGTCTCTGACTTAAATGTAGTGAAGATTGATTCATCAGACCAGAAGACTTCCTGCCACTGTTGAAGAGTTCAATTTTTGTGCATTTTAAACCATTAGCGTTACAGAAAAGCACGACCGGTTATCACACTGGATTTCGAAATTCAACTCTTTCATAAATCTTCGAAGCATGAAGTTTTCTTTGGACAATTTTGCTAAAATGGGACTCTGTCGTTGTCTGGGCAAAAGATTTCTTGAGTTTTTAGACCAATATGCGGATCAAATGAACTCTCTTTTAACCCTATCAGAAAGCTTCGTTATCCGTCCACTGCTGTGCTTCGCAGACGACATATTTCCGCATTTTGCACATGCTGTCTTGTACTCTGACTCAAGACTATTTGTGCGCCTCAAATAACAGCTGCTTCCGTTACCGAGCAAACAGAGCATCGCATTCCAAAAATCATGAATTTTTAAAACTCAGATGCGTCAGTCATTATTGAGATGTTCGATAGTATGATAAGCGCGTGAAACTCCTATGACTGATGTCGAACGACTGATACCTTACACTTCATAACCACTTAGAGGCAGACTTATATATAAAGTGATACCCACGTTCTGCTTCTTTGAAATGGACCACGGCTTTTCATGCATGTTCGTATTATTTTGTCCTGCATCTGTACCTTCTAATTATTATAAAATGAATATATGTTCCTCCACAACACTGACGCTACTTACCGCGCCATGCCATTACTACTACTGCAAATGTCTCACATACTGCTATCTGTCGATACAACTTCCACCACCGCATCCCCATCAATAGTGCTACGGAGTAGGAGCGAAAATGACAGACTACAGCCCCGATCCCGACTCCGGAAATTTCACAGCCTTTGACTCCGACTCCGAAAGCTTTATACCAAAATCAGCCAGACTCCGACTCCGACAACACAAGCAGTGGCAGAGTGGCGAACTCAGTGGAAAAAGGATCGGCTCCGACTCCAACCCCTACTTTTGAAATTTTAAGCCTTTGATTCCCGACTCTGACTCATTTACTTCAAAAACAATCCCACTCCAACTGCGGCTCCCTGCCCACCACAACTCGCGCAGCGCCCTTTCCAAATACGGGGGGGGGGGGATAATTATGCCAGATTCTGTACGTAAAAGTATTTGCAGTCCAGTAAAAAAAGAAACAGCGGACAAGAATTCTTATTCTTTAATTACAAACTATTAAGTCTAATTTTAACAACTAATAGTACCCATTCATCAACCATAATCGCTTTCAATTTCCAGATAGCAAAAATACAATTATAGAAATGTGCGCCGGTTGATATTAAACCACATACCAAAAGTGATTCTAAATCTCCTACACTGCAAGAAAAACAAGAAGGTTTGAAACTTCCAGACAAATGGTAATTAAGGAAAGCAGCATCATGTACAACGTTATACTTGGAGCTTAGATTAAGAGCTATAAATTAAAGCTGAAAAAAACCAAGATCAATTCCCTGAATCGTAGACTATGAACCTCAGGAAGAAAACAAAATAGTTCCATAATTTGGAACAAGAACAATCACTTAATTGCTCCTAAATTTCATTCTTGATCATGTGAAGTACTTTTGATTTGTTTAAATACTGCGGGATCTTAATTAAAGCTTTGAAGAGAATATGAGGAAAATTTTGTAATTCTAATAAACGAGAAAATGTGCGTGGTAAACGCACAAATAGCAATCAAGTTAAAAACTTTTTTTGGGGGTTACATCATCCCATTTTCAATGCAGAATTTGTGAGCTTCTTTTTACAGATTTGATTTCTCATTTTTCAATTATTATTTTTGCACAAAGATAAAGTTTTTTCTTCTTTTGTAATTCTGGTTGGTTAAAGAAGGTAAATTTTTATTTTTCAAGTGGGAATTTTCCGTGATTAGCGTTCGTTATCCCAAATATTTGATAGTAGAACTATTTGCACGTGTCCAAAACAAATTGCGAAAGTTTTAATAGTGTAATTAGCGCTCATACAAAGGTATTCCAGGAGTACCTTGTTTTAAATGAGAATAATAGACATTTTAAACGTAAAAATTTCATAACATTTCAGACGCGTATTTTAGGGTTAAATAGAAACCCTTTTCTAACAGAAAACTGCAAGTTTTGGGATAAAACATACCCGAATTAAAGCTCATCCAACCAGTTAAGCAGGTTGAAGAGCTAAATATGTGACACGTTTCGTCCAAAAAAACTTTCCGTAAGTGCAAGGAAAAAAGCAGTGAAAAAGACATTGATGTAGTTCAGTGTAGTCTTTTTCTCGCTCAAATAAGATGAATAACGTCAGCTGACTGTGTAAAACGTGCCCAGATAAAGACGTAGGCATATAGGCACAGATCTAGGGCACCAACACTTATGGGGCATCAAATCAGTAACTAAATTTCAAAAAAATTATAGTAATTTCATATCGCACTAAGCAAGGTCTAAACATTTTATTTAGAAAAAAATCAACTCTCTTTCGAAAATTTCAAAGCTACTTCACGCTTAACACTATATTTACACTATTATTGCATTAAAAATTTAAATGATAGTTACTTTTTGATTATTACAATCAGACAAAGTTTAACGACACCTTGTATTAATATACTACTAAAATTATTGCTTCTTATATTATTATGTACATGCGTCATATGTTATAATATGTATTGTATTGAAATATACACCATAGGCAGTTGTGGTATGCGTAGGATTTAAAGTATTTTTATAACTTCTCTTATAACACTATATATCTCTTATAATACGTGGGCAGGTGAAGGGCAGTAACTGCAAATTTTTCATTTTTCCTTTTTTTTTCTTTTGCATTTTTATCAACTATTGTACGTTAGTTTTATTGTACAATCCTGCCTAATTTGGTTTCCACTGAAAAAAAGGGGCGAAAGAAACGTGTAATTCCAACATTTCCCTTTATTGGTATTAAATCCAAAACGAGTTATTTCAAATATTTCGAAAACTTGTTTCCGCAGATTCTGCCGATTATCTGCCCAAGGCAGATTATAGTCAAGTTTGTGCCCAATGCTCTCAAAGGTCAAATCTGGATATGAGCAACTGCAAAGAAATATAATACAAGTTTTGTACCGAAAACAGCGGATCAACCAAATATAGAAGGTGTTTATCGGAACCGTTTTCCCAAACAGGAAAGTGGATGAAGCATTCAAAGTAGCAAAACAAAACAAAAATTATAAGTTAAATAAGTTGTTAATTTGTCAATCCCTTTCTGGTGCAAAGCCCCTTTTGTTCCTTCGATGATGTTTCTTTTACTCGGATGATTTTTTTAATCTCAAAGCTATCAATTTTACATTTATTAAAAAGCATGCATACAACACCGAAACTCGTATTTGCGATGTAGGGGAGGGTGACCCAAAGCGGGTAGGCAATTGTATACCACCTCGTGGTGTGCAATCGGCGATGCATACGTATGTCGTGTTCACTCGAATACCTCCGAGTTTCAATCAGTCTTAGCGAAGCAGCGGTGAAGAGGAATAACATAACCAGACTTAAAATACAAAAAATGATACATGTCTAAAAAAAAGCTTAAAGATATGTAATTTGTAATTAGCCGAAGACCAGGTGTTTTTTTTTTTTTTTTTTTAATCAATAATACTACGTTATTCTGACATCATCCACCTATAAACTACGATGGTCTTTTCATTGATTTTAGTTATTAATTTAAAGTTATAATTATTGAAATAAAAAGTGTACTTTCGGGCAAAGTGGGTATACCCACTTTCTATATGTTTTGTTGGCAATCTACTGACTTAGATTTCTATTTAAATAGGATAAGTATAACCTAAAAAAGTTATTTTTTTATGATGGAAATTTGCTAGTCTATTTATTTAATCAATTATTTCTTTGCATTTTATAAACAAATGTGTTGACTTAGATTCTAAATTTAAATTCGAGAAGTATAACTTTACTTTTTATTGTTTTTTAATGGCAGTTAGCTAGTCAATTGCTTAATCATTTATTGCTTCGTATTTGACTGATGAATGTACCAAATCACAATTAGTTAAACTTACCCTATTTACCCGAACGGCTTACTCGCTTTAGGCCCCTGGTTGGGCAAAGCGAGTTTCTTGAGTGTTTGTAATGATGGATAATAAATAAATATTGGGTTTGAAATACTACAGGAATCACTTTTTATTTTGAAGTTCAATATCCCTACTGGGAAATAAAATCAAAATTGTTATGATAAAAAGCTAAAAACTACGATTTTCGATTGTTCTTCGTTAACTTACTCGCTTTGGGCCACCTTCCCCTATTTATTGCTCACCTGTGCGTTTATTTACAATTTTTCTGTGTTTAATTATTTCCGGACAAAGGCAATTTCTTTTTATTCTTATGCCATGCATCTTGAAGTAAACTTGATTACATTCTTCAAGATTGGCTGAATACGAGTCAAGGCCTCCGTTCCGGGTTCTATCTGGCTGCGGCTTGTTCTCTGTCTGGAGCAGTGACGCTGACTTTCCTCGGACTTCCACAACGAAGGAGTTGGAGGGGTGGCACTCAAGGATCCTGCAGCACCTGCACTTCCCAGGCCCCATCCTGCTGTTGCACACAGGATTTGAACATCACCCACAGGTACATGAAGGATTCCTAAAAACATCAGAACATTCCGCTATTAGGTTCGGAATTTTATTCATAAAATTGACAGAATATACTGGGCATGTCATAGTTCCCTCCTGGGTTTGGAAGGCATATTACAACTAACGTCTTACCAGTACAACAACAACTTTACTGGAGAAAAACAAGTTTTGTTTCCAAAACGTTCGATGCGTGAACCTTTCGTAATGCGGCAGACATCAAGTCTGAAGTCTCATTCTTGCTTCACTCGCTCAATCGCTGCAACATATCACGATCAATGGTGGCAAATGCGGTATAGTCTGACCGCGAACAGATGACTCTTGTCAATCATTTGAGAAAACGAGTCCATTCCTTAAAATAGGTAGAGAAGGAAGAAAGGACACGTGCCATATTTTGGAGTTTAGCAGCATTTTGGCTATATTAAAAAAAAATGAACTCCTAGTATATTTTCGTTACTTGATTTTTTGACCTGAAAACTGAAAGTGTTAAGTTGCAGCAATAATTTCATTGAGTTGGCGAAAAAGCTAAAATGACGAGCTTTGCATTCTTTCTCGTAAACTCTACTCTCGCCTATTTTCAATTGAAATTAATTATAGGAGACGTTACCTCTGACCAATGGCTGCTGAAAGAAGTAAAATCAAGACCCTTCCACTTACGTAGGATGTGACCTGTCTACTGAGACAACTGTCTTGATCACACAAAATTAAAATGTTTTACCTCTTTGGCTAATTTCTTAAATTCCAAAGTGACGTATTCAAACTCTAGGACCAATGACGCACTTGCAAATTCCGTTCGAACTTTTCTCTCCATATCACCCCTTCATGAAAATGGACAATTCTGAAACGAGGCGGAGCCAAGGGTCAACTCTTCGCGGTCAGACTTAATTGATTTTTCAGCGTAAATCTTGTAAATCACGTGGCACATGGGCACACACACACATACGATCTTTGATATAGCCCCATACAGAATCGTGTTTCAGAATAGGGGTTCTCCATCTTGTTGGAAAACGAACGTCCATTATTTCTTCAGTGAAGTCAACGCTGTTGCTGTATTGGTAGTATAATTTAATAAGCCTTCCAAATCCCGGAAGGAATTGTGACTCAACCTTTAATTCAACATGCTGCAATTTGAAGAGAACGAAATATACAGTTCAAAACCATCATTCAACAGAAAGTTCAGTAATTGCATATGATATAAACACATGTTTAGAAACAATAGCATGATTTACAACATATAGCCAAAAGTGTTCGAACATTTTCAAAAACTGACATTTTATCGAATTTCTCGAGAAATACCAGACTAATTGTTAATCGCACTTTTCAATAAAAATTCAAACTGGCGTTCACTTCACAGGAGACAAACAGAATACTGAAGAAACGGAAAAGATTTTTTGGTCATCCTGCATCCTTAAAAAAAAAGCTGGGAATCAACTTTCCGTTTCGTAAATTACTATTTTTTTTTTTTTGCTATGAACAATTATTCTACGGATTTCGTAAAAGTATCCCATATATTCAAGATGATACAAGCTTTTATTTAAAATTTTGAATTTCCTGTACACGTTTCTGGACCATAAAAGGCAGTAGGGCTGGGCGATCGATCGATGCATCGCAAAAAACCAGTGTGCATCGTTAAACCGGTTTATAATTTTTCTCTAAACCGGTGCATCGGTACTTCTCAGATGTACAGACACCAATCCAGGGTTGCTGCCATTTTAATCTCTAATTTTTTCACACTAATGTTAATTAGCGGCGTGTCAATCCAATCTGGTTTAAGAATGAAGGTGCGAAGAGTTAGATCTTCATTTCTCCCAAAACATATGAGAATTGCACATGCGTTCTTTGTTATAGACGAAATATATGTTGATGAACTAGTAAGTTTATCATATAGTCATTTGCCAGAAAAAAAAGCAAAATTTAAAGAGCAACACAGTAACAAAAAATGCAACATGTATTTTGGTGTTACAAGAAATGGAGTTCCAAGCACAGATGTTACAGAGTTTAGTAACTCGTAGTGTCACCGACCCCTCTCCTGCCCCCTCCTAAAAAAGAACTTTATAAATGTTTTATGTAAACATAAAATTTATATAATTTTCAAAAACAACTCGGTTCTATTTTTGTGGCATAGCAAAAGTTTGGAAGACAAATATAAATGGCGATTTCATTTTATGCAAAATTTGTCCTAGATGATGTATGTAACCTCTCCCTCTCCCAGCAATATTGGGCACTTTATTTTTGTTAACGTTTTTAAATTAAATATAATTTAAGATATATTGGTAAAAATTTTCAGAATTAAAGTATTTATATATTTTTAACTATTTCTCTTTGAGTGTTACCTTGTGCGGCGTCTCTCTCCCGTTTCTGATTACAAGGAACCTTTTTTCAATGCAAGAATATGTGAGCTTTTGAATGTAATGCATGGCTTTGCATCCAATTTCTTACATCCTTTTGCATTAAAAAAACAGGCTCATTGTAATCTCAAAACTTGTCTTCCATATTTTTCACTACTTGCTCCTTTTAGCACTGCTTTATAATATATCGAATTTCTTTCTGGTGCTGAAATCTGTTAATTCGTATCTGGCATGATATGTAATTTTTCTACTTTGTACATTTTTTGTAAAACTTAAACAAGCAGGTTTAGTTAAAAAGGAAAAAAAAGACCTTTCATCGTGATGCATCACTACATCGCGATCTTAGGTGGGCGATACATTACGATGTAGAAATTCCTACATCGCCCAGCCCTAATTGGCAGAGTTAAAAGTTCTACGCCCAAATTTGCCAAACATTCAGAAAACGTGACAGCATCGAAGGGAATCATTTTACTCAAATTTGAACTTAAAATTGTGAAAATTTTAAAATGAATTACATTTTTTACTGCGCATGCACGACAGATATCAATTGAGGCAGTGAGAAGCAAAGGGATGTAAGTGGACATTTTCAAGTTTTGAGTAAAACGTGTTTAAGGATAAGGTCCTAGATGAGCTTTCATTGAAACTTCTTTTCTAAATCATGCTGTATAGCAGCACCTACCAGAGCTACTAGTACTAACTCTTGCTCCATCACAGAGGAGAGGTTCACCTACCATTTGTACTAGTTATGTCCAAATTTTTAATTTTGGCACTTACATCCCTTTGCTTCTCACTGCCTCAATTAATAACTTTCATAGTTGCGTTGCCAAGTAATATGGCCATTTATAAAAAAATAAAATCCAGTTGAATATCATAAAAATTTAAAAAGATTCTGGTGATCTAACAAATCCAATTTTTTCAATGTACTGCTGTAGCATATAAATATTTGTTTAGAATAAGAGAGAGAAAGAGAAAGGACGTTCGTTTAATTTATTCTACAGATTTATTTTAAATTAAAATTCATTTCTGCTCTTCAAGAACTAGAATAATCGTAGTAACAGTAGTAAAAATATTGCAGCCGATTACCTTTCCATATTTTGTATGCACGAAGAGCTAACGTAATTTTATAGCACTGAAAATTAGTCTTCAATACAACACAGCGAAACGTTATGCTCAGTTTGAATTTTTAATGTGTTTATTCAGAGAATAATAGTGACTTTAATTTTTGAGCTTTTTAAGTTTCAAGCAGACTATTAACTGACGAAAATAATTGAAGGCATAAAAGGGGGCAAACCAGCTGGTTACCTGAGAAGGCTAAATTATCGACAAAATAAAAGATTTTATTTATTATTAATAATATTATTATTATTTATTTATTCATTTATTTATTTATTTAATTTTTGAAACCAGTTTTCAGTTTAACGTCAATGTGGTCTTTATCACTTTTGCACCAGAAATTTTTAAGAGTGTATTATCGTCATCGATTTGAAAACTTTTCTGTTTGTGAATAGGTAGTATAAAATATTAGAGATTAGACCTTTCTTTTCTGAAAAACTAAATTCTTTTGTTGTGTTCAAGAAAAAACATAAACTTTTGAGGAACCTTTCAAAAGCAATTATTTAGATTTATGATTCTAATACGTTGTTGTAGCTGTCTTGTGCCAGCTAGGCTGGCAATTTAGAGTGTGCTGCTTCACTTTTCCAACTTCCGTAATTTGGTGTGAAGCCCGACTTTCCCAGTACCCACTTGCCATAAGCACCAGCTTATAGGGTAGACAATCATTCATAGAACAACAACTCATTCACACAAAGAAATGACGAGAGAGAGAAAATGCATCCACGCCCGAGGCGGGATTCGAACCCAGAACCTCACCACCCGCAGTCAGACTTCTTTGACCACTAGACGGGACCGTGTCTTTGATCTTTCAGTTTCGCCGCTTAGTGGCTAAAGGAGGGGGGAAACGGCCGTGTCTGACGTCATCCTGGAAGCACTGACTTGCGTATTTCCATAGCTCAATACTGGTTTGCATCTTCAATTTTAATTTTTCTGCTCGCACTGTTTATCGCACGGGCTCCCCTTGCCCGTGCCCTGGGCATGACATTTCCAAGAACCAGGAGAACTTTTTATACTTCATTTAAATTATTTTTCAAAAACTATCCTAGTGTTTTGAAATAAATTCTTTAATTCTTAGTATTCCTTCCTATATTGTTTTCCCTTTTTCGTTCGGTGAGGGGGGGGGGGTGTAGTTTATAATGAATTTAAAACACAGAAGCAAAAATAAATTAACTGATGACGAAAATTAAGAGCAGCTGCAACATAGGTTTTGGTATAATTGGAAAAAAAGGGGTCAGACAGTGATAGGGGCGGACGGGCCCGCCGACCGATGCGCCCTCAGTGTACCTTGGTTATTATTATTTTCTTTTTTGCACCCTCAAATTTGTGTGACTTCGGTTTTTTTTTTTCATTCATTCTTTTTTTTTTATTTTTTTGCACTTTTTCAATCCTGAGCCTCTTTCTTTTTTTTCCCCCCCTTGTTTCCTCAAACCTAAGCTCTGTTTTTCTTTCATCCCTTGAACCTGTGTACCTTCGGTTTATTTATTTTATTTTACTTAATTTTTTACGGACTAAAACCTGTGCGCTTTAGGGGTGTTTCCCCCCCCCCTAAACCTGCGGACTTTCGAGGGTTTTTTTTCTTTCTTTCTTTTTTTTTTTTTTTTTTTTGAAACCTTTGGGAGTCAAGGTTGGTTCTATCTTGGGGAATCCTGTCCGCCCCTGAATAGTTATGGATTTCAGAGTGGTTTTTTAAAAATTACCTTTGAATTCGAAATGTTATGCACTTTTTTGTTATTTCATAATCAATGATGTTTATTGAATGAAATTATTTAAGAATGTAAATTAATTGGAGATTAATAAAAAATATGCATATATTTGATGACTTGTGCATCTTTTCATTTCAATTCGGAGTGTGCTGTTTGAATATCTCTTTGAAATATAGTATGAGTTCTCAAAAATGTTTCATAGGATAATAAATCTCTTAATGCAGCAGTTAAATATTGGAACAATGAGTGGTTTAAATGTCAAAGAATCAATATTTTTCCATTTTTAGTTGTTTTATCTATTTTGCAAATTTAAATATTTCATGGATTAATTTCTAGCAACATCTTAAACTGTTAAAAAACAAACGAACGAACAAAAAATCATTGGATGATGAACTTCAACGAATCGTTATGTGGTGTCATTTTCGGAGAATACATATTTTTATCATCTAGAGTTGTACATATATTCTACAAATACAAACATTTCAGTACATTTATTCATTATAGTTTATTTCATTTATTTGTTCCATAATCATCAGTAATTACGTAGCTGATTATAATTTGAATTTTTATCATTGATAACCAGTTAAAAAGTCACAACAATAGTTCTTGGAAATATCTGTTTAAAGTAAAGGTAGTTGTTTTAAAAAATGATTCAATTGAATAATATTCCTTTGTGGGGTTATTAATAAAACGTTATGTGCCAACCTGTTGTGTCAGTTTCGTATAACGCATATTTTTCCATCTACAGTTGCGCATATATTCTACAAATGCAATTTTTTTGCAGTATATGTATTTATTATAGCTTATTTCATTTATTTCAATCATAAACATCAGTAATTACATAGTTGATCATACTTTGAATGTTCATTAGTGGTACCCATTTGAAAAGTCACAGCCAATAGTTCTTGGAAATATCAGTTTAAAGTAAAGGTTTGATCTTAAAAATATTTCATAGGATAATTTTTTTTTTTTGGGGGGGGGGGGGTTATTAAAGAAACGTTATGTACCAGCCAGCTTCTGATATTCCGTACATATTCCTCTATAGTTATTTTAATATTCTGCAAAAATAATATTTTAATATATGTATTTATTGTAGTCATTTATGTACACAGCTATTTGCATTTTGAATCAACATAGTAGTTACAAAATCTTTCCATTATACACGAGTAACAGTACTTGGGAAATATCTGCTTGTAATAACAGTAATTGCTTTAAAAATGCTTCATGAGGTATTTAATTTCTTTCATAAAAGACGTATAAATGAAGTATTACCATGTGGTAATCAGTTTCTGAGTATTTGTATTTTTCCCTCTATGTTGTTGTATATATTTTATAAATGTAAATATATAACTATTTTGAACTAATATAGTTACTATATATTATTAAATTCAATCATTATTCATTGAAAAATTCGTTTTTTACTTCTCAGAATTAATATTAATTTATTATATTATTAATATTAATAATGATTCTTTCTCTCTTCTACAATTTTTTGAAGATAAACTTTAAAGTAAATGAATAACAGTAATTTCTCTTCCAAATCAGGAAAAGATTTTTTGTAGCAGTTTACGAATTTAATGACTCTCATAGATTACCATTTTCTTCAAATAAAATTATTTTAAGTTGTATTCAAACTTGGTTTAGTTTCATAATAATTATCGTTTGACATCACTCATGATCAAGTTTTGTTCTTCCATTTTATTCGAATTGAAAATAATTCTCGTAAAATATGGGTGAGACACTAATATCAAAGAAGGTAAGTTAAGACACGAAGACTTAATTTTTTTTTTTTTCCGAATTATGCTTTTACGTGCAAAAATAGGAGCGAAGCAATGCCATTTCCTATTGAAATCGTCTTAAAGTGCTCCGCGAGTGCTTCCGGAGCTACGTCACCAATTTCATACCCCCACAACCTGTTTCGGGAGATGGTCCAACCCTAGTCTCCTCTTCTAAAGACCCTGACTAGACAAGGCAGTCGGCAGTCTAATAAGCTTCAGGCGTATTTACATGTATTCCTAACTCTGAAGTTATACCATGTCATTAGATTCCTAACAGTTTCCTCTGCTAAACAGTTTTGCTAACCCTTATAACCACTGGTTTCTTTTTTTTCTCTTTCTAGCCGTCAAGACTCATCGGGAAGTCATCAAAAGTGTCAAAAAACTATCTCGTTCAGTGACACTGTGGATGTGGCTGACGACCTGGACAGTGGACCTCACGAGGCTCACGACCATATCAAGCAATCGCTTGACCACCGATGGGATGATGACATGAACGATTATGATGGTGACAGACTGGATGTGGACAATGCAAATGCAGATGTTAACATGTGTTACGATGATGATTGTGTTGCGAATAATGTGACAGTGGTTATGGAGGACAGGAAATTGTTCAACAGGTACGGTTGCGGACACTTACTGGAGGATGATCCTGTTGTTGAAGAAAAACCGGCAGCCGCGAGACAAATGACTGTAATAGAAGAAGTAACTAGCAGTGTATAAAGAAAAAATTTGCCTACGAAAAATAAAATTATCGGATTTTATCCAGTTTTCTTTCTAAGTGTATGTGTTATTACCCAGCAAATACATTCATTACACTTTATTGCAAGCAACATAAACTGAGTAATTGCTTTCTTTATAGAACAGTGATGTTGACTTTCAATGCAGTGAAAACATTTTTATATTTTTTATTTGTGTAACACATGCATGCAATGTACTTTCGAAAATAATATTTTCCCAGCAAATCGGGGTTCAATCAGTAATAGCAAACCGATAGAAGACTCATTTTGTAAGGAATTAGAATTTTCTACACTTAGAAACCAGGGCTGTGGAGTAAGAGTCGAAGAGTCAGAGTCGGACTGATTTTGGGGTAAAGGAATCGTTGAAACACTTGCCGACAGTTGACTCCGACTCTGGGCTCCATTTTTTCTTTAATTTTTACTAACTTTCCTTACATTAAAAAAAATGACTACAAATTGGTTCGATTTCTGCATGAAGACCTACTAATTAGAAAATAGCTGCTCTTGACAACTATATAGAAAGTTTCTTTATTTATTGAACTTTCACTTTCTCTAATAGGTATCTCCACCGATACGCTAGTTTGCTTGTTTTCATCACTTTCTTTCGTTTCTACAAGTTATAACTTTCTATTAGTTTTGGACGGAGGAAGTACATTATTTTAAACTATTTATTCTTTTACACATCATTTTTAGGAACGTTATTTATTTATATACATTATTTATTTACATTATTAATTTTGTATAAATTATTTAAATTTTTCATTGAAAATAACACTTTCATCCATATTAACTTACCAGGAAACCACACGATGATGTAATAAAGTAAAAAAGTTAAATACGAAGCAAGCGAAAGAGCATTGTGAAACATGTTAACTAACGCGTAAGTTAGTTGCCCTTATGTCCCCGTTATCGAAATATGAGGTCTTAAAGTCTGCCGAAATTTTAAGAAAAGTCGCCAATTTAGCATGTATTTGCCAAAAATGGGAGATATCTTTCACACGATTTGTAGATAGAATTTCTCGCGAAATCTTTAAATTTGGCTCAATCGAAATATATCGAAAACGGGGGGGGGGGGGATATTTTTTCCTCAAAAATATGTTTCAAGATGCTCTTTCGATTGCTACCTTTTTGAACTTTTTTCATCTTTACATAATTCGTGTGGTTTCCTGGTGAGTAAGGCTCAAAATCAAAGACTCTAAACGAAACTAACAAA
The DNA here is from genome assembly GCF_026930045.1 of Uloborus diversus. Classification (NCBI taxonomy): domain Eukaryota; kingdom Metazoa; phylum Arthropoda; class Arachnida; order Araneae; family Uloboridae; genus Uloborus; species Uloborus diversus. The sequence goes on along the minus strand of NC_072736.1, from coordinate 60,867,663 downwards.
ATAGACATCACTACTAGTTTGGAAAAGATAAATTGGCGATTTTTTTAAAATTTCGGCAAAGCCCTTATATTTTGATAACGGGAGGACGAGGGCAAATAATTTATGCGTCAAAATATGTCTCAAGATGCTCTTTCGATTGCTATCTTTTTGAACTTTTTTCCTTAATACGCTTTTCGTGTGGTTCCCTGGTTAGTAAGGCTCAAAAATCAAAGACTCTAAATGAAACTAACAAAATAGACATCACTACTAGTTTGGAAAAGATAAATTGAACCAATAAATGTGCCGAAATATAAGTCCCATCGGAAAGCAAAGCATCATTAACTCCAAATAGTCTTTCTTAGCCTAGAAAAGGAACACTTCACATTCATTAATTTAAAAGCCCTTTCTAACGGGAGCTCCGAGAGCACCAATTGATGCGTTGAAAGCTTCTGATACGGAGGAGAATCACGCATCGCTCCCAATCGTGACTCCGTCATTTAAAAAGTTGGCTCAACTGCCTTGCTTCACCAATCTTCGATAAAGGTAGTAGAAATTGCACGCCATGATCAGGATGAGTAAGCTACAGTTTTTGTAAAAAACGTGGTATAAAAACAAGGATAAAATAAAAATAATTTAAAACTATAAATTCAGAAGCGAATTCTATTTATACAGAACCTAAACAGCTTCACACATACATAGAGGACTGCGTACAAAGCGCCTAGCCTCTGGACATAAACAGGAAAGATTTAAAACACAAAAGAAGGAAATAACACCCAGGGCACCGGCGGGAATCGAACCCACGATCTCCTGCTTAGAATACATAGCTTCTATCACGGTGGCCCCAATTCGCATAAGAAAAAATTAAAATTTTCGGTTTTCAAACACAATTTTTTATTTTCTGAAGCGTTCTTCCTCCCCCCTCCCTCGAATTGTTGTGCTCTTGTAGTTGATTACTCCATGTTTAAAAAAGTGATAAATTAAAGGAAGGCACAGAGTTGTTTGTTTCGGCGATTTGTATGTACAAGTTATTGCCATTGGTTGTACTGCTGTCAAGCGTCTCAACGGGTTTTGTTGTACCAGCTTTTATTTCGCCAGGGAACCATGTAAGGCGAGTCATGGCGTTGCTTTAATCTCATTTATTGGGAGGGGGGGGGCTTCGATTTCAAGGTGGTGCTTCTTTGCACCGGGGGTCTACCATCGCACTTGGGTGGTGGGCACCTCAGTATTTCGTGATATTTATAATAACAAAATGCTCAAATATGTTCCGAGAAAATAATGAGCAGATAGCAGGCCTAATTTCTGCCAGTAGCATATCAGACAAAAACAGAAAAGTTTCCCACTAAAAGTAACCTACCTGAAATTAGCGTGGAATCGTCCTGACTAATTCAGAGACCTTTTCAATAAAAGCCAGTCCCGTTTCCAAAAAAAACCAGGAACCTTCCAAAAAAACTTAGATATGTTTATAGGAATATCTTTACACTACCAGGATTTAAGGCCAAGGCTCCAAGAGCAGTCCTCCAAGAGGATAGTAAATGTGTACACTACGTGGCGGAATTTTGTTGAAAACGACACTGTAAAAACGATCCAGAAACGTTCCTGGAAAATAATGGGAATCTGATGTGCCCAATTTCTGCCAGTAACATATGTTGTAAGAAACAGAAACATTAAGTCAGTAACCTTTCGGAAACTATCCTCGAAACTTTCTGAAGAATTAGAAAATCTCCCCCAAATAAAGCCGGTCATGTCTCGGAAACCTTCGAGAAAAATTAAGTAGTTTAGCGTAAATTGAATAAAACCTTCCTGATTTACCAAGAAAGCTCCAGAAGCATTAATGAAACCATGGCCAAAGCCAAGACAAAATTGCAAGTAAGAACCAAGTAACTTAGTCAATCTGGATGAGCAGTAACCAAACCAAAACCGCTTAATAAACGCGCTCAGACAATCTTTAAACTAGTGGCTAAAAATATTTTTCAAAACAGTGAAAAGTCTGCATTCGTACAAATTGTAGCAATTCAGGAAACCTTTTTGCATACGTACTTGATTTTACTAGGATATAGATGAAAACCTGTGAAATCCCGAAACGTTCCACCGAAAAAATCAGTATCGTTTCGAAATTTTTTTTACAGTAGAGAGAAATTACATAACCGTTGATTAAAAATTGAAACTTGGTAAACATTTATTAGTTAGAAAATAAAACATTGCTTTACAATCCCTCTGATAAAATGATATAGAAAATTGCACCACAAGCGTTCCTTCTCCTTCAAAAATCCTGCAGGCATTTCGTCTCCCTGTTTCTACTTCTGGCTTCAAAGACCGTTATTAACAGTCATTAAGTGGGACGGAGGAGATCGACACTTTATCAGCCTCCGTGACCTTGAAGACAACTCGTCTCGTCAGTGCGTACTCCCGATGCTCGTATAATTACCTAGTTTCCCTTTCGATTTACCAAGATTAAAATCGTCGCTAATTTGTATAATTTCGTTCAGTGATACTCAGACCGAAAATTTTCTGGTTTAAACAGAGTGTCTTCTACCCACCCAGGAACAGGGCCGAAGAGAGGCAAGGCGAATTCCTTATCAGATTGGTCAGCGGGCATCCTCCTCCACAAAAATTATAAAACTTATAGGGTAACGACCAGAGTAATTGGCACTTTAAGAGTTCGTCCTTAAACTTACCTCTGTTTTCATTACTTAGAAAAAAAATATTCACTTGCAAATATTTTTGTATTAAAGAATGCACATCTGTGTATCTATTTAGTTGACTAAAATCAAAAATATTTGAATAGATTTTTTTTTTAAATATGTGTGTAAAATGTTCCCAAAGTCACCAGTAATTGGCACCTGATACCACAGTGTATGACACCTTGTGATCCAATAATTGGCACATGTTAATACAACTGGAAAATGACTTTATTTTTCATTTTTAGATTACATACAAATTTTATCATTATAAGAAACTTAATTAATGTTAATTTAAAGTAGGTAATTTACATGAATAAATGTTAAATCACACATCTGAACGTTGAAAAAGTATTTTAGAGAAATAAAAATAAATTTGGAGGGTTGCATGGAAAAATTATCGAGATTATTGCTGTTTCACTAGTCGGTGTGCAGTTTCGATTTTACGAATTATAACTATTTCCACAGAAAAAGGAACATTGACCCATGATTCTAAAGGACCAGAAAAAATGAGTCGGTTCTCTACAGTCATAATATCTGACGGATAGCCAAATATGTTCTTTTTTTGTTTCTTTTAAAAATTTAACAGTATATTCTGTAAGATTTAAATCAATAGTAGAACCTATATAATATAGTTGCTGCAAAAGTATCAGAAATCAATTTAGTGACATCTTGCAAAACACATTAGTGTATGTAGGCACATGTGCCAATTACTGGAGACTAGCAAAACTGAAGCGCCACTAAATGGCATCCATCATTATTTCAAAAATCCAAAAAGGGACAAAAATATGTTTCTACCCACTCAAAGTAACACCTTTCAACTAAACAAAACTTTTGACAACAAAAATTTAAAATATATTTTAAGTCAAATTTTAATGGATTGATACGCATGCTTCCGTTAAACGTTGCGTTCCATTGTCCGTTCCGAAGAAGCTTTTGCAACAAAAATGGCTGATTTGACTCAAGCCACAATTGTTTCTCTTTCCTATGCACTGCTTCTATTTAGTAACATGAATTGAAGTTATAATCTTCAAAGTTAATGTAATGTTGGTATATAGCCATCTACTTTAAAAAGATTGGATACAAAACTTATTTTAGGACATTTTTGTTGGAAGTGCCAATCACATGCCAATTACTAGGGGTGTTACCCTACTACCTCTATTTTAAGTTACCTCCTCCCCCCATAGGCCGGGGTCTTAGTTTCTGACTTGGCTGACATGGCCTCTCGTTGGTCCTGCATGCTAGAAAAGTAGTTTGCAATTTTCAGACACACCTTAAAAAGCCTGCAAAAATGAGTTAACTTTTTAGAGTGTGTCTGTGTTTTTGCTAGCGTTTAGTTAGCGTGTTTGATTGGTGTAAACTTTATTAAAAAGAGCATGTTTAACAAAGAACATGCACGAAAAAGAAAAAGAATTTTCCATTTTGTATTTTAAAGACATTTTTCGACAATTCCAAACTTTTCATCATTGACGTTCAACCGGGAAAATTTAAACCTTTTAATCTGTAAATCCAACAAAACTATGAATTATTCTTTAGCACCGAAAGATTAAGAAACTCTATTCTGAGTTTTATATTCTGAGCAGATTTTTATCTTTCTGTTTCAAGAAATCAAAGAAAAAAAATAGATTGTAAAAATAAAAAGGCATTTTCTCCATGGGAGGGGAAGGACTTGATAGCCACGAAAATTAGAGAATGATTGATTGAATTAAAGTGAAGTGAATCAAAGCGTGATAAACCTGCAATCGATTTTAATTTCGACGTAAATGATTATTGATCAGTACAATTTTGTTTTAACGATAAACTTAATAGTTCCTATTTTTCATTTTTGCTTTATAGTAAAAGTAGTAAAGTAAACTCTTTTTTTTTTTTTTTTTGGAATGAAAGTTTAAAATTGAATTTTTTTCTCTTCGGCAAAATTTTTCTTCGGCAACTTCTAAAAAAAAACACGTTTTCAAGAACTAAATTTTATTTTTATTTCATAATCTCATTAAAATTAACTTCACGAGTAAATGTTCTTTTACTCTGCTTATTTACTATTATTACTATTATTTTATTTAATTTTTACTTCATTTATTTTCTTTTATCTTAATTATTGAATGAATTAATTATTTACTTTCGTTCATCTATGAAATTTAGTTTTGAAGAGTTTTCTCGTTGCAATTCCTTTAAACAATTTGTTTTTCCTCTTTTCATCCTCTTAAGTGTTATAAATAAATAGCTTGAGTTTAATATACAAATACAAATGTGCCGACCAGCAACAGGCTTTTGGCTCAGCTAGGCTGGTCCTAGTCAATTTATTAGTCCCCAATGATGATCAATGGCCCTCTGGCTCTTAAATATTTCCCCCCTCTTTCTCATTACCACCTCTCCCGGTAAGCTGTTCCAAGTGCCCACAACCCTACTAAAGTAGTAGTTTTTCCTTATTTCCATGTTAGCCTGAGATATGAATAGCTTAAAACAATGACCTCATGTCCTGCTTTCAGCACAAAAATTTAATCCATTAACATCATTCATTTTGATAAATTTAAACAATTGAATCATGTTCCCTCTGATCCTCCTTTGCTCCAGGCTATAATACATAATAAGCCTATAAGTCTGGTATCATAATCTAAATCTGAAAGCCCTCTTACTAGTCTAGTTACTCTTCTTTGAACCCTTTCCAATACACAAATATCTTTCCTCAGATAAGGCGATCAAAACTGCACAGCATACTCCAAAAATGGGGTGCTACTAAACTTCTATATAAAGGCAGAAGAACCTTCTTAGATTTGTTTGAAATAGATCTATTGATAAACCCAAGCATTCTGTTGGCTTTGTTGCTTGCAATGCTGCACTGTTGACTAAACTTGAAGTCCTGATTTATTAAAATACCCAAAACAATAACATTTTCTGCCTGAGTAATGATTGGACCCTGTAAATGATAACTCGTACGTTTATTTCCATCTCCTAAGTGTAGCACTTGACATTTCCCTACATTAACTGACATACCCCACTTATCCGCCCACTTAGTAATATAATCTAAATCCTCTTGAAGCTATTTTACCTTTTCCTCATTTTCTACAATCTCCATAACTTTTACATCATCAGCAAAACAATTTATGCTTCCAGAAATATTCTCATTGATGTCATTCATAAAAATAATAAACAAGAGAGGCCCTAAAACTGAACCCTGAGGAAACCCGCATAAAACATCACTCCATTTAGAATGATTTCGCTTCACAACTACTTTTTGTTTCCTTCCAGTCAGCCAATTTCTAACCCAAAGTAAAGTTTCTCCTCCTACTCCTATATCAGCTAATTTGCTGAGAAGAGCAGCATGCGGTACCTTATCAAAAGCTTTTTGAATATCAATATAAACAACATCCACACACTATTTGTTATCTAAAGTCAGGGTAACCTTGTCGTAGAAATGCAAGAAATTAGTAGCACACGATTTACCTTTCCTGAAACCATACTGCAAACTAGTCAACAGACTATTAGTCTCTAAGAAATTCATAATATTAATTTTGATTACTGTTTCGGAAATCTTACAAACCACTGAAGTCAGACTTACAGGTCTATAACTCCCAGCATTACCTTTAGACCCTTTCTTGAAGAGTGGTGTTATGTTAGCCAGTTTTCAGTCCTCTGGCACTGTCCCTGAGTTATAAGAAGCATTGAAAATATTTAAAATAACATCCAGTAGTTCCCCTGCACATTCAACTAAAATTTTTGAATAAATATTATCTGGTCCCGGAGCTTTAGTTGCTTTACTTTTTTCAAATGAAATAGAACCTCCTCCCTGAAAAACATAAAATCCTCAAGCTGCATAGTTTTAAAAAATTTATTTGCCAGTTTAAAAAAAAAAACTATTGTTGTAATTTCAATGAACATAGGACCTAATAATTTGAGAGAATGAATTTGATGTATTTCTGTATCAACTTAACTGCTTTTTTTCACATAAGTTGCATTTTACTTTCAAAAACTGAACTATTTCTTTATTTAAACAAATTAGAGCCAGAAATAATCGAAAAAGAGAGATACGACTACTATTAAAAACCAATATCAACAAAAAGGTAAGTTGGCTAGTTCAGTTTAGGAAAAACTTATTGCTAAGTATTAAATCATCATTGTATTTAATTTTAGTGTATATGAGGTTCTCTTGTCCAACATCGTGAAGAGAGTAATTTGTTTCGTAGTTTAAAAAAAAACTGAGTTGAAACATAACTTTTCAGTATGATTTGCTGAAAATTATTTTACGTAGACAAAAATTTACTTATCAAATTAGATTCTCAAAACAATCTCGTTTTTTTTTTTTCTAGGAACTGTTTTTATAATCATGTTTTTATGATCAGTATTAAATTTTTTGAAGCGTAATGAAAATTTCATTAATATTTATTGAGCAGTGATTGACTGCTGTTATACTCCTTTTAGAATGAAAGATGAGTAGTCAGACGGTGTAATAAGGCATAGTAAGTTGACGACAAAAATTGCAGTGATTACTCGGCAAGATACGTCCCCCCCCCCTCCTTTAGATCGAGAGAGCCATTCTCTTTACAACAAACTACGCTTGCACTCTATATTAAATCAGAGAATATAAACTCAAACTACTACTAGATTTCCTAATCCTCATTTCTATAGATGCCAAAAATCGAATAACGCTCCTAACAATGCAACTCGCGCCACGACATGATATTTGAAACTATTTTTTGGTAATGTTTGACATGTAGGGAAAGGTTTTATTGTGACAAGGCTGAACTGAACCTGGTAACGTAACTGTTTTGACTGGACACGGAAAGAACGTGTCATTTCTAGGGGATGAACAAATGTAAAAGTGGTCAACAATGAATCTATTGGAGTTCAGGGTTAATCGACTGGAATTAGGGTTACAATTTCAAAGTAACAAAATATCAGCAAACAGGCAATGACTTCGTTCAAATGTAGAAGCAATTTTCACCCGTCATATCTTGACGGGCGATTTTCTATTGTAATATAGTTATCAGTCGGAATCAAGGTTTTAAGATATTTTAGTCCTGTTTTCATAAGGTATGTAATTACAATTAATGTACAACTACTCATGTATGTTGAAATTACTTTCATCTTAACAAAAAAGTTTATCCAAATTAAATTCATAATAAAAACTAGGCATTGAGATGTTAAGGTCAACGCTCTTAGAACAGCCTCTTTCTTGTTTTGCATTCTATTAAGAGATACAACTTCTAACGCACGTACAAAAGTACACAAAGCCTTTTTTATCTGTTGATTCCCACCGAAACTTTCCAAAACAATGGTTTCGTTTCAAAGCTACAAGTAGGGGGACTAAGAGAATTTAGTTTTTCAATTCATAAAACTTGATAGATGTTGCTTACCACGCGCAAATTCAAATGCATTCGACTTCGATGTGCGGTCGAAGTATCAGTCAATCTGCAGACGATGAATTAATAAATTTTTAAAAAATCAAAAAGATCGAGAGACGGAATAGCAGCGTTGAATGAGAGCTCCATTCTTGTTAAGAACTTAAATCGTAGAGGCCAGTAATTAACGCAGTTAAGGGGGGAGTTTTGATTTTCGAAACACATATAATTATTCTCAGCTTAACAAAACGTTTATCCAAATTAAATTCATAACAAAAATTAGGAATTGAGGTGTTTAGGGTCAACGCTAACAACTTCTTTGTTTCTTTGCATTATATTAAAAGATACAACTTCTAACGCGCATACAAAAGTACACAAAATCTTTTTTTCTGCAAACTCCTACTGAAAATTTCCAACAGAATGGTTTCGTATCAAGCTACAAGTTGCGGCGAATTTAGTTTTACAATTCATAAAACTTGATAGATGATGCTTACCACGCACAAAGATACTTCGCTCGGATCAAAACCTGCAATTTTCAAATGCATTCGACTTCGATGTGCGGTCGAAGTATCATTCAATCTGCAGACGATGAATTAATAAATAAAAAAAAATCAAAAAGATCGAAAGACGGAATGGCAGCGTTGAAAGAGAACTCCATTCTTGTTAAGAACTTAAATCGCAGAGGTCAGCAATTAGCGCAGGGGGGGATTTTAGATTGTTGAAACACATGTAATTTTTTGATAACATCTTAGTGGGCTCAAGATAGTGTAATAACAGAGCACAAGTTGCGGGCCAGGGCATTTAAGTTGTCGATAATTTCCGCTCACAGAACAGTCATTAAAAGGCTTCTTTTTATCGCTAGCATGAATCTCTTGGTGCAATGATCTCTATAACGTACTAGAGATAGCCTTTTCTGTTTTTCATTGAAAATTAATATTGGAATTCCATTTTTAATTTATGTCTACCTCATCAGGAATAAAACTGCTATTACGTTAAATTTCATTGGTTGACACGTCTGCGAGGCTATAGCTGAGAAAGGCGGAAAACGTGGTTTGAGTGACGCGTCGCAATTAAAACAAGATGCATTGGTGTCGTCTTTGGAAGTGCTCATTACGCGTTTAATTAAGTGTGAAAGAGATTTTGTGCAAGCAGAGATAATCTTCGTTGACCGCTTTGTGAATTTAAATGAAAGAACGCAATAAAAGGCAAATGTCGAAACATGACTGGCAACCTGAAGATTAGTAATGAATTTTGACGTGTTGTTGACGCTGATATTTCAAGACATCGCTTTGACACTTTCTAAAGCTCATTCAAACGCATTGATTAATTCTCATTTTCAATTGAGTGCTAAATAATCCTTGACTATAGCGTCGTATATTTTATTGACATGAAAAAATGCTTCTAGACTATCGTAACATTTCTTTTGATAAATGTTTTGGAAAAATAAGAAAAAGAAAATCTTATCAAAATTTTGAGAGAGAAAAAATGATCATCTTTCGGAAGAATTAAATATCGCTATAAAATTATTTTTGGTTGTTTTTATTATTAAAATTATCCTTAAAAAATCTCCACTTCTATCGCAACACGATAAAATGTATGCTCATTCTAAAACTTTCTGTTGATATGCAAATAGTTCTCAAAGCTCTCGTCATGATGCATAATAAATCAAATCTTAAATACTTCGATGATTCTTAAATCACATGTTTTTATACAAGAAATATCATGTAAAATTTTAAAAACAATATTTAAAATTGCTAAATAAAATGTTTATGACTTTATAACCACATTTTAATACAAATATTTTTTTTCAGTATTGATAAGGAACATATTTTAAAGTTTGCTATAGCTATTATGGATTCGTAACATACGTAAAAAAAAAAGGATTTTATGACGGCAGTTCAATCTGTGAAAAGTAACATACATTCATTTGACTTATTACAATTTAGACCTCAATGGTGCCTGTTGTTACACTGTCTGGGGTAAATTATTATTATTGGTAGAGATATTTAATGTAACCAGTCTTTCATAGGTATATTTACATGCAAAATGTACTCAGTATGATCTAACAGTAACCGAACTTTTTAGTGATAAAGTAAAATAAGTGTGGTAATATGTTTTAAAGCAATATATCCATTTTACTCAATACGGCGCTTTGAGCAGTCAACTAATTTTTCCATACACTTTTTAAATTCAGTTTGGGAATGCTCTTTAACACCTGTGTCATGGCTGCTTGAATGGCTGGAACATCGTCGTAAAAACTCCTTACATTGCAGTAGAAAAAAGATTTTCTTTATGTTTTATAAACAAATGTGCTGACTTTAAATTGGATAAGTACAACTGTTTTATATTTTTTTACATAATGGCAAGTAGCTAGTCAACTGTTTTAATCATTTATAACTTCATATTCGATTGGCAAAAGTACCTAACGTCAATTAGTTAAGCTTACCAGCTTTGTAAAGTTTGATAATAAATAAATATTGGATTTGGAAAAAAAATGCACTTTTTATTTTGAAGTTCAATAACCCCGCTAGGAAATAAAACTGAAATCGTTAAGATAAATCCAAAAACTACAATTTTCGAGCGTTCTTCGAAAACCTACCCGCTTTGGGCCACTCTCCCCTAGGTTACAATATGCAACAGTATGTGATGTGTTATTACAAGTATTTAAGCCACTATGACCAAGTACAAATAATCAGAAAAAACTACTTACGAAGATGCAATCAATATTTTGTTGCTCACCATTTCAGCTACTGATAGCAGGCACTTCCTGGATTGGTGCAAAGGGCACAAGAATAAAGATTGCCACCTAAAATGAGAAAGTGAACTTCCCCTGTCGTGGTATTTGATATTCAAACGTAACAATTGAATAACAAATAGTCCCCCTTAATCCTAAGGGTGTTTTATTTATTCCTCATTAATTATTTATTCTTTTACATTTTATCGTTCTTCCTCGGACAGGAGTGAAAGACAGTATCAACAAAAATGAGCGTTTGATAATACAGTATAACTTCGATTTAACGATACCCGATTTAGCAATTTCCTCAACTTAATGATACATTTCACTGGTCCGGATTTGAATACATTGAATGTCTGTGCTCCTCGATTTAACGATACCCTTGATTTCATGGTAACTTTTTCGAGTCCCTCGACAATCGTTAAATCGGGGCTGCACTGTATTTGAAGAAACGCGTTTTTGATTCTTAGCAAACATTAGTAAAAGGTTGTAATTTGACGTTCTTTTCATGCTTTGTTTTCAGCGGAAATCAAATAAGTGGGTTTGTGCATTAAAGTTCTAAAAAAAAAAATCTATGACGAAAATTCAAAAGAAAAAAATATGAAAAGCGAAAAACTTGAAGATATTGCTGTTTACCTGTTTAGGGCAAAAGTATTATTGCTTAGGTACAAACAGGCTTTTAAAAAAAAACTTTATTTCCTAAAAGTAGTTTCTAAGTTCAGTAATGTATAACAAATGGCAGAAGCTTTTCCTTTAAAAAATATCAGTTCGATTTACAAGCAAGTATTTTAAAGCAAAAATTTTCTTTTGGAAATTCACGCTCAAATTATCAACATCGGCCCTTAAATCTATGAACAATTAAGCATTTACTTTGAAACGGATAACCAAAGATCAGGAAAAAGGATTACCAACAGCTAAAGCACATTCACTACTTAGTTAATTTCCCAGGTAAAATGAAATACTCATACCAGACCTATTTAGTATAAAACCATCCAACCCACGCAAACATTAGCCCAGGTGCACTTATCCTATCACAAACTCCCAACCTATCAATTAGGACATTAGTTGATGTGTCCCCTTTTTCGGAAGCTCGTATCCATCATGCCTACTAATAATTGAGTTTTGTCATATTTTGTCATCCTACTTGGCTGAGTGGACAAAATAACTACCTTCGAAAAGCAATTCATTTCCATCAACCTGGCAAAGATGGCAGCCTGCAGTCAGCTCCCTCCGTTTCGCTGCGGTTAAAGAAGTAATGCTTGTTGCTTGACATTCAGTTAAATTTAAAGTCAAGAGAAATAATGAGTTCTCAGGGTTGTTCCGTTGGTTTTCTTGGAAGTTAGGTTTATTGGAAAGGCAACCTGAATTTAGTTCCGGAAAATTTCTGAAAAATAAACAAAGTTATTAATCTGACAAGTTTGGTTTGGTATGAATATCCTGGTCCCTTGCCTTTGTCACGTTTTCTCACAACGTTGCTATTTTATGATGAGATTTCTAGCGTAATGAAAAAAAATGGGGTTTTTACCTTCAGTCAAAAGTACTACTTTTAGTCACTGAAATTGCTAGAACAATAAAAAAAAAAAATAACATGGACCCAGGAAATACTTTCATATTCCCAACAGTTACACTGGTAGACAATTGCTAAAGACAGGTCACAATGGGTTATGCAGCGCGCAAAAAAAAGTAAGTGTAATTCGATATGAAGTGAAATAAACTAATGCCAGAACACTAGAATATTACAATGACGATAATTCACGACGACAGTGCTCTGAAATTCAGAAGGCGTTCAAAAGTGTTCAGAGGACAAAACGGTTATTTTGTGCAGAATACGTAAAAGTGAAAAAAAAGTAATTACAGTCCCCAGACGTTCCGGCGTAAGATGTGAATATAGAACATGGCTACCATGGAGAGCGTTGCAAGCTTCCACACGTCGTTTGCTGCTTTGCACAGCAATTTCTTGCGGCTGTTGGGGTAATTTATCCCATTTCTCTGTCAGACACAGATGAGGGTGTTCTTGTTCAAAGGAGGGTGTTCTCGACCAGCAAGATTGCTCGACAAAGCATTTCAGACATTTTCAATGGAAATCAGATCTAGAGAATGTGCTGGCCATCCAATGATTGAACATTCTTGCTCTCTATACACTCCTGGACATCGGCTGTTTTAGGACATATTGCGTTGTCATCCATGAAAACGAATTTATCGCCCACAGCACCACGGAACATGTGAACATAAGGTAGCAGAACAACATTAACGTATCGCTGGCCAGCTATAGTTTCGTTGGCAGCACATGAGCGACGTACCGCCAATGGTCATGATCCCAGTCCACATCATAACACCAATGGTAGGATATTTGTCCTATTCTTTTGTTTCTTCCGGCCTGTATTCAGTACCACTCTCACGCCAGATCAGTTGTCGTTCACAATTAGACGACAGACTGAACCTGCTGTCATCTGAGAATAGTACACAAGCTTATTCGACTTGTCCCCTAATGTGATGCTGACGATATCATTACAAACTGGAGAGATGCTGACTTGTAGACAATGAAGTGTACAAAACAAGCTGTCGGATGTGTAATCCCGCTGATTGTGAACATCTGGCTGCAGTTTTTTGGGATATTTGCTTTCTAGTAGCAGCAGGAAACTGTTTTGCTACCTCAGTAGCTGTGTTGCGCCGGTTCCTATCTGTTGCTAGCACTATGTACCAATCTTTTGCTGACCTCGTACTGAGTACACGACCTCCCCCGTAATATTTGCTACACGTTCCATTTGTTTGGAATAACTTCCAACTCTTCAAGACAACCCTTCGGCTATCCACGAACTCCTTGGTAACACTTTTTGCCCTTCTTCAATCTTGCCATCAACACGGCCACCCGCAAAATCATCTAAGGGATGTCGGGAAGACATACCGAAAAATTCAAGTTTGTCAATTGATGCCTTCCGGTCAAACTCTGCCTTTAAACAACTATGGTAGTTACGCGTCAAATTCTTTGTATCGCTTATCAGCGCTATCACGTGACGAGCAACGGCTTGAATCTAAAATTTGCATACTCACAACACTTATTACCGTATCCTACACTTATACTAATTTCTATATTTTCTTGCCTTTCATTTTGTGGTTCCTAACGCTGCTATTGCCATCCGTCCTTAGCAACTGTCCACCATTGTACTTTTAATTATTATTTTTTTTAATGCCTGATTTTTCAAAAAAGGCGTGATCATTATGACGTCACAAATGATGCACTTTGGCGCATCTTTCTACTGCGTCTCCACGTTATGATAATCAAGAAACGAATTAAATATTGCGCTCTACGGTTGCTATCAACCCTATCCTTGTCAATACACGTGAGTAAAGATGTGAATTAAATATTTTGCTCCGTTAATGGCAACAGTGAATGGCATTTCATCATTTGTGATATCATCGGCAGAAACGTAAACAATGAAAGAGCACCTATTAAAGTAATTTTTTAAAAATATTAAACTTAAACAAATTATTTGAAAAATGTTTAGATCCTATGTTTTTAAGGATGCTCTTTCAGAAAAAAATACTTCCAACTTTTTGGAAACGACCCCATTATACTTAAATTGATTAGAGTATAATTTGTTTAAAATCACCTCAAAAAAAAAAAAAAAAAAAACCTGAGAAATACTTTTCAATAAACTGTTTGCGTATAAGTTTATTCTTTTGAGCGCTTTATAACAAAGTATTTTCGATGTTAAGAAATGAACATTGCAATAAAATTAACAGACATTACCCGACAATAACATCTGTTCTTCCTCAACTTACATAACATTTTCTAAGTTAGTACTTATACTACGTTACACGGTGATTTTTTAAAATGTATATAGTTGTATTATTATTCAACAATATATAGGGTAACTGCATCAGTCACAGACATGCTTAAGACACTGCTCTCAGGTTAACTCAATTTTCTGAGCCTTTTAATGTATTTATACTTTTTAAACTATTTTTCGTTCATACCACAACATCTCATCTAACGTTTGGCTGCTTCTGGATCCTCTGAATTAGTCAATTCTATTCTTATTTGCTCAATTTTGAGAGAAGGTCCGATCCCCAGTAACAGCCACCGAATAACCTGATGATAACCAGTAACAGACAGGATGATTAATGTACAAAATTCCCTTTTTCTCTTCAAAATGTGCAAACTCTCATTATTTTAGGACTAAACACTAAAACCTCATTTAATTCAAATGAACATGAAACACCTGCTGACCTCGTGGTGGCTGTTCATTACCTTCCATCACTGCCTTGTAAATACCTACTGGCTCCTAAAAGTCACTCTGATAACACTAGATGGTTGCACCGTATTCGTGGGGCACAGCAACATCAGTTTTATCCGCCTAGGCTTTTTTTACTAATAATAAAGCTGATAGTCTCTCTGTCTGGATGTCCGGAGGATGTCTGTAGGATGTCTGGATCTCTGTGACGCTCGTAGCGCCTAGACCGTTTGGCCGATTTTCATGAAATTTGGCACAAAGTTAGTTTGTAGCATGGGGGTGTGCACCTCGAAGCGATTTTTCGAAAATTTGATGTGGTTCTTTTTCTATTCCAATTTTAAGAACAAAATTATCATAAGACGGACGAGTAAATTACGAAATTATCATAACGTGGAACCGTAACATGGGCACAAGCCAATTGGCGAGATACGAAATTATCATAACGAGGAACCGTAACATGGGTACAAGCCAATTGGTGAGAAAATTCACCATACATTATTTTTGTAAATATACAGGCTAACCAAAAGACCTCTTAATTTTTCTATTACGTGCAAAGCTGTGCGGGTACTACTAGTATTATATAAATCCGAACTTATGACTATCTGTTACTGGACTCCTGTCTGTTACTGGTGATCTTACCCTATGTATATTTTCTTCTTTAGAACTTCTTATTACAGTATAATAACAATATACAGTTATATAAATTCCACAATATTATAACAAAACTTGTAAGTCCATGATTTGTTAGGTTTAAACAGGCTTAATTAGTTGTAATCGTGCAAATTTTGGATTGTATTCCATTAATTTTCCCTCAAAATTACCTTAGTTTTTAATGCTTTACCTCTAAGTCAGTGGTTTCCTTGCTTCCAACCATGATTAACATTGAGCTCCATTGATGGAGAGAGTTATCGACAAGATGGCTTCCTTTTTTTTGGTTCCAAAATTGGTACGAAATATGTAATAGTCGCCAAATTTGGAGACATTTTAAATGTAGCACAAAAACCTAGAACGTACTGTCTGACCACGGATTGTATGGAAAGACAAACATCCGTTTTACAGCCGGAAATGGACGAATCTATTATTTTTTACCGATGTCAGCTTTTGCGAAGCAGAGTCTCATTCAAATGAGTGGAATACGCGCATCAAAATTTTACTTTTCCCCCTTATTCATATAGATTCGTCTTATCTGGACGTTTGAAAATTCTATGCAATCCGTGGTTGGACAGTACTAGAAGAGTGTAGTATTTTCTGCAAAGGTTATTAATATAGCAGCTGCAGCGTTGTTTTAATCATTTCGTCTAGGTGGCTCTGAGTGTGTTTTTATACTGTTTACCTTTGCTGTCCCCGTGCTGTGTGAATTGTAATTTTTGTCTCGGTACTTTATAATTATTATATTTTTAAGTAAATATATGTTTACCATTGTGTTCACGATGTTTTTGTGAAATCTGCTAAATTGCTGGATATTTTGCTACTATACAAATTATTTTTGAACTGTATATTGTTACAAATTCTGTAAATAGTAATTATTTTTGTGATTAATTTGTTGTAATCTGGCTAAATTTGGCGTTTATTCCATTATTTTTTATCTAAAATTATCTTAGTAACGTATCCTGTAAATAGTTTCTTGTAATGTACATACAACCCCCTAACATTCGACTGAAATATACGGTCCCCCTATTTTTCATTGATAAGATTCGTGAATGAATAAAAAGAAAATATGAGAAGCATTTCGAATTATGTAAAACTTCTCTAACAAACAACTACTCAACATTTTCCTTTTTTTTTTTTCATTCTAAATGTGAAAATTATTGAAATATAATGACACCATAAATCATCATCTTCACTTTTTTTAAGTTACAAATATCAGTATTAGATCTACTGTACAGTAAAATTATATTGCCTTTGTTTTTCTTACTACACTGTACGTATCCTACTGATTTATTTTATGTCTTTCTTTCCCATTACTCATTGATTTTGTGCATCGTAGCAGCGTTTTATGTTGAATAAAAGGTTTTTTTAAATTAAAATACAAGTAAAAATTCAGTTTTTTTTTAATGAAAGATACAGTAATGTACACTTAGAAAATAGTTTTTAACAGTTTGAGGTGGTGCTTACAAGTGTCTAAACTAATTGAGTATGTTATTCAAGTTTTTACACGTACCCTTTTCTACAACGCGAGATTTCGACTTACGCGAGGGGCCTTGGAACGCATTCCTCGCGTAAGTCGGGACTCGACTGTACTTCTCTTAAGTCTTGATGTAAATTCTGAACCACCACCGAACTTGCATGCACAATGAAATTTCTTAACTGGTTCGAACAGAACACACTCACTCCACCCCTGGCAGAAGCTTTTGTTCGTTTCAGTAAATGATGACGGGACGGCACTCGCTTTATCTACTTATCTCCTTTCGCTCATTGAATCGGATCCATTTGTTCGTTTGCAGCTTTCCCGCTGTTAGACGTCTCAACCTCAGAATTAACAAGACAAATGGAATATTTTGAACTTCCGGGCAAACAATGAACTCTACGAGAGAGAGAGAGAGAGATAACAGTGGAGACTGTATATATTCATTTAGCAGTTACATAGATTTTAACGTATTTAGAAATATTTGTAGTTGAAAATATGTTTGGATAAACTTGAAACAAGTTGCAAAGAATACTTACAGCTTATTCACCGTCAGACTGAAGTGAACATTTTGTTAAATGTTATACAAAACAAGTAGGGTAGAGTCGGGAAGATCGGGACGACTGCATTTGTGCCAAGTAAAATGAGAAAAAAAAAATATTATTGCTCTTCAGTGACTAAAATTAATAGTACGCAAGGAGTAACAAATTGAAATACAGAAGAGAACTAATTTATAAATGTTGAATAGCGTTTTTTCATTTATAAACTAATAATTAGTACTAATAGTTGATAATACATTTAGTACTACATTTTTAGAATGTAGAGTTTGGCGGGGTAAAGTGGTCATAAAATCGTAGGTTTTTAATTTAAGTAGATAATAAATACAATAAGTTCTTTAAACACTTCAACGTTTTTTGTTGTTATTTTACATTGCCTTATTAAAGAACACGGTATATTGAATTTCAGGGGGAAAAATATTGATTGAAGTAGTTTTATAACATTTTGATTAGGCTAAACTCACAAAGGAGCAGCTACAGTCTCTGGCTATCATGACGGCCAAACAGGTAAAGCCTAGACAGATCCACTTGCGTAGAATATGATCTGTTTAATGAGGCATCTGTCTTGTCAGAGCAACTTTAACTGTTTTACCTCTTTGGCTACTTTCTTAAATCACCGCAAGGTAGCGTAATCAACAAATTTCGCAAGTTTCATCTTTTCATATGAAAGTATGAAAGATATTTTGATTCATAGTTTGATCTTCAAAAATTTCATTCTTCTGTCTATAACAGAACGTCCCAATATTTTCAACGAATCACCGGTGAAAGTAGACATTCTCCAATTTTTATGTATTTCACAGTAACGAATATATACATATAATATTTATTTATACGTGTTTTTGTTTACTACACAGCTGCTATAGATAAATAGGAGCAAGGAGTTCCTCGAGGCTAGTTGTTCCTCGGAACAACTTGTCCCACAAAGAAGGAACAACTAGCCCCACAAGCACAAGTCCTTGAAAAATTAAATTCTGGGTTAGATAACGAAACGTAAATTGTTTCGACGTAGTATTTTAAAATGCACAATAGATATTTGCATGAAAACATCAAAGAAATAAACTCTATCATTTAAATTTCGTGAAAAGACCAAAAAGTTCAAAAACTAAAATATTTACAAAAGTGGATCAGTAATGCACGTGCTCATCTTTTAAAATACCGTACGCCACTGGCCTGGCTAATATGGCTGCCATTGGTGTGCTGCAACATTCCATTTTACCAGGTATTTACAAAATAAGTTTATCTTCTTTTCTTCATTGAGTTATTTCAAAGGAAACAACTTACCCGCAGAACTTTTACCCCACGGAAGTTTTAGCCCCGCTCTCCCCTACAGTACTACTGTAGTGTTGCATTTTTTATTGCTACATACCATACGTATCGTACTGTTTCATTTTATACTATTATCTCCCACTAATTTTGTGCATCCTAACAGTATTTTTATTCAATAACACAGCTTATTAAAAAATACAGTAAAATTTCAGCTCTCTATGTTTAAATTCGGTAATAAGAAGTTAAGAAATGGGTCTAAACAATTTGAGGGATGATTTCAAATGTCTCAAAATGATTGGTATGCTCATAAAAAAATCATATAGATAACCTTTTCCACAAACGCGAAATTTCAACCTACGCTAGGAATCTTGGAACGCATCCCTCGCGTAAGTTGAGATTCGGCCGCATATGCAGATAACATTGATAACGAAAGCTTTTCGCTTTGTAAGAAACGGAAAAGTTTCCGTGATCATACATTTCTATAACACTGGAATATTTGTTGTTAACCGGCCAAGGCAGTTCAATATCATCCCCTTCCTTAACATTTACAGTAGCTTCCATATTACGTGGATATTTTTGCACAATAATCTTATTAACATCTAAAATGTTCATCTACGAGGCATTCTCAGCTGCCAGAAAACACAAACGCAGCATAGGCGCCCATATTCAAAGTTTTTTGGGGCGGGGGGCTCATATTTTCCCCCATAGTTTAGCAGGATATTTTCACATAGAAACCGATTTCAGTACAGATTAGATTTATAAAAATTTGACATTTTTGGTAATTTACTCAGTAATAGATGAAGAAAAAATGTTTTAACATTTTTGCAAAGAAAAAAGTACTAACAGCAAGGAAGTTCTAATTTCTAAAGGGGAGGGGGAAGCATGAGCCCCCAATTGCCCCTCATATGGGCACCCATGAAACGTGGTACTGCCTTAGCAGTTTTCGCTTACATTCTTTTCTTTCTCTGCCATTCTCTATTCAAGAGGAATTTTGGGGAAATGTGGAAATTTCGATGCCAAACAAACTAAAGGCGTCAAACAGATAGAGCGTATGGCGTCAATCTGAGGTCAGCTCGTATTTTTCAGATTCTTCCGAATCTGATTGGAACTTTACTCGCGTAAGATTTGCACCAGTCAGATTCGTTAAACCTCGTTTATTTCTTCTTATAAAAAAAAAACTAAAAAGTTTTAAAATCTAAAAAGTTTAAAAGTAGTTTCTAGAAATCGCTACAAATTACTTTTTTTTGTGTGTGTGTGTCGAACTACTCGCTACACTACTTTTTCTGAAAAGTAGTGCACTACACTATAAACAACTAAAAAATGTAGCTACTACAGTAGCGTCGCTACTTGTAGCGCGCTACTTCCAACCACTGCTCTAATGGTTTTTCAGAAAACTCGACGTGCTTTATCTCATTCAGAAAATGACTAATTTTGCCAAGCATCGAATGATAAGTAGCTATGATAACCGACTGGAAAAATGATTGTAATTCAATTATCTCAATGAAATTGTTGTCATCAATTTCGTTCCGCGAGCATATTGCTATCTTCTCTTCTTTATTCGACGAAACTCGTGCATTGTAAGTCGCAAATCTGAAACTGCCGATGCAGTCTTCGATTTATACAAGAAAAAAAAATGATTTATGGCCGCATTGCATGATATATCTCTTCTACGAAGATACATTGCCAATTTGGTTCTCTTATTAATTGCTGGAATATTTAATGCACTCTTTATTTACCATGAGGAAAAAATTACCTTTAAACGACTCCCAGATTTAATTTATATGAAAGAGTTAATCAATTTCCAGTCGTAGTGTCTCAATTAAACGCAGTTATTGCAATGGCATTCGATACTGCATGAAATAAACGATGTTTTTATAAAATAGGACACGCGTTTCCGCATAGCACTCGGGGTGAAGAAGAGCCTTTCCCCATAACAGTGGCTTACCAACCATTAACCAAAGCGCGCAAGGTGTCTGCTGCCAAGTTGAAGTTGGGTTCATTTATTTTCGAAACTTATTCGCTTTCAACGCAGCAATTTCGGCTCGCCTATCGAGCTTATTAGCATTGAATCGAAAATTTTTCTTCATCCATTTAATTTTCGATAATGATTAATTATCAAATACGAAGAATAAAATACGCTTCGAGACTTGGGGAAGGAAGACTAAACATAGTTCGATTCCGTGTTTTCGCATGTAGTTCGTAACATTAAAACAAAACTTAGTTGTAACTGCTCAAATTCGTATAACTTCTCACTTGAAAACATTATCGAACAATAGTGCTCTACGGTCAGCAGGGGCACTTTTAACTTAAATTTTTGGGAGGGTAAAAATTCTCAATTTGCCGAATGACGATAATTTTGCTGAATCGAAAACACACAATTGGGAAAGTTTTCACAGTGGTAATATTTGTTTTCACTACGGCTTGTCTTGTCCTCCCTATTTAAACAAATGGAATCGTTTAAGCATCAGGCGATCGGAAGTCAACTTAACAGAGACAGATTCAGGGGCGCCTCGAACTAAAATTTTTGGCAGGAAGGAAACTTTCAATTTAACAAATGAAGTTGCAAATTTTGCCGCATAATGATAATCTTGCCCAATAGAACTCTAAATTTTGCCGAAAAAAATCATGATAATT
Source organism: Uloborus diversus (assembly GCF_026930045.1). Taxonomy (NCBI): domain Eukaryota; kingdom Metazoa; phylum Arthropoda; class Arachnida; order Araneae; family Uloboridae; genus Uloborus; species Uloborus diversus. The sequence continues at coordinate 60,846,122 of NC_072736.1, read as the reverse complement.
TTGCCCAAAAGGAACTCAAAATTTTGCCGAATCGTCTGACAAAATTTGCCGAGTAAGGAAATTTTCAGAAAGTCAGTGAGCTCCCGTGACCTCCCATCGGGCGCCCTTGGACAGGTTATATTGTTTTTTATGTTTACTTGAACTTTTTAAAAACCTTTACTTGCGCTGCTCTTACACTCAATACAGGAACTCAAAATTCACGTTTAACTAAACGTTTTGGCTTATACCACTTCTATTTGAACCAGTTCACGAAAGTAATAAAAGTAAATGTCGAAAAAAATTGATGAAACATTTCTTACTGTCTTAAATCATAAAATCCAGAAGATAATTAAGTGTTTGGATAAAACGCGATTAACTTTAACAACAGCAGTTAAATGTTTTTATTATTGTTATTTGTTCTTTTATTTAGTTCCACACGTTCTACTTTTCATGTTTCAGAGTAAAGTATACGACTTCTCCCGAGCAAAGACAACAAGAAAGCAAAACAAACACACATTTGAGTAAGAATCAATTTAAATACTAACTTAGCTACAGAAAAGATCTACTTACTTAACTAGATGGTAATCCAGTGATGCATTTCTTTTATTTAACTATTGTTTATATTTTCCACTGCACAACCAAAAAAAAAAAAATGTTTTCAAGTATTTACCGAATTAATTTCTGCTAGATCTCTTGGCTGGATTAAAACAAATAAACCTAGCAGGTCATATTTCAAATGTTTTAAAATGAACCATTTTTTTTTTCCTCAGAACATTCTTCAATTCGCCACAAACATTTATCTAGGTGCAGTAGTATTGCCAGATTTTCCCCTAAAGGCAAAAAATAAAAACCATACCAATAGCAACATTCACATTTTTTATAAACATTGCCGTAGTTTTACAGCCCTTGTAGGAAGTCCTTATTGCCGAATTAAGCGGGCTACTTTTTAAAGCCTTTCCTGTTTAGCATTTTAAAAGTTCTTCATCCCTGCATATTCCCACAAGCACTTAGTAGCATAAACACCGATTTTTCAGTTTAAGCGTTTAACCACAAACAAATACGTATGGACTTTTTGCAACTTTGTGCTACTTTTATTAACTAACTAGCTGCGTCGCCCTCCTTTGCACGGTATACCTCGAAAATAATATTTATGTCTAGTGACGTGTGTTCAACAATCAGGTTTGAACAAAAAAAGGAGAAACCTTAAAATTATTTTTAATCATTCTTGTTTTGGCAACGATTAAATAGCAAAGGCAAAACTCATAGACTAATAATAAGAGTAGACCGAGCTTTCTCATTCTTGCTGATAAAGAAAATTGGTTCATAGATGTATCATGTGACTAGTGGAAGGGCTTGGCGAAGACTTTGGCAGCATGGTTGCTAGATGGCAGCATTATCTATAGTTTGGCACTCGACATGTATTTTAAGACAATGTGTTTTCATTAAAAAAAACTTCCAGGTGCAGAGATTGAACTGTTTTTCTTTTAGTTATGCATTACTTTGACATTAGTAATAGTTTTTGATCAGTTTTCGGTAACTTTTATTTCATTTGGAGCTGTCAGCGTTGGCGTGAACGAAATGGCGTAAACGTTTTGCGTTAACGCAAAAATGTACTAATCGGTATCTTAAATTGAAACTGTAGGTAAAAATCTTACCGTTTGCTGATTCTTCTTGGTCGCTTGCATCTTTTATTGCTTAGAGAGTTATTGAAATTGACTAAAGAAAATGCACAATACTATCTAAACGAAAAACTCACTATATTAACAAAATATTTACAACTTAGAATAACAAATTTACAAATCGGACTCCATAAAAGATCATTCTTCCGTGTTCCATCAATTTTTATTTATTTTATTTCGATCGTCTGCTACGATCAACGCCCGCTGTTGCTAGGATATCCACTAGTCACATGGTTTGGTTTATGAGCAGCAAAAGGGTTGCCATAGCTCGGTCTACTCTTATTATTAGTCTATGGCAAAACTTCTTTGGTAACAGTGACGCGTCTCTCAGAGTCTCGCTTTGCATGCCACGACATTATCAAGCTTTCTTCATCGATCCCTTCCTTCAAAGTTTGCGAAAGATCAGCGATGCCCTTTTATGTGTCCAGGAAACAATAAAAATTTCCCATCCTCGTAACAAAAGAGGACAAGAAGTCTAGTGAAAAATGTCATACATCCAGTCCCCAGTCACACAAAAATAGATAACGAAATTAATTCTTTATCTGTATTTCCCTTTTATTTGGCAGCAGAGTTTGACACATTTATCGGCTTCAGCCTTCACGCCGCTTTGATTTTATGCTTTCCAAACATGTCTCATTTACATCGCTTCGTCGCCGATTCCCATCACCGAAAGGATTGGTAGACAAATTGAGTTTTAAGATAGGATTATGTGATAAATGAATCCCTAATTTTGTGAGCTGGGTTGGAAAATATCCACGAAGTTTCTTCCCTTTCTCTACATAATGCGTTCTTTAAAAAAAATAAATAACATTTAGAGTTCTGTATCGATACGGACATAAGAAGAGGAGTCTAAAAGAAGATCTTTTCGAAACTCAGTTAAACAGATGAAAAAAGGATAACGTTCTTCAATTTTAGTTTATTTTTTTTTTTTTTTTTTTCATCTTTTTTGATAAAATAGGGAACAATCAAGATCAATTTTTATATTTAATAAATTTACTTGTGCAGAAAATGCAGATTTTGTTTGGCAGTTTTTTTTTCTTCTTCCTCCCTCCTCCCACCTTTTTGCATGTTTTTATTACTTTACATAATTAAAAACTGAGCGTATGTACGTATCTATGTATATATCTATCTATATTCGAGTTACTTCTCCCGAACGCCTGTAAACTGACCGTCGAACCAGGTATCGATGGATTCGTAATTTTCCCGTCTTTATGTTTGGCTGTTTAACATAATTCTCCGATAATAATTAGCGGAGACATCAATAAAAAACTATTAATTACTATAAAATCGTCCGTCATGGTACGACGGGTGAAAATTGTTTCTGCATTTGAACGAAGCAATTGCCTGTTTAATGATATTTTGAGAGTTAAAATTGTAACCGTAACTCCAGTGAATAAACCCTAAACTCCAGTAGGTAGCGTTCATTGTTGACCATTTTTTCGTTTCTTCATTCCCCTGAAGTGACACAGTCTTTCCAGTCAAATAGTTAAGTTGCCGGATCGAGGTGAGCCTTGTCTCAATGAAACCTTTCCCTGCATGTTAAACATAACCAAAACATGTTATCAAATTATTATGCCGTGACGCGAGTTTCATTGTTGTAACACGCGGGTTACTCGATCATCGGCTATTATTTATATGAGGATAATACTTAGATTTCGACATAAAATCTCTACTTTTCGAATGCTTTCCTCCATTTAAATTATTATTCAGTGCTTATTTCAGAATAAAATTCTGGGTTTTGTTTTGAGGCTTTTCCTGTAATCAATAGATTTAAAATGTTTCCTTTTTGGTTTTTTTTTCTTTTTTTTTTCCAGAATCTGACGCAAAATTTTACTGATTTTTTTTTTTTTTTTTTTGTTCAAGCGTGAATGTTGAACACGCATCACTTGACATAACTTTTATTTTCGAGGTAGACCGTGCAAAATCGAACGACGCTGCTAGTTGACTTAAAAAAAACGTGTATGATAATTAACTTAAGACGGAGCCCAACGGGATCACTGCTCTTCCTGGACTTTCTTCAGATTTTTTGGTTCATGGAAATTGTCGAGCTTTTCTAGACAATTTGTGATTAGTAACAACAGCAAACACCGATTATTAAATTAAAGCCTCTTTTCACCTCTTTTTTAATCCTTCTCTACTTTTCATTGTGCTCTAAAGATCAGTGTCAGTAACAATCAAAATAATTATTCATGAATCTTCATAAGCAAAAAATAAATTACTAATCATAGAAAGCGTAGTTTTGCTTGTACTTTCATCAGTATGAAACGAATTTTAAAATGCTTGCTAAAATTGCAAGCATTCCTGTTGCGGACGTAACCATACGACCAGGCCCGCAACACGTACAAATTATTATCCATGGCAAATCCGCAAACAGTTGTCGTCCAGCAAAAAATCTGCTAACAAATATTTGAATTCAAGACTGGACCATTGGTATTGGGTATAGTCTTCCTTGGGCATTGAAATCAAGCACTTGCCCGCACGGTTAAGATTTACTTATTGATTTTCGGTTTAAAGAGTTCAAAATCTTAGATTTTTCCGCAATGGCAATATTCACAACGGCTTGTCTTGTCCTCCCTATTTTAACAAATGGAATCGTTTAAGCATCAGGGGATCGCAAGCCAACTTAACAGAGACAGATTCAAAGGCGTCCCGAACTAAAGTTTTGGGAGGGCGAAAGCTCTCAATTTGCCGAATAAAACTCCAAATTTTGCAAAATAAAGATAATTTTGCCGAATGGAACTCTAAAATTTGCAGAATAATGATGGTTTTGCCCAATGGAACTCTAAATTTTGCCAAATCATGGTCATTTTGCCCAATGGAACTCCAAATTTTTCAGAATAATGATAGTTTTACCCGATAGAACTCCAAATTTTGCCAAATCATGATAATTTTGCCCAATGGAACTCCAAATTTTGCCGAATCATGATAATTTTGCCGAATGGGATTCCAAATTTTGCTGAATCAAGGTAATTTTGCCCAATGGAACTCCAAGTTTGCATGAATCGTCAAATAAAGTTTGCCAAAAAGGAATTTTTCACGTTCAGGCCCAGATTTATCAAGTACTTGCCTCTCACGGTAAGATTTACTTACTGATTTAAAATTTCAAAAATGTAAAAACAACTGAATGTGAGAAGCATATAAAATTTAACATCACACATTGTACATAAATATTTTTAAAAAAGTAAGTGCAAGAAGATACAACAAACATTAACATAGTCAAAAGCTAAAATTAAGAATGAACAACATTTTAAAGTATGCAGCGTAGGTATTAATATATGAAAAATATCTGAGCGGAAACGCAAGCGGGGAGAGCAATAAAGAGACGTTTTAACTAAAACTAGCAATCACCTATATTCAACCTTTGTAGCCGCTAACGGTAAATTAATTTTTAAGCTTAATGAGCTTAGCCTAGCAGAATCTGATGAGTTTACAGAACTCGTTCTTTTTAAATATCCGCTGCTGTGAAACAGCTCGCGTTGGAAGCCATTAGAATTTCATTATGAACACGAATCGATATTACATACGTTTGAGCATTTTTCAAATCCTCAGCATTTATTGGTTCGAAAACGAACATTTGTGGACAATTCAGCTTTAAAACATGTTTAAAGGAGACTATCGAAATGCACAGAAATTTCTTCAAATACTGCCCTTTAACACTTGTAGAAGTTGAAGTGATATTATCTTCGTTTAAAATGTATTTCCCAACTTCCCGACAACCATTACAAAATGGTTATGAAATTTTCAATCGTTACGTGTAATGTGTGCTACTTCGGAATGATATTAAATGACGGAAGACAATGTCTAACTATAAAAAAAAAATGAAGAAAAACCTCTATTATGATATTGTGATGTATTGTAATAAAAATAAATAATGAGCCCAACATTTTCTGTTTGAAATAAAAAATGTTTTGTACGCATTCATCGCATTATTAACAAAATATGAAATAGAAAGCGGTATATCTCTTTTATTTTTTATTTATTTATTTATTTATTTATTTTTGACATTTTCTTCGCGTGATAAAATAAAACTTTAGAGCTGAAAGCTGAATTTTTTTTAGCAGTCTGTAACGCAGATTAAAAAGCCCAAAAACAGTCTGCAAGGTGAAACTACAGTAGATTAACCGTAAAATGTGTTTTTTTTTTTTTTTTTTTTTTTTTTTTTACGAAGCTAAATTTAAAAGCTACATGTTCATTTAAAAGCTACATTATTTCCCAAAACCCAAGAAATATACAGTATAATCTTGATTTAACGATTGTCAAGGGACTGGAAAAATTTATCGTTAAATCAAGGATAGCGTTAAATCGAGGAGCATAGACTTATAATACAGTCAAATCCGGTCCAATGGAATGTATCATTAAATTGAGGAAATCGTTTAATCGGGTATCGTTAAATCGAAGTTATACTGTAGTTTCTATCACTGTTAAATCTTAGCTCACTGAAATGTAAGACTTTTTTTTCAAACAGTTTATTAATTTATTTTTTTAATATTTATGTAATTTTATTTATTTTTTCCCCCAACTAAGATTCTGCCGCCGTTCTTAAGAATCTGTGATGTACGTCGGAGCGTCGCACAGTGGGGCCAAATGGCCAAAAAATGGAAAAAAATCAATATCTCGAGAACAGGTTAACATAAAAAGCTGGGGCCGGTCTTATTCAAAAAAGAACAAAAAAAAATACATCAAGTTCAACTGTTTTTATTGACATTTTGAAGTTAATTAAATAACTAATTAGGAAATGAAAGACTATTGGATTTTTTTTTAATTTCCGAAACAGGTTGTACTTATAAAAACAAGTTGCAACAAGTATTTTGAGCATATATTTAAATTAAATATTGCTTAAAATAATTCCTTCATGGAAGCTTAAAGACCTGGAGAGTTTTAAAAATAATAAAGCTTGAGATTCTTAGTCAATAGTTGTTTAAATTGAAAGAATACATACCAATTCAAATTAAAGGAAATTAGATTACCAGTTCCTTAGCTGCCTCACTGATTTCCAAATGCTTTTCCTTTGGTTTGGGTCTCATGTTTGTAATAAAAAGATCCGAAGTCTCCAGTAGCTTGTGGAACACGTCTTCCTTGGTGGATATACGAGACATTTTCCGCGAGTTGGTGATCCCGAATGCCTTGTAATCTTTATTCCTACTTTCTTGTGCCTATTCTGACAATATTCCGACTGGAAGAATTGACTTCTGCACTATTTCAGCACCGTGTAACAAAATCTTATGTACTGTGGATGGCATGTAGTACCATGAATACTTCTCAATGGCCAGCTCTGTTGTTTCGTTTGAGAATAGTAGGAATTTCTCTGGGTCAATCATTGCATTGCTGTTTATGACTTCCAGAATGGTAGCGATCCGGTGGATTAGAATTTCGTCGACTCCCGTTATTGCACTTGTGACCTTGCAATCATTGAAAAAACGTCTGGCTGTGTTGCCAGTATTTGAAGATTCGCAACCTTGCTTAACAAAGTCCACTTTGATGCCGACTTTCTCTAGAAACTCTTGTTGAATACGTTTCTTTTCGTTTTCGTGCATGTCTCTTGTGTCTTTTGTAGTCCTCTATTTTTCGTATTTTTTGTTGTATGCAATGTGAAGGACGTATTACATACACTTGATTCTGGCGTGTAATGGAGAGATACCGATTTCGAGAGCATTCACATTAAGAGGTTTCTGTTGGATTTTTGCTAAGTCGTTCATTTCCGAAGGTAAGGCATTGCATATGTAGCAGGCACTTGCAGACTTTGTATTTGTGATGGCTTGAGCTACCTCTTGCCGTCCAACATTGTCATCACCATTGTGTGTCGAATACGGATGACATTAATGCCTATCACAACTTGGGTAATTTCCAACTTCTCTATTTCTTCTTCAACTCTTTTTTTTTTCATCTCGTGCCAAATCAAGTGTCTCTTTCTGGAAGCTGTATCTCAAGGGCCTGCAATGTCTTGTTGAAGAAGGCCGCTTTCCCAAAACGATCCATTTTGATCAACATCAATCGGAATAGTTCCTCTGAAGCGGAACTATGGACGTCACGAATAAATTCGAGTCACTTATTTCGATACTGCTGAACGAATATTTTTGGGCAAATTCACTTTAACCTGAGGCACCGTCGAATCCCCATTTCGTCGTCAATATTAATTCATGTTCATTTAATTTTTCTAGTTCTTCTAGGGATTTTGCTTCCAGAATTCGTTTAGCTGTATGGTCAAGCAAATTCTGCAAAGGGACAGTTGCAGATGTTTCATTAATTAACATATTATCAGGGTAGCATTGCTTCTTTGAGATGATTAATTTTTTATAACTTGGAAATACATGGCATCCAAGGTCTTTTAGTGTTTGTCGAATCACCTCGTACTGATATTTTGTCAGATTGGCCTGGAGAAATATTGCTAATGCTTGATCGGCTGACAAAGCTTTGGGTTTATCGTGCTTTTCATGTGTCGCAGCTGCGTTAATCAAGCTTTGTTGGTACGATGCTTGAAGTTTACGTATTTTATTCTTTTTGCTTCGTTCACCAGAATCATCAAAGTCTTTACTTGGTCTCCCAACATATCCTGTAGATTCCTGCTCTGGTATGTTGAAAACGTATTCATTTTCATTCCACTCACTGAACATTTTTTCGAACCTCTCCCGATCTCGATTTACTTTATCTTTTTTTTTAATTAAAATGAGGCAAGAAACTCTTGCTAAGAGCTGTCAGCATTAAAGAAATGTTTCCTTCGTCAAGTTTAGGGTGATTTTGTCGAAGGAATACGTCGAAATTTGTACCACTCCACAAGCACTCACACAAATCACGTTATTTATTTTTGATAGAGCTCATGACTAGACAACGTTAGCAAGTAGACTGAACTCAAATAAAAAAGGTTTTGACGTGGGGAAATGTTTTGTCTGAGCCAATTCATTCTATTAACAAAATAGTGCAACAAACAAATACGTACTCCAACCCTTTCCTTTCCTTTCTGTGTTATGATCGGATAGGCAGATAAAGGCAGATGATTTGTGTTCTAATGTTTACTTAAGCACTCCTAGTTTGATAAATAACCTTCCCCATCGCGGAGGAGGCCGGAGCTTTTTTTGTTACCTTAGCTGTTCTCAATGCTAATTTAAAATTCGTAACTTATAACGTTGTAAAGCGCTCTAATATTTTTTTGCACTATTTGACTGATGAGTGGTTTAATTGACCATCGTAGAACAGGGGAAAAAACTGATTATTTTTTTCTAACTCTTTTACACTTTTTTATCACCCATCTTGAGTAGGGTGGAATTTGGTCAAACTTACATAATTCTGACTTTGAGCCTAAATTAATGGGAATACCCTCGATACAGCGGAAAAAATCATGCCGTTCCTATATTCTGTATCTGATATAGTGTGAGAATCATACACTAGATAATCGAAATAAGCGCTTTCGAAAATCGAATTTTTTCCACTCTGGCACCACTGTGCGTCGTGCTGTTTCTACTACCAGGCTTTAGTGCATATTTGCATAAATATTTTATTTGTTTTCAGTGCATATAATTCGGGTTCTAGTAATAAATAAATAACTGATAAAGAGTTTCATTAGGCTGTTAATGTATTGGATTGAATGATATTAATCTTTTTTTTTAATCCCAGTCTGCAAAGATCACCTTGTTACCACTCTAGCATAAAGGTTGCAGAACCCTGCTCTAATAGTTTTCACAGCATTTATCGTTTTGATCTCTGTTAGTATGATTACATCAAGCAAGCACAGAGTATTTTGATTCTCACTGAATTTAGTGCTAATTACTATGCTATAACCGAATTGATTACGGCGGCAATTTTCAACAAAATTTGTAATGATTTTAGGTTGTTTGATTTTTGAGCTGTACTGGAGGGGCGCTCCGACTTCATATTTTTGGGAGGGCGGAACTCTATTTGCCGAATGGAGTTATCCCGATTATCTGAGTTAATGTGGATTATGGCTAACTCGGTTAACGTATAATAGAGTATAATAAAAAATGAAAGGAAAAGAATAAGTAAAAATGTTATGCATTTAACAAATGTAGAATTTATACGAGTACAACACATTAAGTTTATATTATAATTCAAAAGTTCATTCAAAAATACGATAAGAGCATACTTTACGAGAAATAAAGATGTTTTACTTCTAAATAAGTCGTAATCGTTTTTTTTTTTTTTCTTGTCTCACATTACTTTGGCACTTTTTAAAAAATTTTCAGAAATGTTTCGCCATTTCTTAAGGAATAACAAGAAGGCTGGTGGTGTCGCAACTTCTAGTTATTCTGTTGTTCAATATATTAAATAGCACTTTCAATAGCTTTCAGTTCATTTGTGTCAGAGACTGTTAGGGGAAGGTGGCCGTCAATGAACCACATAACACTTTTAACCGTTTTTAGGAAGTGGTTCTGGCTCAAACTTTATATTGACGATAGGAATAATTACTCTGTATATTTCTCCTTTGATAAAAAAAAAAATTCGCCTTTACGTTAAATGTATTCAGTAAAGAATAAAAATTAAAAAGAAATATTTTAGCATGTGGTCCATTCATGGGAACCAGTTGCTCTGGATGGATCATTGAGTTTCCACCGATGGACTACAATACGAAAATCATACAGTATAGTAAAAAAAAATATTATATGAGATACACAAAGACTACAAATAATAGTAAATTATTTAAAACAAAAGAATTGTTTTTTTAATTACTTTTTATCACGAGAGAAACATAAATGCCCCTCAGGACTCACACAACACAGCAACCGCACCTCGCTCACCACTTGATATTTTCCAACACGTGACTTCTTAGCTAAAATTTCATGTGGCCTCTTTTGAACAAAAAGGATTCTTGTTTCATCCAAGTTCAAAAATTTTGATTCACAAAGATTTTACTTGACGACAAGGATTTTGCTATAGCACGTTGCCTGTCCTCAGTTATCCAATGGCTTTATTCAACTTGTTTTGATCTATCTCGAACAACAAACGTACTTGGAACTGTATAAAAATTTACTTTAACAAATACAGAATTAACTGCACAAGTTTTAAGTTGAAAATATAATAACTGAGGGGAGTTACTAAAACTTATTTTAAAAACACTTTTTCATCATTATCACACTTATTTAAAAAGATTGATCAATTATTAAAGATAATTGAGCTGAAACTTATATAACATTTGTAAGCTTCCATAAATGAATCACTTTGTTAGCTGGTTCATTCATAGAAACATCTAGTGCTTCAATGATAGCAACTGCGTCATTTTGAATGTTTTCATAGTTGTCACTGCTGTGATGATTCATGATGAAATATGGGAAACCACTTGACAATACTCTTTCAAGTCAATGTTCCCATTTAGTTGTTCAGTAATATTCAAAGCATGTACAAATATACTTTAAGTGTCAATCATTAGTAAGAGCAGTAGAAATCTTATTTGGACGTTTAACAATATGATGTATTGATTCAAGCTCCTTGACGATTCTGCCTTGGACAGTTTTGAGACAAAAGAAGGCAGTAAAGCTGATTTCGTACCTGAGAAAACTCTGGAGGTGAAAATATCTTCCAAGTCCAGTCATGGAACCGGTTCATTAACTGCAACCTTCCTCTACATGAATAAACTAGAACAAAAAAAAAAAAAAAAAAAAAAAAAAAAACACACACACACACACAATCCTTGAAATATTTAAAAGCTTGATTAAAGCGGAAACGCATCAGATCATTGGGACTCGGATAATCGGGACTCGACTGTATTTGGAAAAAATATTGTGTTGATCATTCCCGTCAATCTTCACCCTTCTGGTACTAAACGAAACAAACAATTAACTGATCGGTTCTAGTAAAACTGCGATAGTGTCCAAGACGTTTGTGAGTCGCAGAAAATGAGAAACATTCCCTTTCGCTTTCTTATCTTATCTCGCAATAAATGATGATGGACGTCAGCCGGTAGGTATCTCGTCGGAAATAAATGGCGGGAGAAACAACTTCCTGCTAGCCCTTCTAAGTTGACTTCGAAAAGATTTGAAACAATGTATATAAGGACCGATTAAGTTAGGCGTCCACATTGTTTGAAGATGACACGGATAATTTTTTTTTTTTTTTTACTGTTAAGTGACCCAACATTTTTTTTCTCCAGTTAGTCTACAAATACGAAATTCAACTAGTTTTACTTGTCACGTGGAAGGTTAATAAAAGCATTTATTTATGAATTTCACCTCCCCGGTTATTCGCAACTCCAACGAACTTTAGGGGGTACTGAAGTCACTGTCTAATGGCGGACTTAAAAACTAAAACAAACGCACATGGTAACGAAGAAAATGCTAAAAGTGTTGTGATTTTTGTTCGTACGTATGATTTTTTCGCTTTTTTCTTTTTAAATTAATTTTCAAAGTCTTGTGGATATTCTGGCCCACGTAGAAAGAAATGAGAATTCAAGAAGCATTACTAAACGTCAAAGATTAATGCAAACTACGTAGTTCGTAGTTCTAAGCAGCTATTTCCACGATGTTGAATTCGATATTTATCAATTCCTGATAAAACTAAATAATAATTGTGGCCTGACAAGAATAACAATTAATGCTAGAAAATTCAATATGACATTACAAATTGTTATCGAAAGAAGATGATACTTTTTTGCCTTGCTTGGCTAGCGCTTATTGTTTTCCATTTGTAGATGAGTTATTTCTCTCGAATTCCCGAATCGGTTCATTTAAAAATTTTCTGTTTCGATTTTTCTAATTTCTGAGTTACGCTTTAATTGTGTCATGTGATGCAAATGATCAACAAAATTCTCACGGATATATGGTGGTAGTTTTCTTTTCAGTTGATTGACCATTATTTCTTTTCACTTATCGAATTCTGTAATCTTACTACCATTTTATTCCACGCATGATAAAAATTAAAAATGGTTTAACTAAAAACGCGAAATCTCGCCAAGGCTACTTTGCTCGCACTATACTAAAACTATAACCCTAAATAAATTTGGCGAAACCTTTCAGCTGAGAATAAAAGGAATAAAGTAAATTCTTTCGCGGTTATTCATTTTGTTCTACGATAATATATTCAAGAAAATATTTTGCATACTGTCCATTCCAACTAAATGCTGCTGTAAAATATGGTAAGTTTAATTAATTTAAGATTTAAAAAAAACCCATATTCTTACAAATTCATACAAAACAATTAAATTTTTTACCTTGTATAACGTTATCCAAGTTTGTTAATCCAGAATTTTCGCTTTCACCAATTATTAAGGAAATAATGAAAACTAATATTATTTTGAGAAGCTCGAGAATACTACTAAGGGACGAATTAATTTCTGTAGCTGAAAGCAAACTAAGACACATCGATTGCGTTCATAAATACTCAGAACAAACTGCCTGTGTTTACGTCAACAGACACACGTGGAACGCAACGTGGCAATGTTTTAGTTTCATTTGCAGTTTTGTAAATCACCGCAAGGTAGCGTATTCGAGCGCTGGAGTTCCGATTTTGCCCCCGCATCAAAAATTTGAAAAAAAAAAAAAATATTATCTTAAAAGAAATAGTCGTCCATCAAACTAAATAACTTTCACTGAAATAACATCGTTTGCATTTCCCTTTTCAGGTAAAAAATAAAGCACTAATGATTTCCATTAATCTTCCGTTGCCAAAAATAAAAGTAAATAAATTAAATCTTTAGAATGAAAAAAAAAGCATATTAACAATTCTTCTTTCACAACACAATCTATTTTTATCAATTACCTTTTTCTTATTTATTTAAGCCAAAAATTAGGGGTATATTCTGGATATGCACAATTTTCTCAATTCTTCTGGTGCTAAAAAACGATTTTTAGTATTGTTAGTTTCTTAGGCAAGAGGATGTGAAATTCCCCAGTTGGCGCGAATGTTATTTTTTTTAACTGTTTGAAAATTAAGAGAAAATGTATTCAAATCGAAAAGTGAAATATGGAAATGGGAGTTTTAAAAAAAAGTTTGCTCCAATCGGACTATTCTCTCAAAAGTTATTAGTGGGGGGGGGGGAGACCTATTCTTCCCATCTCAAAGGTTTTGTTTTATGATTTCTTACGTAATTACTTTATTTATTTCTGATTTTTTTCCCAGTCTACTGCGATATTTTCATGATGCATTACGCCTAATTTCATGCTTTTCTTCTTTTTTTTTTAACTCTTATGGAACAGTAGGCTAAAAAGGAAGTAAAAAAAAAAATCTCAATATTTTACATTTAAAAAGAATTTAATTCTCCACGGACATCTTTATTCTTCATAGTTACTAATGGAAACATTAAAAATTAACCGACGAATCTTTCATGAGACGAGACACCATTATGGTTTTTTCCTCCTTGCATCCATTTTGCAGTTGGTTCCATTTTGAAGACCCAGCGTAACAATCTGGATAATTGCTTGGGCGGATCTAATACTCTGGTTGGCTACTGACATAGCTCTTAAAAATTTTGTAATAGAATAACCAGAAAAAAATAGCAGTGAAAATAACAGTGGAAATTCAATCTCCCTTACCGAGGTGAATTATTTGCTACTGGGTACTTTTCTCTGCAGTCTGTCATTATCTCTTACTCAGTTGAATTATCTTGTACTGGGTACTTTTCTGTGTAGTCAGTCCAGAGTATGTCATTACTGCTCTATTAGAAGGAAGAGAAGTCTTAATTATTTCCAGTCATTGCTTTGATTTGCATAGCTTATAGCTCCAGTCAGCAATGACACAATCTAATTTTATTTGGAATTCTAATTGCAAATCTCACCACAACAACGAGATTGTTATTAATGACAGAGGAAACTTTTTCTGTTGAATATGCATGTCCCAAAATGTTATTTTTATTTGCATCTTAATAAAAAAGGGTAGAGATTTGTTTTTGATAAGAATAATGAACATTCTCTTCAGTTCAAGTTATGAACTTATAACATTCTCACAGGTATAGTGAGGTATCAACGATTCTTCCGAACTAGGGCAAAAACTTGAAACTGCCGTCTCACCTGTATTCCTTCAAGTTTTTATATCGAATTCCAATGAAAAAAAAAACGGAAATAATAGGGTCGTTTCCATTTTTTTTTTTTTTTCATTTTATTATTTATTTACTTATTTATTTATTCTGAAAGAACATGCTTAAAAACATAGGATCTGATTATTTTTTAAATAATTTGACTAAGTGTAATATTTCGAAAAAATTACTTGAGTCGGTGCGCTTTCAATTCACAACTTCAACGCTCGAATACGCTACCTTGCGGTTATTTACAAAATTAGAGAAAAAGGTAAAACAATGCGCTCCATGTGTGTCTGTTGGTAAACATAGGCAGTTTGTTATGAGTATTTATTAACGCATTCGATGCGTCTTAGATTGCTTTCAGCTACAGAAATTGTTTCGTCCCTTAATATATTCTCGAGCTTCTCAAAATAATGTTAGTTTTCCTTATTTTCTTCTAAAAGTGAATTGATTGTTAAATGGTGAAAGCGTAAACACAAGAAAATTCTGGATTAACAAACTTGGATAACGTTATAATAGGTAAAAAAAATTTATTGTTTTGTGTAAATGTGTAAGAATTTTTTTTTTTTTTTTGAATATTATATTAATTTAACTAACCATATTTTACAGCAGCATTTAGTTGGAATGGACAGTATGGAAAATATTTTCTTGAATATATTATCGTAGGACGAAATGAAAAGTGTTTAACCGCGAAATAATTTACTTTATTGCTTACATTCTCAGCTGAAAGGTTTCGCCAAATTTGATTAGGGTTATAGTTTTAGTATTGTGCGAGCAAAAAAACCCTTGACGAGAATTTTGCATGTCAGTTAAACCATATTTATTTTTTATCGTGAATGGAATAAAATGGTAGAAAGATTACAGAATTCGATAAGTTTAAAGAAATAATAGTAGATCAACTGAAAAGAAAACTACCAACATATATCCGTGAGATTTTTGTTGATGATTTGCATAGCATGAAATAATTAAATCATAACTCAGAAATTAGAAACATACGAAACAGAAAAATGTAAAATTAACCGATTCGGCAATTTGAGAAAAATAACTCAGCTACAAATGCAAAACAATTAGCGCCTAGCCAAGCAAGGCAAAGAAGTATCATCTTCTTTTGATAATAATTCGTAATGTCATATAATTAAATTATCTAGCATTGATTGTTATTTTTGTTAGTCAACAATTATTATTTAGTTATCAAGAATTGATAGATATCGAATTCAACATCATGGAAATGGCCGCTTAGAACTACGAACTACGCAATTTGCATTAACTTTTGACGTTTAGTAATGCTTCTTGAATTCTCATTTCTTTCTACGTGGGCCAGTATATCCACAAGACTTTGAAAAATAATTTAAAAAGAATGAAGCGAAAAAACCATGCATACGAACAAAATTTACTAGGCTTATGAGCATTTTCTATGTTACGGCATGCATTTGTTTTACCTTTTTCAAGTTGCTTTTAATCGTAAAGTAACTTTTAAATCGTTTTCATTGACATAGAAAAGGGAGAAATGAATGAAAATTACTAAACGAAGAATTACAAACATAGCATATACTGACACCCTGACTGCGAAATGCCTTTTTTCTTCTGCCCCCCCCCCCTTTTTTTCGATTTTATAAAAACTCTTGAACCTGTGAAGTATTATGGTGCAAACCACAAATTCATACGACAAAGTGTTGGTTTTCTATGAATTTTTTAATGTGTCAAGGACTTTTCGGACACCCAGTACTTTTAAAGTCAGATTTTAATGGATTGATGTGCATGCTTCCCTTAAGCCAGAGAAGAAGCTTTTGCACCAAAAGTGTCTGATTTGACACAAGTCACAATTGTTTCTCTTTCGTATGCACTGCTACCATCTAGTAACATTGGATTGAAAGTAATCTTAAAGTATTCAGTTGGTAGGATAGCCTCCTCCTTTTAAAAGATTGGATATGAATCTTATTTTAGGACATTTTTGTTGGAAGTGCCAATCACAGGTGACCTGCCAATTACTGGCAGTGTTACCCTACATCTGAACAGATTTGTTCATCAAGGGTTTTTCCCATCATTTCAAAGCATGTTTGCAAATATTTGACTTCAGTTTTAGAGCGAATTTTATCAATGGGGTTGTTTCCTTCAGTCAAAAGTACTACTTTTAGTCACTCTGAAATTGATAGAATAAGAAAAAAAAAAAACATGGACCCAGAAAATTCTTTCATTTTTCGAACAGTTATTTTTTAATTAAGTTTTTAAAATATCCGATTTCGCAAACAAGGCGTGGTCTTGATGACGTCACAAATGATGCTCTTTTTCGCATCTTTGAACCGCGTTTCCACGTTATGACAATCAAGAAGCGAATTAAAATTGCGCTCTACACGTGCTATCAACCATATCGTTGCCAATACACGTGAATAAAGATGCGAATTAAATATTTTGCAACACAGAATGGCATTTCATCATTTGTGATGCCATCGGCAAGAAATGTAAACAATGAAAACGCGACGATTTAAGTATTTTTTTTTAGATATTAAACTTAAACAAATTTTTTAAAAAGTGGTTAGATCCTATGTTTTTAAGCATGTTCTTTCAGAAAAAAATACTTTTAAAATTTTGGAAACGACCCTATTGTTGTGAAGTTTTTTTTTTTTTTCTTTTTCTTTTTTTAACCTAAAAATTAACAAATCTCTTTTGTCACAGTATTTAAAGCTTAGACTGATAAGAACAGAAAAGTGAGAATTTGGGCTCCCCGCTTGCCCTCCCTTCAAGCATCAATTTTTACATTCAGCTGCTATGAAAAAGGAAAAGCGAGTCAAAATCAGTATGCCGTTGAAAGGAGTTCATCTTGCCGTCTCTTCAAAGATTTTGCTGGTATAGTTGCCTGGTTAGGTTTTTCCCAACTATAGAGAGATAGCGCGTGAAGTACGAGAATGTTACAACATATAATAGAAATGTATTGCAGTTGCAGGATATTATTTGAACGAACAATAGGTATTTACATTATTCCAATAAAGTATAAGGGGCACTGCAGCCACTGTCTAATGGCGGTTGAAAAAAGTAAAACAAACACACGCCGTAACTTATAACTTGCTTTGACGCTTAGTGAATGACAGAAATTTTTCATCATGTTTGTGGGAAGCTTTCTTCTCTATTCTTCTGAAACTACATTACACAACAAACTGTCTGAACCTGTAATTTACCCCCAAAGAAAACACGTTGAACGGAATGTTTTACCTTTTTCGGTTGTTATGTTAATCACCGCGAGGTAGCGTATTCGAATTCTGGATTTAAGAATTGCAACCAAAGTTTATCTTCTAGAGTAATTATTTTGGTTATAATATGCCTCTTGTCTACAGAAATACCGCACTAGGATTGGCCACTCTGCTTAAAAATTAATTGATTAAAACTAATTTTTACTTGTATTTATTTTATTAATTGATTTATTTTAAACAAGTAGTTTGAAGAAAACCAACATAAACTATCAATCATGTATAGCTCGAGCAAAAATGACGGATTTGATTCTAACAAACTCATTAACAAGAAGGGTCTAACGCCGATGGAGGAGGAAAAATAAATTTTTGGAATTTTCCTCTTCATTTAAAATGAATAAATAAGTTCCACTAAGATCATTTCAGTAGATTTTCTGTTAAAACAAATAGAGGCTACTGTTTCGGAAGTATGTAAATCTGTGAAGAAAATTCAAATATTCTCTACTTGTCATTCTTAACCACATTTTCCGACTTTTGTCAATATTCATAATCTACGCAGACAAATAGTGTATTGATGTCTATGACTTCAAGAAGAAATGGACCCTTTCAGCTAAACCAAGATATCATCTTCCCAGTAATTGGTTGAGCGTAATAGATCCCATTAAGGAAATATGTTGATTTAACTTTTTTTTCTTTTCCCGCGAAAAGTTCGAAAATAGTTTGAGCCAATTTATCGGGTAATCACACAAGACCTACCGCAATGTGTGTGAGTATGCACGTATGTTAAAGACATTATGTCCGTTTATGAATGAATTGCCATATTACTTTTACCTATTTATTTTGATATCGCAATCTAACGTTCAGATAAATCATAAAGGGTGATATTAGCGGTCGCCTCCTGCTACAGAGTGACTAAACGGGAAAGAAATCGCAATTAAAACAATCATCTGTCCCATCAAAAAACAAACCGATCTTACAGATGAACCTGAATCAATTAATTGAAAGAGTATAAAGGCATTAAGAGTTAATGGTAAAATCTTTACCATCTAAATCAAGATTCAGTCCTTATGAACTAATTTATCAAAAATTTCAGACTTTTAATTGTACAAAATTTTTAAAATATTTCGCTTATTACTTCGAGTTTAAACAAGAAGCACCGTACAGAACTAAGCGAGTCTACTTTTCCGTAAAACCAATATCGACTTTCTAGAATCTGATCAGTATTCTTAAAATTAGCTGAAAACGCAAGTTATTTCA
This sequence comes from Uloborus diversus, assembly GCF_026930045.1. Classification (NCBI taxonomy): domain Eukaryota; kingdom Metazoa; phylum Arthropoda; class Arachnida; order Araneae; family Uloboridae; genus Uloborus; species Uloborus diversus. The sequence goes on along the minus strand of NC_072736.1, from coordinate 60,827,070 downwards.
AACATTTTCAAAACTTGACGACCATCAAAATGGGGTCGTTTCGAAAATTTTAAAAGTATTTTTTTCTGAAAGAGCATGCTTAAAAACATAGGATCTGACCATTTTTTAAATAATTTGTTTAGGTTTAATATTTTAAAAAAATTACTTAAATGGTGCGCTTTTATTGTTTATGCTTCTGCCGACGACAGCACAAATGATGAAATGCTATTCAGTGTTGCCATTCACAGAACAAAATATTTAATTCGCATCTTGACTCACGTGTATTGGCAACGAGAGGATTGCACTGGGAATAAAGTTCGGTTCGGGCATCCAAAAAAGACTGACGCTTCTCCAATTCAAAAAAAAAACTCCCATCCAATTATGATTAAATATTTAATTAATATTCAGAAACATAAAGAATAAAAATATTTCACAATTCATTTTAAACTGCATAACTAATGAATTAATTATTAAAAAATTAAATAACCAAATATTGATTTAAATATATAACCAGCTAATATTTATTAACATCAATAAATAGCATTTTATTTAAAAATAATAATAATAATAATTTTTTAAAATCTTTGTGGCAGCAGGATGTGTTCAAGATACACCTGGTACAGTCATAAAAAAACGAAACACCTTTAATTATTCGGCCATTATACATGCTAGAAAGGAAAGAAAGGTGTCATCCGACATGTTTTAAAGTTTTCTTTAAAACTACGTAGGTAAAATTTTGATAAGAGACCATATACAAATTATAAATCGCACTAAGTCTTGATTTTCAAATGGGAACCCCTATTTTTTGCTCCATAATTATGTTTAGGCAGCAAAATACAGCCTGGGTGCAAAATTTCATTGCGTTCCATGCAGTAGAACAGAAGTAATAACCGAAAAACGATTTAGGGACCGTCACCACATTTAAAACTCTACTTTCAATATCACGGCTTGTCAAGTAGAGGAATGTAAACTAAGAAAAAATCGAGATTATCCAGCTCAATTCATGATTTTTTTAAGTTCACTTTTTTTTTCGCAATTCGATACTTTTTGGCCGATAATGTTGCGCCGCAAAGTGATTTAGGGTCGAAAACTTTTTTTTTTTGAAAAATAGTAAAATATTTACTGAAATGTATCTATATGGATTAACCTTAGAAAGATGGATGGTCACTGGCGGGTCCCTCGTATAGATCGTTGTGTTATAAATCGAACAATGACTAATTGAAAGTAATGGAATTTTTTAACTTTTTATAAGATGAAACTATTGGATTGCTTGTTTAATCATTCAGCCATTAACCTCATAGAAATGTAAATATTGAACCTTATACCTAGAAAAATTGTGTAAATATATGTTTGATAAATGTATTGCATCTATGTTACTGGTTTGTTTTGGAATGAATAGACGGTCTTTTGATGTAAATTGGAATTCGCCTTTTTATTTTCGCAGAACATCGGAAGAGGTTTGGTACATAGCATACAAAAATATAAAAAATATGCCGCACAACGTGGAAAAACGCAGCATTAAATAGATTGGTGACTCGAGCGAAGCAAGGCCCATTTAGTCCGTGAAAATGTGCTTCAAGTACATAAAATGAGCAAAGTTTCCATCTAAAAAATAGAACAGAGGCAGGAAAATATAAATACCCGTTAATGAGCAAACCTTTCATACTCGAACTTTATTTATGAACGTTTGGCTATTTGAATTAACACAGTGGACAAACACAGTAGTTGTTCGAGCGGCTTTATTAATCAAAAAACGGGAATTTGTTTCAAATCCAAATTTGATGCGAAAGATCACAATTCATGGTATTATTAAAAAATCATAACGTAATCGGCGGTTTTAGTTAAACATGTATTGGCTCTTAAAAGCAATTTACGTAAGCAATTTCCCAATGCTGTTTCTACCAACGAGATTAGAGATGGATCCAAACCGAAATTTAAAAAGACAAAAGTTACTTTAGCTGAAATCAAGGTGAACCGAAATCAGACAACTTGTCTTTTTCGAATTTCGTAACTTTGCACTTGCAAACAAAGCTTAGCATTATTTGATTTTGTTTTGCGCGCCATAGACTCGCATGCGAACATTTTCTACAGTAGCAGGCAATAGGCTGGCGCACCTATGCGCAGCATACCTATAACCGAATTAGTCTAGCCAGAGGCCGCAATTTCGTCCCTAGTGTGAACTAGAGAGACTGGATTCGGAAATAGTCGTGCTCGAGGCAAAAGTCATGTCATTGAAGCTGAGAGTGCTAAGAAACTGGTAGGTAAATTTATCTGCTGTAAGTTTACGGCCTCTAGATGGTGAGATAAATTTTCTCAAACCACCAGTTTGTTGGCATTCTCAGCCTCAATGACATGACATCTGCTTCCTTTCTCGGTTAATCCCAGTTCAGAACTATTATGCCCATTAATAGGATGCATCAGAGTAGTCTTTGGATGGGATAACCGAACCTGTAGTATATCGCAGTGAAAGCAAGGCGCACATTCAGCGCCGCGAAACTGGTCCTTGTGGCCCGTTCTTTGCTTAAAGTGAGCCCAATTAGTTCCAGTGTCATAAAGTCGGAACCGAATGTTCAGAAATCGATTACTGAAAAACATGCATTTAATACAATAGGCGACCAGAAGTTGATAACAATTTTTTTATTATAACTTTCTTTCTTTTTCCATATTTTTCCATGTTTTTTAAAAAAGAAGATAATATTTTGAAATTTTATCTTTGACTTGCGAGAATGATTTTAATATGAAATGCACAGACAATGAAGAGAGAGTAAATAGAAAAATAGTATTTAAATTACAATTAAAAATAGATAAAAACTCTACTTAATCTTGCATTCAAGTTAATATTTTGTTAATTCTTCGACGAAGTCAAAAAAAAAAAAAAAAAAAGAAGTTTACAGTTAGCCACAACAACTACTTTGTGTGCAGAGTTCGGGCTGAAAGTATGCGCTCGACACTGATACTCTAGCGACTGACATGTCCTCTTCTAGATCTTAATATAGTTAAAAGAATTCAAACACTTTAGAAAATAATAATAATAATAATAATAATAATAATAATAATAATAATAATAATAATAATAATAATAATAATAATAATAATAATAATAATTCGTAGAAATCAGCAAACTGATCTAAGAGCAAATATTATTTACTGACCCATATGGTAGTGTTAAAGGAGAAATTTCACGCTGTCGGCTATTTTTCGAGTGCTTTTCCTCGACTTAGACATGTTAATAATTTTTCCTCTTAGCAAACTATCATTGAGACGAGCCATTCATCCTACACTGCCTATTGCAACATGACAAGCAAGACAACGAGGTTATCTGTAAAAGAGTTATGTATTGTTACAAATCCTGTAAATAGTAATTATTGTAGTAACGTAACCTGTAAATAGTTTCCCGTAATGAATATACAACCCCTTTTCATTCGGCTAAAGTATACAATCCCCTATTCTTTTTTTTCTTATTTCATTCACTGATTTTATCAATGAAAGTGTAGTTGTAGAACGTTGTAGCATTTTCTGGAATCTTTGAGAGCTCTCTTTTCGGTGTGTATATAAACGGTTACGCGGGATAAAGGAGTTAGTTTCGATTGAGAATTCGTACTGAGAGTGTGTATTAGCTCTGTTTATTGCGAGGCATTTCGCTGTGTTGTTTTCGTATTTGGAAGTAAATACGTGTGTAAACGTTGAGTTTACGGTGTTGTGTGATAATTGCTTAATTGCTGATGAATAATTTAGAAGTGGTTAACGATTTCTCCTGTACATAGTGTAAATAAAGCTCCTGTGTTTTTATCAAGAACTGTGTCTTCATTACAAGAAAGTGGAAGTCGCGCCGGAATCCGTTACAATTGGCGCCCAACGTGGGGCTTCTTCTGGACTTTCTTGGAGTAAGTGTGACTTTGGACATTTTTTTCATAAAGACTGTTTGAATTTATAGACTTTGTTTTTATGGTGATTACTCGCGCAATGGATGACCAATTAAAACAACTTCTGGAAGCAATTAATGCTGCGAAAAGCGACTTGGCTGAAAGTTTGGCGGCTAATCAAGAACAATTAAAAAATGATATGGCGGCTAATCAAGAACAATTAAAAAGTGATTTGACTGCAAGTTTTACTGCAAATCAAGAACAATTAAAAAATGACATTGCGGCTAATCAAGAACAATTGAAAAGTGATTTAACGGTACTGAAAAATGATTTAGCTTCTAACCAAGAGGAAATTAAAAACGACCTTACTTCGGTAAAGACTGTGATGGAAAATAAATTTAATGAGATAGAGCATCAAGTTGATGCATTTGATGAAAAATTTGAAACAGTAGAAAACCGTATCGCAACAGTTGAAAACCATGTGGATGAGAAAATTAAAAACATGGAAAGGAGATTGGCGATCGCGGAAAGCAGCTCTGTACAGTTTGGCGCTCCCACATCGGTTGCTCGACCGTCCATTAAACTTGCCACATTTGATGGGAAAACTTCGTGGCAGGTTTACAAAACTCAATTCATGATAGTGGCGGAAGCGAACGGATGGGACTCTGCTACCAAGGCCTGACATCTTGCAGCATCCCTGAGAGGTGACGCAGCGGACATTCTTCAGACCCTTCCGGACAGCCAGCGCCTGGATTTCGCCGCCCTCACAGCTGCGTTGGAGCTTCGCTTCGGTGAGAAGTGCCAGAAAGATTTCAGCCGACTCCAGTTGAAGTCCCGTTTCCAGAAAACCGGGGAAACCCTGCAAGAGCTAGCGGCGGACGTCGAGAGACTGTCTCATCTTGCTTTTTGCGACTGTCCTGCGGATGTTCGAGACAACCTGGCACTCAACTATTACATCGACGGGGTTCGAGATCCGGAAATCCAGAAAGCTCTACGGATGGCGGATGTCAAAGACCTGAATTCTGCTGTTGTGTATGCGATGAAGTTGGAGGCCGCCCAGCAAGCAACCCGCAAGGATCGCCATTCAATCCGCGGCGTGAAAACTGATGAGCCTGATCCGGTCTCGTCACGCTTTGCTGAACTGGAAAAGCAAATAAAAGAAATGGCAGGAACCCTCAAAAGGATTTCGGCTCCCAAGGACCAAAATCGACAACCACTTAAGTGCTGGAAATGTGGCGGCGAGGGTCACTTGCGAAGAAACTGTGAAGTCCGCCAAGAAACCGGAGGGAAGAGCGCCTCTCCCTCTCAGGTCCAGGAAAACTAAGCCATGGCAATCTCGCGGGGCGGAGGTCGCCCAATTCGAATGAGCCCCATCTTAAAGTTTTCCATATTTCATCGACGAGTGGCGGCAGTAGTGGACTGTTTGTTTACGCATATGTAAACGGGTTTCCCTGCGAACTGATTATTGACACTGGAGCCAATGTTACAATCATTAGAACAGATGTGGCTCGTCAATTTGGACTCAACATTCTATGGACGCCGCCCTGCGTTACCCTCCAAACTGTGACAGGTGACAAGATCGAGATTGAAGGTAAAGTGAACTTAGAAATTGTGTTTGGAAATGCCACTTACCATCATACGGCATTCGTTGCTGCTATCACAGACCCCTTCATTCTCGGATTGGACTTTTTAAAGAAGTATGACTTCAACCTCGACTTCAAGACTAATGAGCTGCACTCGATGAGAGAAGACATAGCCATCTTCAACGCTGAAAATGATGTAAAATCCGCTCATCAAATAATAGCCCAAACAGATTTATCGATTCCCTCAAGGTCAGAATCATTAATACCTGGCTCCATTGAAGAAAGCAATAGTTTTCGTTTTGGACTCATTGAATACCCTAACCTAAGCAATAATCTAAAAGGAGTGCTGGTAGCATCTACGCTTGTGGACCTTTCTAAGGATATAATCCCTGTGAGAGTCGCCAACGTGAGTGAAAGGCCAAGGAATGTCCGGAAAGGTGAAGTGTTAGCAACCTGTATTCCAGTAAACAGCATCATTAGAAGAATCAATTCCCCCGAGACTGTGTCTTCTGAGTCCTTGACATCGAAGTTAGTTGGGAGTGCGCCATTATCAAAAGATCAAAGAACTGCTGCGGAACAATTGGTGGATGACTTCAAGCATCTGTTTTCATCAGCATCGGAGGATGTTGGCCGTACGAATTTAACGCAGCATAGGATTTACACTGGAGAACACCCCCCTATTAAACAGCATCCAAGACGACTACCGTTCGCTAAGAAGGAAGAGGTTGAAACCCTCCTGAAAGAGATGAAGGAGAATGATGTAATCGAACCTTCATCCAGTCCTTGGGCCTCTCCCATCGTCTTGGTCCGAAAGAAAGATGGCTCCACTAGATTTTGTGTCGATTACCGACGGCTGAATGAAATCACCAAGAAAGACAGTTACCCTCTTCCACGTATAGACGACACCTTGGACACTCTTTCCGGACACAAGTGGTTTTCGACCCTGGACTTGAAGAGCGGCTACTGGCAGGTTGAGATACACCCTGATGACCGAGAAAAGACAGCGTTTACAACTGGACAAGGTTTATGGCAGTTTAAAGTGATGCCCTTCGGCCTAAGCAATGCACCAGCTACGTTCGAGCGTCTTATGGAGACAGTGTTAAGAGGACTTTCCTACGAATCCTGTCTGGTATATTTAGACGATATCATCATCGTGGGACGCAGTTTCGAAGAACATCTGGCAAATCTTAGGAAGGTGCTGCAAAAGCTTAAGGAAGCCAATCTGAAGTTATGCCCGTCCAAATGTAATTTGTTCCGCCGGGAAGTGGACCTAGGTCACATCATCTCTTCTGAGGGTGTACAAACCGATCCAGAAAAGGTATCCGCGGTCAAGAGTTGGAGTCGTCCCTAAAACATCCATCAGCTGCGAAGTTTCCTGGGGCTCTGCACGTACTACAGGAAGTTTATGAAGGGTTTTTCCAACATTGCACGACCTTTGCATAAGCTGACGGAGAGCAAGCAAAAGTTTGAATGGTCCAAAGAATGCGAAGATGCATTTCTACGACTAAAGGAGGCTTTAACATCAACGCCTATCCTCGCCTATCCTCAGCCTGAAAAATCCTTCATCCTGGACACTGATGCGAGCCACGAGGGCATCGGAGCTGTTTTATCCCAAGAAATTGACGGCAATGAACATGTCATCGCTTACTGGAGCAAATGCTTATCAAAGTCGGAGCGAAATTACTGCGTCACCAGAAAGGAGTTACTGGCCATAGTGAAAGCTGTAGAACACTTCCATCATTACCTCTACGGCCGAAAATTTCTGCTTCGGACAGATCATGCCTCATTAACTTGGCTTTTGAACTTCAAAAATCCGGAAGGCCAGATAGCCAGATGGATACAGCGGCTCCAGGAATATGACATGAAGATCAAGCATCGAAAAGGGTTATCTCACGGTAATGCTGACGCTTTATCAAGGAGACCCTGTCCTGAGAACTGCCACTATTGTTCCCGAATCGAGAAACAGCATGGAACGACTAGCCCTATCGCCTATCAGGTGTCAGTGACTCCAATATCATCAGAACCTGATCCATGGAGTGACGACCAAGTTCGAAAAGATCAACTTGAAGACCCCGACATAAAACCAATTTTGGAGTTCATGGAAAGTGACAGTCGACGCCCTAGCTGGCAGGACGTTTCCATCTTCAGTCCTGCAACAAAAAGATACTGGGCTTTATGGAACTCGCTCCATTTACGGAACGGCGTGCTACACCGAAAATGGGAATCTGATGACGGCAAAACGTCTAGGTGGCAGTTACTACTTCCCCGATCAAGGATTTCAGATGTTCTGAAAGAAATACATAGTAGTGCGACTGGAGGACATTTTGGTGTCTTGAAAACCCTCAATAAAGTTCGGGAGCGCTTCTTCTGGAGCAAGGCGAAGGATGACGTGGAGAAGTGGTGCCATTCTTGTGACGCCTGTGCTGCTCGTAAAGGACCGAAGAAGAGAAGCAGAGGGAAGCTACATCTGTACAACGTTGGAGCTCCTTTCGAACGAATAGGGATCGACATCCTGGGTCCTCTACCAAAAACTGCTGATGGGAACAAATACATTCTTGTTTCCATCGACTACTTCACCAAATGGCCGGAAGCATATCCCATTCCAGATCAAGAGGCTACCACCGTAGCAGAGACTCTAGTCCAACATTGGATCTCGAGATATGGAACACCTTTGCAGATTCATTCCGATCAAGGGAGGAATTTCATCTCTGCTGTGTTTAAGGGCCTATGTCAAATTCTCGGAATTGAGAAAACTAGGACTACACCACTACACCCACAATCGGACGGCATGGTGGAGAGATTTAACCGCACAATCCTGAACAATCTCTCACTTATGGTATCCAGAAATCAACAGGATTGGGACAAGAAGCTACCTTTGTTCCTGCTGACCTACCGCAGTGCTGTCCACGAGACTACCGGATTTGCCCCATCTCAGATGCTCTTCGGACGAGAGCTTCGGCTACCTTGTGATCTCGTCTTCGGTCGTCCTCCGGATGCGCCTGCATCGCCTGAGGAGTACATCCAGGATCTCCAGGCCCGGTTGGAAGACGTTCATAACTTCGCACGAGAGCGAATCAACATCGCGGCGGAGAAGATGAAGACCCGATACGACACAAGGTCTACTGGACATGAATTCAACGAAGGCGACAAGGTTTGGTTATGGAATCCCATCCGACGGAAATGTCTGTCGCCCAAATTGCAGTCGCATTGGGATGGACCCTACAAAGTCCTTAACCGACTAAATGACGTCGTAGTGAGGATCCAAAAATCACCTAATGCAAAACCTAGGGTTGTACATTATGATCGGTTAGCCCCATACTATGGCCATAGTTCATGAGTATTACGTAAACAACCATGGTTGATAACATAAAAGTTGTAGATAATTTTTTTGCTTTTAATGTTTAGTAATATTTCTTGTTATTATTGTGTCTCCTATGCATTATTGGTTATTATTTAATGTGTGTATTTGTGAACATGTGAGAGAAGTTTGGCACCCTTTCTGGGGATTGTACTGCCCGGGACGTGCAGTCCTTAGGACGGGGGCAATGTTACAAATCCTGTAAATAGTAATTATTGTAGTAACGTAACCTGTAAATAGTTTCCCGTAATGAATATACAACCCCTTTTCATTCGGCTAAAGTATACAACCCCCTATTCTTTTTTTTCTTATTTCATTCACTGATTTTATCAATGAAAGTGTAGTTGTAGAACGTTGTAGCATTCTCTGGAATCTTTGAGAGCTCTCTTTTCGGTGTGTATATAAACGGTTACGCGGGATAAAGGAGTTAGTTTCGATTGAGAATTCGTACTGAGAGTGTGTATTAGCTCTGTTTATTGCGAGGCATTTCGCTGTGTTGTTTTCGTATTTGGAAGTAAATACGTGTGTAAACGTTGAGTTTACGGTGTTGTGTGATAATTGCTGATGAATAATTTAGCAGTTGTTAACGATTTCTCCTGTACATAGTGTAAATAAAGCTCCTGTGTTTTTATCAAGAACTGTGTCTTCATTACAAGAAAGTGGAAGTCGCGCCGGAATCCGTTACAGTATGTTAATTTTTTATCTGAATTATTGTTTTACAAAAGGCAATGGCTAAACGCAGGAAAAAAACAGAAGTATTTTAAGTGTAGCTTTTAATTTAAAAAGGTTTGTAAAATAGTCTTTTATTAGGAAATGAAATAGTGTTTAGCATTATTTACATATTGACGTTTAAACAATATCCACAAAAAACTGACGACTGCAATATTGTGTACTTCTTCTGCAGAGACAGCGAATAAATTTATGCAATAAAAAAATTCATAGACATAATTGTAATGCAGAAAAACCAAGTTTTAATTGGCTTGATTATTTTGCTGAACAATTTTGTTCTTTTTTTACGAAGAAAATCACTTTCTTAATTTCTGTTTTAAAAAGGTATACGGTCCCCTAAAATGGGAAAAATGAATTTTTAAGCATAGAGCGAAAACTACTGAATATTTTAAGCTCAAATTTTGGATTCCCACATAAAATCCCATCTAGATGGTGTTTCTATTAAAATTTAATATGATTTCAGATCATATTTTTTTCAAAAAATATTCTAATTCTTAAAAAAATCTAAATTTACATTTTAGCTGTAGTAAATGATGTTTTTATTATTGGGCCGATTTATATTTTATTATAAAACGAGCTGATGTGTGCATCACATATGACTTCCTTTTACTCCAATTTTATGTCATTTTCTCGTTACTGGCAGTTTTAATATGATTCAATAGTTTACTCCCTAAATATCACAAACAGTGGCCAAATTGAAACCAGATTTTAAAAAAAAAATCGCTTTTCGTCAAGTTGGCGACAAAACTTGGCGACCAAAAGACTGGCGATACATCGCCAAGTGTCCGCCAAGTTATAACACCGCGTGAGTTTACATCGAAACTAACAATGATTTCCCCCCAAAAAGGGGCAAAAGACCCCCTTTGAAGCATACGAATGCAACCAAAAAGGGAGGTGCACAACTAGACCCCACTAGGAGTCTATGTACCAAATTTCAACTTTCTAGGACATTCCGTTTTTGAGTTATGCGACATACGTACACACATATACACATACGCACATACATACGTACATACAGACGTCACGAGAAAACTCGTTGTAATTAACTCGGGAATCGTCAAAATGGATATTTCGGGTATCTGTACGTTCCTAGGCACATATCCACGTGTGGTCAGGTTGAAAAAAAAACTCAACATTCATTTGGAGGTGAGCAAAATGGAAATTAAGGTCGATTTTCGGATGAAAATTTTTTTGCGAGTACAATACTTCCTTTTTTGTAAAAGGTAGTAAAAACAATCTTTACCGTACCTAGTCTAGTTTATGTGTTATGTGTAAAAATATCAAAATAAGTTTTAACATTACGAGAGGGATTTTTCAAAACTCAATTCTGAAAAAACGGCTGGATCAAATTAAACAAAATTTAGCATACAACGTTAAAAATGGATGCTGATTACAAATATGTGATAAAAAAAGTGGGGTTCTCATTGAAAATTTTGAAGTTGATGCTCGTTTTAATATGAAGACGACCCCTTAACAACAATTCATTAAGATACTTAAGCAGAACACATTATTCCTGAAAAAATAACACCTTACATGTGTCTCTAGTGTCAATGGTCTTCGAATACGAACGAGTGTTTTGTTTTTTACTTCCTTTTACAAAAAAGGAAGTATTGTATTCGCGAAAAAATTATCACTCAAAAATTGACCTTAATTTCTATTTTGCTCACCCCCAAATGAATGTTGGGTTTTTTACGACTCGACCGCACGTGGATATATGCCTAGAAACATATAGATCCCCGAAATATCCATTTTGACGATCCTCGAGTTACTTATAACCAGTTTTCTCGTGACGTCTGTATGTACGTATGTATGTGCGTATGTGTGTATGTGTGTATGTATCTCGCATAACTCAAGAACGGAATGTCTTAGAAAGTTGAAATTTAGTACGTAGACTCCTAGTGGGGTCTAGTTGTGCACCTCAATTTTTGGTTGCATTCGGATGCTTCAAAGGGGGTATTTTGCCCCTTTTTAGAGGGAAGTCATTGTTAATTTCGATGTAAACTCAAGTGGTGTTATAATTTGGCGGACACTAGGCGATATGTCGCCAGTCTTTTGGTTGTCAAGTCTTGTCGCTAACTTGGCGACAAATTTGGTGATTTTTTTTTTTTTTTTTTTTTTTTGATTTTTTATTTATTTTTTAATCTGGTTTCAATTTGGCCACTGTTGGTGATATTTAGAGAGTAAACTATTGAGTCACATTAAAATTGCCAATATTGGGAAAATGACATTAAATTGGAGTAAAAGGAAGTCATGTGGTGCACACATCAGCTCGTTTTTTTTCTATGACCGTACATGGCGCAACTAGAAATAAGTTTTTTTTTTTTTTTTTGAAGGGGGGGGGGAGAACGCAGTGGAAAGAAATGTAATCTGAAAATCTTTTTTATTTGAGAAGAGAGAGGGGTCCGGGGGTTCTCCCTCGGAAAATTTTTTTAATTTGTAGTCTTAAGAACGCAGTCTTAGACTTTCTTTGCTGATATTAGGTGGGAAAAAAGGTACAGCGATCTCAGCCGAAATTTTTATTGATTGAAACCTTAAAAACGCGATTATAGGCCATATTTATTTGACGTTAAGGGTAAGTGATGGAACTCAGGGACTGCCCCGATCGATTTCTTTTTAATAGATCGAAATCAATTCGTTCTCCCCCTGCAAGTTTTCTAAATTGAAGTTTAAAAATTTCAATTGCAGACAATCTTTGAAGATTTTTCGGGAAGAAGGTTCTTGTACGCTGTACAGAAGATTTTTTTATATTTTTTGTACTTAAACTTAAGCAATGATTTATATTCAGGAGCTATTCCATTCATTTTTTTGTGAGGATGGTTTAAAAAATCTAATTGTGTATGATATTAGAGAAAGGCGTAGAGGTACCCTTGTCCCAATATTTTCTGAAATTAAAGTCTTAAAATCACGCTGTAAGACCGTATTTTGTAATAATAGTAGGACCAGTAATTTTCAAAGATTAAGGCTCCAAAAACGCAATTTTAAGCAATTTTCGATGTCGCTGAGTATTTGGGGGCTTCACCTGAAAATGTTGAGAAATTAAATATCTGGAAATGAAATTTTAGATTTTCCATTAGTCTCATGTTAGTGGGAAATAGACAATAAAATTATCTGGAATGGTTTTGTTTCTTCTCTTTGTGTTATGTATGGTTTTTGGCACCCTATTAACTACTAACTACAAACCTATCCATACTATCCATACACCCTAATGGCAGGGGTCCATTCTAAATATTGGTCAATGAAAGAGGTCAGCTGACTATAAAGTTTGGGAAGCCCTAGTATAGAGCAAATAATGGGAAAAACTCCGTGTTACTAATTTTCATAGCGGTTTATTGCTATTTCAAAGTAAAAGTATAATGAATGATTGTAAAACTATCAGTGATGAATTCGTTCGTATAAAATTAAGTTAAAATTTAGCATAATATGTGAAAAATTGCTATATTTACTTAACATACATATTAATGATTTTTAGGAAGTAAAGGGGGACAAAAGGGTCAGCACATTAAACAATAAGGAGAGATTTCAACATTGTATTTTTTCTTGCTAAGTTATTAAAAATTTCATCAAAATTCAGGTTTTCAATTGAAATTCGTTTCCTCTTATTTTATCAAAGATCGCCTATAAGGCGGTTTTAAGACTACAAATTCAAAACATTTTCGAAAGTGGGCCACGTATTTTTCCTCTTCTAATATCACCAAAGTTCTTCTAAGACTGCGTTTTCAGAGCTACAATTTCGATTATTTGTGGGGAAGAACCTCCTAACTCTCTAATATAATCAGACAACACCTACTTTTGTGAAGTTTCAATTTTGAAAAATGAACGGGGGAGTACATCCCAACCTTTTCTTCTCCTAGCATTACCAAAGTTCGTCTAAAATGCATTTTTAAGGCTGCAAAGTAGAAAATTTCCGGATTGAGAAAACCCCGAACTTCCTATTTCTGAGTGAATACTTAGATTTAGCAATGACTAATGAATCCCTCTTAAACCATAAGCTGAATCCTCCTCCTCTTCTCTCTCTTTCTGTATATTGTATACCTACACATATCTATAATTAAAAAAAAAAGAACTAAGGAGCAGCAAATTTCATACTCTTTTTTTTTTTTTTTTTTTTGACTTTGCTATGGTCGCGGTCCTAGCTTCCTGCTTCTCAATCCTCAATCTTTTGGGCTGAGTTACTTGTCGGAATATATGGTCTAATTCTTCCCATAATTTGAATCGAGCTCGATCGCATGGAACAGTTATGAGTTATTCAGCAAGTTACTTTAGTTTAACACAAAAGAAACTTTGCTGAATAACTCATACTTCAACTGATTTTTCTTGTTTTAATGCCCCCTCTTTCCCTGCACATGAAAATTATTCAGCCTAGGAACATCAATGTAGCAATTTTTCACATTTTAAATTGATCTTTTTTGTTAGTGGAGCCATATTAATATGTAAATAGTTTTAAAAAAACAGATAGTATTAATTAGTTAGCATATTTTGTTATTTAGTTAAATCACAAGACTCCTTTTTTGCGGCAGTTTGCAATTTTGCTCCCCTTTTTAAACCTAGAGTTATGAAATGAGTAAAGAATGTTCAATGTTTCCAAATTGGAAATGAATATCAGCCAAAGAAAAGAAGTTAAATAAAAAGCATGTTGCATGTTCTAGTGGTGTACCCAGAAATTAACTTTAGGGGCTGCAGCTGATTTCGAATCGGAATGTTTACTCAAAAGTTATTAGGGAGGAGGGTGGACAGACAGACCGACAGTATCTTTAATAATAATAAAACTAAAAGTCTGTGTCTCTGGATGTCTGGATGTCTGTTACGCACATAGCGGCCAGAATGTTCGACCGATTTTCATAAAATCTGGCCCAGATTAGTTCGTAGCATAGGAGGAAGTACCCCCGAAGCGATTTTTCGAAAATTCGATTTTATTCTTTTCTATTCCAATTTTTAGAACATTTTACCGAGCAAATTATCACAACATGGAGAAGTAAATTACCATAACGTGAACGAGCAAATTACCATAACGTGGGAGAGCAAATGAACATAGCAAATTGACGAGAAATTCATCATCCATTATTTGTAAATATACAGACGAATCAGATGATTTTTTAATTTTCTACGGCGGGCAAAGCCGTGCTGATACCGCTAATATAAAATAATGTAATTATTGAGCAATCACGATAGCGAATTGTTTTCATTTGACCGTCATTGATGTTGTGATTCCCTTTTCAGCTTGAACCAGGGGCCTTTGCAGCACCACCGCTCATCGGCCTCCTCAGGTGAGCTTCCTCTGCTTCTGACCATTGTCACTCGGAATCCGGTTGCGTGCATGTCCTACACACACGCGCGCTCATTCATACTCACCACACACACGCGAATGCTCATACACATACACACACACGCGCGCACGCTCTCCATACACACTCACACTAGTGGTGGATCCACAGGGGGCGATTGGGGTGATCGTCCCCTCCAAAAAGTTTTGTAAATTCGAAAAATTTCCAGGAAATGGTCACCATACTCTCTCCCCCCCCCCCCGTTAATACATCACAAAAAATCACCTACGACTGTATTTTTACAACTTCAAATCCAAAAAATTCCCAGGGGAGAGTCCCTCAACACTCTTTCGCCAATGTCATCGAAAATCGCCAAAATTTTGAATTTTTAAAGCTTCAATTTTGAAAAAAACGGTGGAATCGAAAACTTTTTCGAAAATGTCCTTAACGAGGGCCTTTAATTACGTTTTTAGAACTTCAATTCCGAAAAAATTCCGGGGATTGAGCCCCCTACCCCGATCCCTTCCCTTAACCCCTCCCCCCAATGAAGGTCCACTAACATTACGTTTTTGAAGCTCAATTATCCGATGGAAAGTTCCAAACCCGTTCCTTCCCCCTACGTCATAAAAGATGGGATGGCTGATAACTGTGTTTTCAAGGCTTCAATTTTGAAAAATTTCCGGAGAGGAGCTTCAATGTCCTTCTTTCCTCATCTTTCAGCATCATTAAAAGATCGTCTAACATAGAGTTTTTGTAACTCCTGCATCAAAAAGTTTCGGGGGAAAAGTTCTGAGCCCCATGTCTTTTGCTACGTCATCAAAGGTGGCCTACAATTGCGTTTTAGGACTTCAATTCCGAAATTTTTTCCGGGGAAAAGCCCCTGAACCCCCTGCTTTTTAACATCACTAAAAATATCTAAAATTAAGTTTTTGAATCTCTAATATCAAAAAACGACTGGAGAGCATTCCTGAATATCATGCCTTTTCCTTCAAGAAACCAAAGATAGTAAACAATTGTGTTTTCGAGAATATGCCCATAAATTTCAAAAAATTTTCGGAAGGGGACCTTCAAGCCTCTAAAAATGCGTTATTAACAAAAATGTTTGAGGGATACTCAGTAAACACGCCTACTTATGCGCGAGCATTAAACAACTGAATCAACAAATAAATCCATGAACATCTTCAAATTTTATTTACAAATGCAATTTTAGTATTTCGTTACGAAAACTGGTAAAAAGAGGTGCCATCTTGAAACTGCAACAATTCTTTAATAAGGAAAAAAGTACAGTTGAGGACCAAAATGGCTACTGACAATATTTCACGAGTCCTCAAACGAATCAAAAGTTGAAGGGTTTAATTTGGATTTCATTTGGATAATGGATCCAGAATATTAGTAGAAAGTCTTTTTTTTTTCCCCTATTTTTCTAGTTTTGGAACTCGAAACACTTTTAATTTTCATTCCAACTCTTTGAACTATATACATTATTCGAAAAAAGAAAAAAAAAAACATCATGCTTCATTTCTTAAACTTTAAAAAGATATATATTTTTTTTACCCCTCTCTGCCCCCCCCCCTTATAATACATTACTCAATCGTCCCTCCCAACAGGATCGGACTCACACACACACACGCTCCGCCATTACACACTGACACACATACATGCTTACGCACACCCACACGCCTTTACACACATACACTCACTCCTACGCGCAATAGTATATATATATATATATATATATATATATATATATATATATATATATATATATATATATATATATATATATATATATATATATATATATATATATATATATATATATATATATATATATATATATATATAGTATAATATATATTTAGTATTCCTTCTCAATGGTTGGGTCCTGTTGAAACTCGTGATTGTGCGAAAAACATAATTTAAATTCAAAAGTTCAGAATTCAAATTAGTTTTTATTTTTTTATCTTGTTACAAATTCTGTAAATAGTAATTATTGTAGTAACGTAACCTGTAAATAGTTTCCCGTAATGAATATACAGCCCCTATACATTCGGCTGAAGTATACGATCCCCCAATTTCTTTTTTTTTTTCATTGATAAAATTTGTGAATGAAATAAGATAACGGTCTACGCATTTCGAGAAGAATTTCGAATGTTTTGGAAACTTTTCGATGTTTATAAAAGCGTCCCGCATGATAAAGAGTTTAGTTTCGTTTGAGAATTTGTACTGAGAGTGTATTAGCTCTGTTTATTGCGAGGCAGTTCGCTGTGTTGTTTTTCGTATTTGGAAGTAAATACGTGTGTAACCGTTGAGTTTACGGTGTTGTGTGATATTTGCTTAATTGCTGATGATTAATTTAGCAGTTGTTGACGCTCTTTCCTGTACATAGTGTAAATAAATTTCCTGTATTTTTAATCAAGAACTGTGTCGTCCTTTCAAGAAAGTTGGAAGCCGCACCGGATCCGTTACAATATATATAAATATCCTTACTTGATTGAAGTTGACGGCGTTCCTGGTTACGCGGGCGCTCCATCTGGGCAGTGACATCCAAAGTCCCCCAGAATCGACTTTATTTGCAGTGACTTTACACAATCCTCTTTAGACAAAAACAGCACCCAACACGCAACACTTACCAATCAGAGCCTAACATTAAGTTAAATGTTGACGACTTGAATTCAAATTATATTTTTTAACCGACGAAAAAACGGAGGAGGTTCTCAATTCGACACGTATATATATATATATTTTTTTTTAATGTATGACCACGCATAACTTTTTACAGAACAGTCTGATTTTGATAATTCTTTTTTTATTGGAAAGGGACCCGAAGGTGGTTCCATAAAAATTTTGAAAAAAAATCCTACCCTAAGGGTGGAAAAAGGAGGTTGATTTGTTGTTCACTCACAGATTTTTAATGTATGACCACACATAACTTTTTACAAAATAGTCCGATTTTGGTAATTCTTTTTTTATTGGAAAGGTTATACCCTGAAGTTGGTCTCATATAAATTTGAAGAAAAAATTCCTACCCTAAGGGTGGGAAAAGGGGGAGATTTGTTGTTCACTCACAAATTTTTTTATATATGACCACACATAACTTTTTACAGAATAGTCCGATTTAGAATATTCTTTTTTTTATTGGAAAGGGTATAGCCTGAAGTTGTTCCTATATAAATTTGAGGGGAAAAATCCTACCCTAAGGGTGGGGAAAGGGGGGCGATTAGTAGTTCACTCTAAGATTTTTTTGATGCTGAATTGGGTATAACAAAAAAAAAAAAAAAAACCTCACGATGAATGAGATGCAGACTTGTATGTCTCTCGTGTGTACTGTCTTGAGCAGGTAAACGACAGTATCTGCAGAAATGAGTTTTCGAGATATTTGAAGAATTGTGCGCTGGATTCAGTACTATCAACTGGGAAATGTTGGAATTATATTTCTTTTAGCGGAAACCAAATAAGTTAGTTTGTACAACAAAGCTAACGTACAAACAATGATGACAAAATGCAAAAAAAAAAAAAAAAAAAAAAAAAGATAAAATTGCAGTTATAGCCCTTTACCTGCACACGGCAGTGTAGACCTCTCAATCTCTGGTACTTGTGATTAGGGTTAGTTTTCAGTGCCAGTCGTCAAACATTTTTTATATTCAGGATTTGTATGAAAAAATAGGGCGAAGTTTAGTGATGGTGAGATACTATTTTTAACCGACGAAAAAACGGAGGAGGTTCTCAAGTCGACACGTATATAAATATATATATATATTTTTTTTAAATGTATGACCACACATAACTTTTTACAGAATAGTCCGATTTTGGATATTCTTTTTTTATTAGAAAGGGTATAGCCTGAAGTAATTCCCCTATAAGTTTGAGGGAAAAATTCCTACCCTAAGGGGGGGGGGAGAGGGGGTGATTAGTTGTTCACTCCAAGATTTTTTGATTCTGAGTTGGGTATTACAAAAAAAAAAAAGCTCACAATGAATGAGCTTCAGACCTGTATGTCTCTCGTGTGTACTGCCGTGGGCAGGTAAGCGGCAGTATCTGCAGAAATGAGTTTTCGAGATATTTGAAGAAATGTGTGTTGGATTCAGTAGTATTAACAATAAGAAAATGTTGGAGTTATATATTTTTTTCAGCGGAAACCAAATAAGTTAGTTTGTACAACAAAGCTAATGTACAATAGATGACAAAATGCAAAAAAAAAAAAAAAAAAGAAATGAAAAAAAAAATGCAGTTACTGCCTTTGACCTGCCCAAGGCAGTGTAGACCTCTCAATCTCTGGTATTTGTAATTAGGATTAGTTTTTTAACCGACGAAAAAACGGAGGAGGTTTTCAAGTCGACCCGAATATATAAGTTCTTTTTTTTTTCATGTATGACCAGGCATTACTTTTCACAGGTTCGTCCGATTTTGATAGTTCTTTTTTCATTGGAAAGAATTTTCCCAGAAGTTGTTCCCATATAAATTTGGAAAAAAATTTCCTATCCTAAAGGATGGAAAACAGGGGTGAGTTATTGTTCACTCAAAGGTTTTTTTACTTTTTTTCGTGTAAGACGACGCATAACTTTTACAGAATAGTCTGATTTCGATAGTTGTTTTTTATTGGAAAGAGTATACCTAGAATTTGGTCCCATGCAAATTTGGAAAAATTCCTTATCTAAAGGTGAGATATTAGGAGTAATTTATTGTTCGCTCACAGATTTTTTATTACTGAGTTGTGTATTACAAAAAAAAAAAAAAAAACAACTCACGATGAATGAGCTTTAGATTTGTCAGTCTCTTGATTTAGAGCTCTCAGTCTCTGCATTTCTGATAAAGCTCGTTCATCGTGAGGTTTGTGTAGTAACTTATTTGGCTCTAGATCAGATAAAGCAATACCCTCAAGTGTTTTTATTCTACTCAGTGCCACATATGCCTGTCCTTTAGCAAACACTTTCTTTCCGAGGTCTATTACAGCTTTATCAAGGGTCGTACCTTGCAATTTGTGTACCGTGACGGCCCAGCATAGAATTATTGGCAACATCCTGTGCTCAATGTCACCATTACTTTTCGTTCCTTGAAAAGTTGCAACCACTGGAGGTATGGCGACACAACCATCGCTATCTTTTAGTCTGCTTCCTATGCTTTCATCGTCAAACTTAACTAATATGCAGTCCGGTAATTCTCCTTCCTCTAGTTGATCCCTACGTATTGATGGCCATTTTATTTTATTTTTTAAATACCCATTGCACCATTGACGAGGCCGTCAGATACTGATATGTTACGTCTCAACATCACACGAGATTCGGCAGCAAGTTTTACCTCTGATAAAAGTTTACCACAATTGTTCACATCTTTCGGGACAACATTATCTGAAGGTTTCTTTCCATAGGTAGCAATTTCATGAGACTCATCTATGGAACGGATTGTATAGACATGACGTCCTCAATTTCATTTGAAACTCGCTCTCTTATCAGATCTAAACGATGAGCGCGTTGCTCTTCACTCTCATTTGAAAGTCGCTCTCTTATCAGATCTAAACGATGAGCGTGTTGCTCTTCACTCTCATTTGAAAGTCGCTCTCTTATATCTAAACGACGAGCGCGCTGCTTATCACCTTCTTGCAATAAACTATCGTTATTGTAGCTTCTCATTCTCGACAGCCTTTCATCGTGCTGACCTAAACTCTCCTGTGAACGTGTTAATGTAATTCTCTTTCTGTTTGCTTCCAACCTTTTTTCTTTCTCATTAATAGATTCTTCTAAACATCTTTTCCTCATCCGAGCAGCATTTTTTGTAGGCCTACCCATGTTAGTATATAAATTATTTATGTAACACAACAGATAATTGTTAAAATACGATTTTATATATATATATATATATATATATATATATATATATATATATATATATATATATATATATGTTAATAGCTAAAGTAAGGTAGGTAGCTATTTTAAAAGTAATCAAAAATATAAGTATACAGATTATAGCCACATTAGTAGCTTATGGCCACAAAAAATTATAAAATAAAAACTTTTTTAAAAAAAAATTAAACCGCCGAAAAAACTGAAAAGCAAAAAATAATAAACCATTTTAATTAAATCTTAATAACTAAGTTCTTAAACTGATGTAAGTATATCTAAGTATATATTTTTGTAATAATTTAGAGTTTTTAATTGACCTTAATAACTCAGTTCTTAAATTAATGTAAGTATACCTAAGTAGTTTTGAGTCGGTGCCAAACAATAAATAAACAAAGATCCCTAAATTACCTAAATTTAAAGAAATAACCAAATAAAATTAGCAATGTAATGTGAAATGTCCGGCGATAAACATAAATGTTTCAAAAAATGCTCCCTCCACACGCCATCATTAAATCATGAATACTAGTAGATCATATACAACGAAAAGTACCTCTCGTTGGAGCTTTGAAACCTTTGGGACCTCGCACGAGAGAGGCAAACAACCAGTGAGAAAAATCTTCAGGATCATGTATGCAATTAACGGCTACAGTTGTTATGCCATACTTACGCTGAATAATACTATGACCCACAAAACCATTTATTTGAGCTTTTAACAAGATGAGAAATCCTTCTTCAGTATGATGAACAATGATATAAACATTTTGACTGTTGTATATGACAGAGGCGTAGCTAGACCCGACTTTCGGGGGGGGGGGGGTTACTTCTTTTATTTTATATATATATATATATATATATATATATATATATATATATATATATATATATATATATATATATATATATATATATATATATGTGTGTGTGTGTGTGTGTGTGTGTGTGTGTGTGTGTGTGTGTGTGTGTGTGAACTTTTACATACTTTGGAAAGGGGTGCCCCAATTTCGGTACTTGTGTCAAACAAAACAAAATCAAAGAAAATTTTTTTTTATTTATTTTTTGTAATGTTTTGGAAAACTTATTTATTTTTTCCTTTTTCTCCATTTAATTTAAAGTGAAACTTTCTAGCAACAGGTCTAGTCAAAACCAGTCTATCCAAATCAGGGGGAAAATCAAATATCTGATGAGCGTGTTCCGTTCATTTCAGTGTGACTGCTTAATTTAGAGGCTAACACACATCTACAAAAGCTGGCATCCCTGAAAGCTAATAGATGGATCCATTTCCGCCTGTGAACTGGATGTTTGACTTTCAATCTCATCGGTGGTCAGACTATTTTTACTAACTTGGTTCGCACTAAAAGCATGAAATAAAATAAAAAAAGACTTCTTGATTATAACCTGCAAAAAATGAAATGACTTTTCATATCGTTATATTTAGATGTTGCTTTTTATATGTATTTACATTTATGCTAGTTCTAAAGCAGTTAATAAAATTTGAATTAAAAAAGAGGGAAGAAATATAGGCGGTAGAAAGTTCTTTGCACAAAGCTGCATACCATCTGTTCTCCTTTCAAGTTTTTATTTTTAGTTTTATTACCTGCTTTAGAATTTACATAAATATCTATTTGAGAGAGCAACAGCAATTTTCGAGTGTTTGAAACAGAAGTCTTGTTTATTTTCTACTTTTTAATGCAAACCAAGCTAACAGAAATAGTACAGAACAGTCTAGATTCATTTCGTTTTTAAACATTTTATTCCTGTAATGCTATGCAGTTTTTCTTTTAAGTTAAAATAAAATTTCCTTCAGAAGGGTTCGATGGAATTAATGCTGCTTCAGCAGACTGTACTTCGTTTTCTTCAGAGGACGTTAACTTTCTTTTTAGAGCAACCATTTTCGTCATTTACATTTTTTTTTGGGGGGGGGGGGGTTAAAAAGCTTGTTATCAGTTTTGCTCGCTTCATTATACAACAACGTTCACTTAGAATATACTATTCTAAATAGTTCAGACTGCACGTTTTTAAGAATACGCAGTAAATACTGGCTGACATTTTCGACAAATCGATGTGATTGCGGTGGATTTTCTGGTTAGCAAAGGCCGTTTTGACTATAACAGCGCACAACGCCAACAAAAACCTTATGTCTCGAATTCCGGCTATGCTATCATTTTCGGATTCGAAGCCCAATGATCTTCAAAGCAGCAAGCAAAAGCATTTTCTTCAACTCGAAACAGAAAGAGCTGAGGGGGCAAAAAAAGGAGAAATGCGTTCCACGAATAGGTTTTCTAGGAAGATTAACGAAAGGACAGTCGTTTCGAGGACTCTTCTTGGAAGAAGAGTAAAGGATTGAAATTCACAGGTTGAGTATTAGTTGCATTATGGATGAGTATTTCAAGTTCATGGTTGAAGGTCATTCAAGTTAAAAGCCATTTTGCTCTGTTATCTGGTTTAGTACTGTTCTGTGATCGCTCTCTTTCTTAAAATTATGATTCCTTAAAGAAAACCAAGATGATAGGAGGGAAAAGAAAGTTTAAGATTTTTTCAAGTAAAGAAAGAAGGAAAATCCTAGAATATTGGCCAGGTTAGATTTGCAGCAATTGCTAACCTCAAAAGGATAAATAATTAATCAAAAAACAAGAAAAAGAAAAAATCGGGCACCAAAAAGCAATAAAAGACGTTTTCTTCAAAAAGATATGCTCCAAGTTTCTTTTACTGTCAAAATGTTTCCTTAAACTGGCAATAAAGCACTTAATAATGTAATAATAGAATAAAGACCTAACAAAACTAATACAGAGGAATTTTGATCAAGAGCCCATGTTGTCTATAGTATCGATTTCAAATTTTCACCATCATATTCCAAATTTCTATAAAGTTTCTTAAATCCCCCGTATCTTAAAACCTCTTTATCTCGATTTTTTTCCATCCTGTGAAATT
Source organism: Uloborus diversus (assembly GCF_026930045.1). Lineage (NCBI taxonomy): Eukaryota > Metazoa > Arthropoda > Arachnida > Araneae > Uloboridae > Uloborus > Uloborus diversus. The sequence goes on along the minus strand of NC_072736.1, from coordinate 60,803,526 downwards.
CGAAACATACAGATTCAACTGTATGTAATATTCCCACTGCGCCGCTCATAAAATTAAACATACTTAACAATTTTCAGAATCTATGACAAAAAAAGGCTACATATACGTAGATTTAACAAATCAATCTCATTTCTAAAGCGAAGTGTGAAATTTCACTCAATTATCAAAAAAATGTTGCAGCACAGTGAGGAGTGAGGCGTCTTTACGCTTGAGGGTCACTCATTGAGCTGATTTTCAATGACACCGGGGGGGGGGGAGGGCGAAGTGAATTTTTGACCACTTATTCAGAAAAAAAAATTTTGATTTTTTTTTCTTTTTCTTTTCTCTTCTCTTTTCTTTCTTTCTCTCTCTCTCCTTTTTTTGGGACAAACATTTCGGGGGGGGGTTTGTCCCCAAACCCCCCCCCCCTTAGCTACGCCCCTGGTATATGAGGCAAAAGCTCAGTAGCAGCCAAATACTCGACACGTGCTACTTCGAGACCACTCGACGACGTTCGGGTTTAACTTCGTGAACGCTCGGCATTTTCCGGCGAAGGGGCGTGTCGCCATACGCCACCGCTGCGCCTCACGCTTTACAAAAATAATTAATTTGCTTGTTTGGCACCGACTCAAAACTACTTAGGTATACTTAGAGTCCCTATATGAAAACGTAGTTTTCAGAGTTGCGACAACGCGGCATCATTTTCCTATTGGCCGAAGACCGCCTGAGGCAGTGTTTTTCTTCTTCTCCCGTAGGATTAACATGGAGCGTATGACAGTGCTGTGGAAAAACCCAGAATCTGGAAAATTAAAGGTGAGTCCAAGATTTTAATGCTCATATTACTGTTCTACAATGTTCAAATTATACGTGTGTAGCTTTACTTGAGTGAGTCCATTCCTATTTCTTTAACTATCGCGTAATTATATCAAGAACATGTGTTCCAGTGTGCTAAAATTCCATTCTGATACACTATTTGGGTCTTTTATAGTTAGTTTTCCTGTTAAATCAATTATTCCAATCACAACGTTATTGAAAAACAACACTTTAAGACAAGGCAAAAGTTTAAATTGTGTAAATTAAATTTTTTTAACGATAGATCTCTGTATTCGGTTTGGCGCGATCAATTTCGTGCTTGGCGGCGAGTGGAAGTAAACAAAACATACACTTCTGATGCGAGGAGATCTTAACTTGTGATTTGTATTATAAATGCTGTATGTTGCAGAAATTTTTATTTTTAATGAATGTGACTTGATATTAAAACTCATTTTAACTTATGTTTTAATGTTAAGGTTTTTATTTTTCCTGATCATTTCTTCGACAATAATTGACTTATGTATCGTTTTTAATGTTCCTTCAAGCTATTAAACTCCAAGTCAAATCTTCTCTTTATGCAACGTAAGTATTTACAGTGTCAAATTTTTGTTTTTTGAAAGGAGATGCTGAGGAAATAAAATGCTTATAAATTATAGAACTTTCAATGCTGACTGGCAGTATTTTTTAATACCATTTAGATTTAAGGAAAAACGATTTGTTATGATTTTCTGCCAAATATTTATTACACCGACCTATATAACGCAATTCTCTATAAACCACCGCACAACTTTTCAGAAGTAAACAATAGGTTTTAAAGTTAAAAAAATCCCTCTGTTTTGCTTTGCACACATAAAAATTGTTACACAAATTAAATTTTGAAACAGTTTTTCATCTTCCCATCATAATTCAAAGCATTTAAATGTAAACTATCATTCACAGTAAAACGAAAATACCAGATGGCTCTTGAAAATGCAGCTGTTATGCAAACCATGAAGCTACAAGAAATGCAAGATAATTCACTTTCTTTTGATTGTGAAACATATTTATTTGTGAATAACTAATTCTATAATTAGTGCTTTACTACTCATTGCAGATAAAACCCATTCTGAAGTGCTAATATAGATATATTCTGAATATTAGTTCCAAAATTTGTGAAACGACCCATATAACGCCAAAACCTGTATAATGCAAAAGCTTTGGTCCCAAGGTGTGCGTTATAATGGTCTTCTACTGTAGTTGAAATTTGTAAAAGAAATGTCAATTCGATTATGAAATTAATGTAACCTCATGAATTTGCCAAAGCGTTTGAGGTGGATATGAAGTACAACACTTGCTTGACACACGGCACAGTTTTTATAAATTTTTTAGGTTGAGCGAGCCAATTTAAAATGTACTATTTTATTAAAAATTTAATGAACTGTAGGTAATTTTTTTTTTTTTTTTTTTGGTAATTTACTCTTTTTTTATTCAGCAAGCATGTCAGTCGCTGTGTGTTCCATCATAAACAGAAAACTGAGATGTTCTAAGTTCATTTCAAGTAGTGTGTTGGTACTTTTTATTATGCTCTAATTAGGGTTTACTAATTTTTAGGTTGCCTAGTTATTTCCTTTATATGCTACTCTTTCTTTATCACCTGAAGAATTAAGTGCATGCTATCACCCCGCTTCAGGTTCGTAAAATTTTCCATTTTCATTGAGAAAATGATTTTTAAATAATTATGCCCGTGATTGATACATAATTAAGTTTTAACAAGTGTTGAATTACCTTTGAGATCAGGACCGTTATCATGGGTTTTTGAGATTGTAAAAGTCCTCCCAGCCACAACTCTTGTTTGTCAGAAATTAGGTACATTTAAAGTTTTGCTGGTTGAAATATCAATACTTTTATGATAAAATGCTGAATCAAGGATTTTTTAAGTGAAACTTTTTATGCGAGGGCTTTGAAGTTATGATCCAACCTTTTTGTGTGATGAAAAGTGGTGGGGATGAGCAATGTTGGTTAGAAGGAAAGCAGTGGCTTGCTTGCCTTCAGGTATTGGAGAAAAGTGAGACATTACACTCTTCTCGCTTCCTTTCTCATTTTGTATGGTTGCATGTACTGCGTTCAGGCAGCGCGGAGATCAATATGTACATTTGTAATTACTTACTTTAGTTATCATAAACAGATCATTTGTCTTCTTAAGAAGGAAGAAGATGATCATTATCAGTGGACACATGTATATAATATATGTAAAAATATGAATAAGAAACACAATCTGTTCAAAAGTGTTTGATGAATAGTTAAAATGTTTCACGTCTATCGTGTGTCATTATGACGCAACCTGTTTCTTGGAATCAAACTTTAGAAGAATTCTACTCTTCTAGATCAGCAGAAAAATAAAGTACAGGAAGCTCTCACCCCACATCAAGTTCGTAAAAATTTCGATATTTGGTGGGAAAATGATCTTTAAATAATCCTATCTCGATTAATGTGGAGTTAAATTTTAACTAGTGTAGAATTGCATTTTAAAATAAAGGCTGTTATCGTGGGGTTTTGAGATTATCTGTAAAGATCAGGGTTCGAAAATATCCGATATTTTGATATACAGTCGAGTCCCGACTTACGCGAGGGATGCGTTCCAAGACCCCTCGCGTAAGTCAAAATTTCGCGTTGTGGAAAAAGGTATGTGTAAAAACTTTTATAAACATAACCAATCATTTTAGACATGTAAACACAACCTTAAACAGCTAAAAATCTTTTCTTAACCATACCTTACTGTTTCTTACATAAAGAACTGAATTTTCATTTGTATTTAAAAAAAAGTTGTTTTATTCAACATAAAATACTGCTATGATGCACAAAAACAGTGATCAATGGGAAAGAAAGACATAAAATAAACCAGTACTGTAGGTACGGCATGTAGTAAGGAGAACAAATGCCCTATAGTTGAACTGTACAGTTGATTCAGTAATGGTATTTGTAACTTAAAAAAAGTGAAAATAATGATTTATGCTGCAGTTATTCTAATATATTTTTAAATACAGTTGCTTCATTGGTTCTTTTATAAAGTTTCCATCTATGGCATTTTCCCTCTTCCTGGTTTCTTTAATTTACAATGAAAAACAGCTTCCATTTTCATAATTTTTGCATTTTGCTTGGGTACTATTACTGGGTGAACTTTTATGGATTTCCGTTTCTTGACTTTTAATTGTACGTATGGAAGATTCACTCATACCGTCATACCTAATTGCTGTGCTACCCTTGGAAGCATTTTTTGGTTCAGCTTAAGCTTTTCAAGAAGCTTTACCTTTTCTTTAATTGTCAGAAACATTCTCTTTTTCTTTCTATCTTTACCAACTTTAGATAAAGCAGCGCTCTTAGGTGTCGTTATATTTTGTTAACGTTTGCATTTAGAATGAAAAAAAGTAATGGAAAATGAAAAGTAGTTATTTATATAAGCGATAAAAGACTAGTACAGTGTGGGTACTTCTGCTCTCAGTGATTCTAAAGGAATGAAGGTCCGTTCATGAAAACAACTTACTCACCGTGGTTCCTTTCCGAAAATTTTCATGTTGCGGGCGAGGAATTCGTGCTAGCTCAAAAATTCTTTACTGTTGAAAAAATCGCGTTTTAGCCATTGCGCGTACGTGGGATCGCTTTGTAGCGGGAGTTGACTGTATATTGGATATTTTGATATTTATCCGATGTTTTCAACCAATGCAAAATAAAGTGTTTAGTAACTGCTTCCTTAAATCAGAGTTATTTATTTTCTTATATTATTATTACAATGCATCAACTTTAAAAGTAATTTTTCTTTCATTATTTATATTCATTTATTACATGTTCATGATTTTGCCTCACCCACTCAAAAAGTAATTCAATTGCATCCGAGTTCATTTCAACCACTCATAAAAATAAATATATAAATAAATAAATATTCAATTTATCAGAGCTTATCTTAATTTGTTGAAGTCTTTAGAAAATCAATACTTTTGTCAGGAAATAGAACATTGAAATAAAGGGGAATTCAAATGCTCTAAAACAGTGGTGCCCAACATACGGCTTTCAAAACTGAATTCATGTGGCCGGCTGAAATATCAGGTATAGATAAATGAATTTACTAAAAAAATGTGGCTTTATTTTGAAGAATTTAAATTTAAGCATCAGTATATTGCATTCTCTATATTTTTACTCCACTTAAATTTATATATTAAAAACAAACAAAAACAGTTTATAATTAATTTCTTCAGTATGCACTCACATTTTTTCAATCACAATCACAAGTAAGCGCTCTGATGAGGTAGTGGCATTCAGGTAAAAGGTTAAGACAGAAGTTCAATTTTTTTTTTCCACAATCTTGACTAAAACCATTAAAAAAATTAATTCATAGTTTTCTGAAAAGTACTCAGGACTGCTGAAATAACACTTTCTGGAATAAAATTTGTTCAATATAAATGTACCATGTGATTTCATTATAGGATCTGTAGGACCATCTAGGAGCTATTTGTTGGTCAAAAAATAAAATAAAAAATATTAATATTATTCAAATAATTGGAACCCGTACCACATGCCCCACCTCCCCCTACAATTTTGTTGTGGATATTCGTAAATAACAAGCAAGTTTTCTCACGGTTCCTAAAAAATTTAGAATCACCAACGTTCATTACTTATTTTAGTCATCATAAACTGATGATTTCTCTTCTTAAGAGCAAAGACGATGCACAGTAACAAATATGTACATAATTAAATGAAAAACAATCTATGCTAGTCAAAAGAGATTGATAAATTAGGTAAAATATTCCCCTGTAATATGTGTTTTACTTTTTCAAGTGTTTTTATAACACACCCTGTTATTTGAAATTAAATTTTACAACACACTTAATGCAAAGTAGTTGAAATACAGCTCTATTTCGATTAAAGTGTGTTTATATATTTTCCATTTATAATTTTATGAACTAGTTTAAAAAAACATTCCTGCCAATTGTGTTCAGCCGTATTGATGATTTAGCACATTTGAAGAGTTTTACTTCTGCTTTTAACTTTATTTGTCCTTTATGTTTTTTAAGTTTCTTCCAGATATTCTGCAACTTGAAGAAAGCTCAACTACTAGCTGAATTTATAGCCTGAATGCAGATGTTCTAGAAAACTCATGATAGTATTGTACTGTTCGCTTAAAGAATTGTATAATAGAATGATCTCCAATATTTAGTTTACAAGGATGTCCAGAAATCATTTTCCAAGTTTTCTTAGCTTGACAGCTTTATCAAAACTAATGAAGTTGTTTAAAAAAATAATAAACTTCCATACATAATATGCCATTCATGTTTCTTATGCTTCTTATTATGCTGATGACTTCAGGAAATTTGTTGCCGAAATGGTCTTTGGACTTTCAACAATGACATACGAACCAACAAAAATTCTGTGTTTAAATGCTAAATAGTGTAATTAAATGAAATTTTGATCTTCTTCATACAAACAGTGCTGTATTTCTGATTTGTTACGATTAGTATCATATTTATTATCATTCATTTGTATAATAATATTGAAATGTAAAGAGGTAAAACAAACAATAATTTTGCAACAGAAATTGAGAAATAGCTGGAATTCTGTTTTGATTCTCTAAATTTAGAGTTTTGAATTTGTTTTTTAAAACAAATGCTTGTAAGTTTTATGCTTGTTTGTCATGTAAAAATATTGTTTTCAATTTAGATTTTTAATAAATTTTTTGGTATTCAATGCAAGGCTAAAAAATTTAGGTATACATAAAATTATGAAAGATATATTTAGGTTTGTTTATTTCAGCATTAAATGAACAGTTCATTGATGCTTATTCTCTTTGTGTAGTTATCCAGAAATCCCCCCCCCCCTTTCAAGAAGAGATTTTTCTCTCCACTTAAACTACAGGACAGGATTTGAATAACTGCAAATAACTCCAATTTTGGAAGGGATAGGTAGCAACTGTTATCTTAGTCCACTTCCGACTGTCAATGCACCTTCTCTGTTTCTGACTAAATTCTGGAAGCATTTTTCAGGATGTTGGAATATAGGTCATGTTCATCCATCCATGATACAGGGTAATAAATGGAATTATAATCTATATGAAAAAATCTGAACAAAAAATTCAATTTATTTCAATCAAGGGTTTTTTTTTTTTTTTTTTTTTTTTTTTCACAAACATTCACTTCACAAATAGCATAAAAGAAAATAAATTACAAGCATCAGTATATTTTGCCCTGTCTAATCGAAACTCCCTAATTGAGTAGATGGGAGTAAAGCCTATAACAAAATTTATTTTGTTATAGGCTTTTGTTATAGATACTGAAATTTTTGATTAAACTTGTGTTTTGTCCATAGTTATTATTTTTAGGAAATGATACTTTGGAGTAAAGAATTTTTAAAAATTTGATAGTAATAACCACATTTTGAACATGTGAATATTTTAAAGTTACGTTGCATTTCAGAAAACACAAAGATTAATCTTTGCTTATTTTGTTACTTAAGCAGTTATTGACAATAATAGTTTGCCCCAAAATCTATAAAAACTACAAATTCTGTTTTGGTACCCTGAATTTGATTTTGTCTCATTGAGAAAAATGTCTTCGTTTTCTCTCTCTCTCTCTCTTTTTTTTTTTTTTTTTGTGTGTGTAAAAATGTTAGAAATTCTATATTTGAAATAAAGTTTACAGATGTAACAACACCAAAAAATAAATTGAACATTAGAGACTTTTGTTGTAATCTTTATGTGGTAATGACCTGAACTGTTAATATGGAATGAATGAGTTTTCTTCATGCTAAGTTGTATTTAAAATCTCTGTCAAAATTGAATGGAAACATTGTTTTTCCACGAACATTGAAATAAGTAACAAATCCACTACTGGTGCTGGGAATGATTTTTTTCTTTGTTTCATTAAGAAAGTGTCTACTTTCTTTTCTTTATAAAATTGTTTTGATTTGAAAATATTGTTCAAAATGTAAGTAATAGATGCATGATGTGATGCAGAGAAATAAATAAATAACAATAGATACATTTGTTTCTTATTCATATGAGTTGAAAATAAGTAATGTTTCAAATTACACCCCCTCAACTCCTCAATTTACTCCTGTATATTTCTATCTACATCAAATTAAGGTATAATATTCAACTTTATTCAAATTAATATTTTAACCAAGAGTGCCTACTGAACCACTAAAATATTTAGAGGGTCTTGGTATTCTTTATTTCTTTTTTTTGGGGGGGGAGGGGGGGTTACCTCGCTTTGACCATCTACCTATTTCTAGTATTGAACTTTCAAATTTTCCTTTGCATATTTATTTGATTAACATGCAATTTTAATTAGCATTTTTTTTAAACAGAAAACCATTTTAATTAGTGATATTGCTTTTTAGATGGTTACAGGAAATATTTTTAGATTTAAAACTCTTTACAACATTTGCCTTTCCGTTCATTTATTTATTTTCATTTTCTTACCTTTTTTTATCTTCCTTTATTTTGAATCAATTAAATTCTAACACATGGAAGTGAGAATTCACATGCTGTGAACCAAAAAAAAAGAAAAGAAAAATTATTACAAAAAAAAAAAAAACTGTCGGCAGATTTAAATGGATATATTTTTGCTGAAATTAAAAAATAATAAATTACTCCTCAGTTTTAACTGTAAAAGGCATGTGACAGCAAAGTTGCACTTTTTGAAGATTGGCCCATTAGTGACTGAAGTTTTTAATTAAACAAATGTTTTCTTTTTCGGATAAAAATGCTTAAAATTTTGTGTTTTAAATAAAGTTTATAGATACAATAACACCAAAAAGTAAATTGAACAACAGAGATATATGTTGTTTACTACAACAACAAGATTACAACAATAAGATCATGCTATTGATCTGAAAACTTAGCATGAAATAAATGAGTTTTCCTCATGCTAAATTGTTTTCAATTTTTAGTTTTTGCTTTGTCATAAAAATACAAAATAAGTACAAGTCCATTTTTGGTGCTCTGAATTGTTTTAATTTTGTTTCATTAAAAAAATGTCTACTATCTAACTACTTTTCATTCTAGTATTATTTTGGTATAAAAATGTTGTTGAAAATTTTAAATAATGGATAGTGTACTTTCAAGAAATAAATATAAAATAATGGAGACTTCTGTTTCTTATGCATATAAGAATGTTGAAAAAATATAATGTGTCAAAATACAACCCCCCCCCCCCTCCTTAATTTCCCAATTTATTTCTGAATATTTCTATCTGCATCTAGTTTCAAATAAAAATGACCTCTGATTAATATAATTTCAGTTTTCAACTTTATACAAATTAATCTATTAATTAGGTGTACCCACTAAACCATTAAAATATTCAGAGGTTCTTAATCTCTTTTTTTTTTTTTTTTGGAGTGGGTTGGGGCGAGATAGGATCCCCGCAGTGCGGGGTGCCCCAGGTCTTAAGGGGTTCAACAGCCTCTGAAATTAAAGAAAAAAATTGAAAAACCTAGCACTAAGACTTATTTAACGTTACAAATATACACTGATGGCCTCTGGGGAGGGGCTATGCAGATTTTGTTGCAGGAGGCCTAAAATGTATAGATCCTGGCCTGGATAGGATACCTTGTTTTAAACTTCTACATATTTCTACTATTACTCTTTCAAACTTTCCTTTGCATATACATGGGTGCCACACCGCTAACAGCACCCCCCCCCCCCCCCCGTATGTGGGCATCCAAGGCATATATTTCCTTTCGGAATTTTTAAGCTAATGCTAAACTTTGTTCCATTTAAATCAGAAAATTGTATATTTTTCCTTTTATAGAAAGAAAATAAGTAATGCTTTTGATATCAATATAAGAATTATTTCTATGTTCAAAAATCTTTATAAAGCTTAATTTAATGTTGCAAAAACAAGCAATTTTTTATGTTCGTTATTTGTTGCTTATTTATTTATTTTCATTTTCTTAATCAGTCTTTATTCTTTCATTCATTTTGAATCAATTAAAATTATTATATAATATTCGTTGTTTCGGAATCTTTTGATTAATTTAAAATTGATCGTATTAAAGAGAATAAGATTTAAGAAAAAAACTCTGCTCTTAATTCTGCTAACACAGGGCCATTTTCTCTTTTTTTAATGTTTGAATCAAAATCGAGCGTTTCACTTATTGAACAGCATGCATTTTCGAATCCGCGTGCTTACATCCTTCAGAACCCGTTTCAGCCACTCTTTCCGCTCCCGTTTGCGACTATTGTTCTAAATGAAACTCGAAAGCGAACAAGGAGCCAATCGTGCAGCTCGGCGGCAACCCTATTTTCCCCCTGTAACCGGTAGCGCTTTCCGAGCGTAGCTGTTGTCGCAACTCTGAAAACTATGTTTTCATACAGGGACTCTAGGTATACTTACATTAATTTAAGAACTGAGTTATTAAGGTTAATTAAAAACTCTAAATTATTACAAAAATATATACTTAGGTATACTTACATCAGTTTAAGAACTTAGTTATTAAGGTTTAATTAAAATGGTTTATTATTTTTTGCTTTTCAGTTTTTTCGGCGGTTTAATTTTTTTGTTAAAAAGTTTTTGCAATTATGATTGCAATTGTACATTTGTAGAAACAAGTTAACCCAACGAGCCAGGGTATCCTATCACAGATCGTGATTCCGAAAAAATAATTTGAATTAAAGACGTTCAAATTCAAATTAATGCCAGATGCTGGCGATATATGTTCTCTGTTTGAGCGACCGGAACTAAAATTTTTGGGGAAGGTGAAAGTGGCAGCTGAACCAAATTACTTCGTTCCCTCGATTTGGGATAACTTTTGCTCTATGTTAAAAGCGACAGGCATTTAGTATTAAAGTGACGTTAGCATATATCACTTATTATTATCCGAAGTCATATACGCAAGTGGGTGGGTCCTTTTGCTTTTTAACAGCCATTGGCCAGAGATTCCAGAGATTCCTATGCGAAAGGTCCAAACATGCCCGGACTGGCTCCTTCTGGGGTGATCGGCTAGGTACTGGAACGGACCCCCCTGGCCCTGGTATGGGGGTTCCGAGGGTCCTCCCGGCGAAAATAAGAGAAAGTTATTCTTTCAAAAATTGCTTTTTCTTTTTGGACATGTTAAATGATAAAACTAAAGTTAAATTAATGTATAAAAAACCCGTGTTTGAAGTTTATTTGACTTACCCTTTAGCAGAACGAAATTTCATACCATTTTTACAAAATCTATTAAAGGTGCGTTACTTTATTTATCATTATTTCTGAATTGAATGTTTTCTTTCTTTCTTTCTTTTTTTTTTTTTTTTTGTAAATAGTTTTATTTACCTTGTAAGCGGAGAGGATGTGGAGAAGGATTGTGATGCAGGGCCAGGGTTGGAAAAAGGTTTTTCCCACCACCGGTATTTACCGTCCTGGGAAATACTATGTTTTTCCCACACGGGAAAAACTGCTTATTAAAAATATAAATTCAAAACAATCTTTTAAAATATCAAAATTGAGTTCTAAGTAAATAATAGCTTGAAAGACAATGCATAAATTACAAATCTTTATCGTGTTTATATTCTTCGTCTTCTACTTCCACATTGGATCTTAGCATCAGATAACAAAACACTAATTTAGAGACTTTTTGCAAATTTTATTTAAATTTAACATAAATTATGTGTTGCTTCTCTTGATGACCCTGGTATTTTTAAGTTTAAAAATTTTATTTTATTGTGATCAAAAATATTTATTTAGGAAATTAATTATCGATAAAAAAAAACATTGTGAGCAAATTTTATGTTTTATATGCAATAATTCTTATTTATTTATATTCCTTTCCTACAAAATAATTTAAAACCTAAGGAGAATTTGTAATAACTATTTATTTCTAACCTTCATTCTACACATCAGATTCAGATAGCCAAAACATTTCTTACATATTGTTATTTAGAAGTTTTTCCCGGTATTTACCACTTTTCCCGATATTTACCAATTTTTCCCAGTATTTCCCAGCGGGTTGAAAAAAACAAGTTTTTGACGGGGAAAAGCCAACCCTGTGTAGAGCTCCCTCTTTCAGTGGAGTATGGTAGACCGGGGCACGTTTATGCAGTGCCCTTTTTTCAAAACGAGTTATAACTGGAGGGCCAACAGATTGATGCTGCTCCCTAGCAAATATCCTCACAAGGTTTTGAGCATCAGTCGAGCTTTGGTCTGGCATGCAGAAAAAATTATCGGTTTTCTACCAAGTCGAGTAAATTTTGATTTGAACGTATTGAAGCTTATTGTGAATAAATAATACGTACTTAGTTAAGAAAGAACAAATATGTAAAAATTAGCAGAATTTTATCCTTTTTTGAGAATTGTATTTGTTTGGACTGAAATGTTATTAATTTTTTTTTTTTTTTTTTTTTTTTTTTGCTCGTTAAAAATCAATCCAAACTTGGTGACGGGGCAAGTTTACGCGTTGACGTCGGAGCACCTTTACGCACATTACTGTGTCTTACTTCTAAACGTTCCCCTGAAGCTTTTTTCACTCCGAACTATCTCAAACCTTTTTTATACTTTCAGGTTATTTAGTTTTAAAAATCACTATTTTAATTTTTAATTGAGTTACAAATTCGTGTCTTATAGCTTACAATCATGTCTTCATGTCTGTTCAGTTTTTACTATTCAATCTGTAATAAAGTTGCTTTATTTTAACGACGGTTAAGACATTATGCTCAAAACACTCTAACAGAACCACGTTAGGTGTCAAAATAAATATGCGTAAACGTGTCCCGTGTTCGGGGTAAGTTCACGCAACCGACTTGGACTTAAAAAAATATTTTTTTTAACGTTTAAAAACAAACTGAGCAACAACTAATCTTGACTCCATTAAATGCTTCATAAAACCGCAATGACTGAAATTTCCTAAGTTAAAACGTAGAATGTAAAAAATTCATTGAAAAAATTCCGCGTAAAAGTGCTTCGGTCGACCCTATAGAATATTCCCAATTTTAGGGGGTCCAAAGGTTTCTCCCCCGGGTAAAATTTTTAAAATCGGATATAAAATTCTGCATTTTTAGGCCTAATGGGGGGGGGGGGGAGTTTAGTCTTTAAGAGGGAGTCCTCTCCGTGGGTGAGCCACTGTTGGAAGAGGCTGAGACTTTTTTGCTATTTTAAGCTTAAAGCAATGCCTTAATAGTAGAATAATTATCATACCTTTTTGCTTCATCTTGTCACTATTTTCTCCCAATGTATCTGTTTTTTAATTTCCATAATAAAAATTATAGTTGATTTGCACGCAAGTAAAATACAGACCTTCAACTATCCTACTATAATGCAGATTGCAGAAGTAAAAATCCCACGTGGAATAGTTTTATGACCAATACCCGGTGATAAAGACCCTATTCGAAAGATTTCCATGTTCATTCAATTTTCCCATTTATTTACTGGTTTAAAAGCAAAAGGATTTGATGCATTAAAGCAATCTACATGAATCCATTGAGTCTTGAACAAGTTATGAAGTTTTTATTACTCGTATTTTTATTACACCTGCATTTCTCTTTTGTTCGAGTTTTTTTCACACGACCATCATCCATACCCAAATTTCACAGTTCTTGTCTTATCTCATCTTATTGATTCTACAAGAACTTGCAGTATTATTAGCGGCTTGTATCACAAAGGCTGATATCACTCTCCGAGGGGTCCTAATTTACTCCTGTCACCGGAGTAACTTATAACCATGCGTTGAACCCAATTGACAAAGACATACCTCCTGTGTAGTATCGCCGACACCGCTGGAGGCGTCGGTAGTACACTTGGAGAAAGAGGGAAGGTAAGAAAAGTTGTTGGTTAAAATTTATTTGTTGGAATTTGCACAAGATAACTCTTTTCAACTTTAGGAATACTCTGACGATCTGCGTACTCACAGACTCCGCAATACGAGGACGGGGGGGGGGGGGGGGTCACCACTAAGGGGCCCACGGTCCAAGAAACCAAAGAATCCTTTTTTAAATGAATCGAACACCTAATCATCTCCAGGATCTGATTACTGAATAGACCAACTAGGCCGTGGCCTAGGACCCCCGATATTTAGGGGACCTCAAATGGCTGAAACTACTTTAGTTTGCGACTAAAATTGTTTTAGCCAATGGATAGAGTTTGAATACTGCCCCCCCCCCCCAAGAAATTACTGGCTTACGACCCCTCGATACCGTAATCGGGCCCCTAATACCTTTGCTGAAATTTTAAAAGTTGAAAATATGTTTTAGCAAATATTTGAAAAAAAAAAAAAAAACGAAACTCAACACATATTAACCCAGGAGCAGCTAAACTGTGCAACTGTGGGGTTTAAATACATTTTTAAATAGACAAAAAAATATATGTACAAAAAGCATGAAAAATCCGCAAAGTTTTAAAATCTCTCTTCAGGGGTGCCCACCTGGGGGGGGGGGAGGGTCATGGCGCAGGACTGCGCCATTGAAAGTTTTAGGGGGTGTCTTGAGGGGTATTTTTCAATTTTCTGAGGGGAGTTCTTGCTTTGAGGGGTCTTCGTGATATTTAGGGAGGTGCGCCTTTGCTCTTAGAGGGATTTGCACCCCTGAATCTCTTAATGATAGTTTCATCAGTTCTAAAATGGTGAAAACAAAAATTTAACTTGATCAAAAGATTGATGTTAATGTTTTGTATCTCAACTTATATAAATGGCACACAACACATGCCGGTTAATAGAGGAATAAAATGAAATTCAAAAAACGGATTCAAAGCGTTCAAAAATTAACCGAAAATGCCGTGAAAACTGGTCGAAGTATTTTCACGAAAAAATGTTTTGACCAGTTCAGGTAAACAAAAGTTTTGTGGATTTCGGTTCATCACAGAACAGAACCTTAAATACCATCAACATCAACATAAATGAAATAAAATTAATTAATGAGACAAAAACGAATTCAAAGAAAATTTCAAGCAGACAACAGAAAATAAAATATTTGAAAGAAAACCCTCAAATCGAAAAAACATGCCCCAAACTTATAAGAAATACAGAACGAAAGCTAAATCATTTACCAAATCAATGTGAATTCCACACAGTGTGAATATTTTTTTTAGAACCAAGATTTACAAAGGAGAACAGTTATTAGAATACTGTTAAGTCTTGAGAAACTCTTGTTTACTTGCTTATATAACTTTAAAATAAAATGGGCATCCAAAAAATCAGGATTTAAAGTCCCACATAACTACTCAAAACCTTAAAATAATAATAAACTTGTAAAAATATTTAAACAAATGAATTCAAAATTTAGGTAGAAATATTGAAGCATATAAAAACATACAACAACCGCTGGTTTAATTTTTTTTTTTTGAGCGGGGGGGGGGAGGGGGGGGGGGGCAATTCAGTGGGCGGTTATGGGCCCTGATTTCTCAGGCCGAGCATTTCTGTTGAGGTTCGTAGGCGATTCTAAGTTACCTATTTGGTAATCCGGCCCAGTTGACGGGACAAATTCAGAGAAATTAAAGCCCTAGGGGCCCCTAACCGAAAATTAATGTTTGTACCGGGATCCTACCTGGCTTTAATTAGGCCCCCCCAGTGTGCTATTTGTATAAAACTAGAAAGAGTGATCAAAAGCATCCCGAACAGGGCCTGATTACGATATAGGAAGGTTCTAAGCAAAGGTTTTTTGGTGCCACTATGCAGCCAGTCAAATCTTACTTTTAGTCGTTAGCTAAAACAACTTTGCCATTATGGGGCCTCTAAAAATCAAGGGCCCTAGACCATAGCCTAGTTGGTCTATTCAGTAACCACAGGCCCTGATCGTGGCAAAACGTATAAGGAAACAGATTGAAATAGTTACAAGGAAATCAAAGAATTGTAAAATCATTTTTTGTTACAAATTTTTTTTTTTCGCTTCATTTGGGGGCCCCTCCTATCTTGGGGGCCCTCGGCGATCGCCGACTAGGACCTGACTAGTCCGGGCCTGGGTCCAAACATGGCGAAAATAATGTGATAACCCCCAGCTTCACATATATAGAGGACTGCGTGTTAAGCGCCTTGCCTCCGGACACGCACAGGAAAGATTTACAACACAAGAGGAGGAAATAACACTCTTGGCACCCGGCGGGAATCGAACCCACGACCTCCGGCTTAAAAGACAAAACTTCTACCAAAGAGCCACGGTTTGAGCCGCTATATAGACGTATATATAGGGGCCTTAAGCCACGGAGGACCCATAAATCCAACGTTCCAGCCCCCTTTTAATTTCAATGTTCTTGGAGAGGAGAAAACAAGAGCCTATGTATCTCTCGCCTGATTTGCGCTTTGCGCCGAATGAAATGTAAAGTAAAAATTCAGAAGTGGACAGCTTTTAGTATTTTGTTGAGTGGAGTTTCACGTCTGAGTGGTGAGTACGATTTGAATTGCTGATTAACAGACGTCTATCTAATTTCCTATTAGTTACTCGTAAGTACCAAACAGTTTAAGTTACAAGGATCTAAATCTCTAAATGTATGTTTTTCCTTAGCTCATTATTAGAGGACTGGAATGTCTTTCTGACCAAGCAATTTGTTCAAATATCGATCACACCTATACTTTTATGTACTTTTAACTAGTGATATATATTCTTCGAATTTGTATTAGACCCTGGGATTTCAGGTCCCTTTATCTTGTTTCATATGTGAGAGAGTAATTAAAAAATAAATACTATATGGGGGAGACCCCATAAATTTATTTATTTTTATGTGATTTAATCACTAGAGAGACTAGTCTTAGAGAAAATAGACAGAAAAAACATCAGAAAAAGGTGCTGAAATAAACAAATTTTAAAAAATTTTAGATTCGAACTTCAGTTAGTTCTCATTGGACGAGAGCTAATCCTCGGAAGGGAGAAGTGCTTCCATTGGCTCAAGGAGGCTGGAAGGGGTGGGTCGTATCTGCACGTCTGGCTGCAGTAGTTTGAAAATTTTTAATGGTTTCAAAATTTAAAATCATGGTATTTGAAGGGTTTTTATACTGTTTGGTGTTGGAGATGTAGTGAATTTGATCTGCAATGTTTGGGTTATGGTGTGGGTGGAGTTTAGTATAAAAATTGGTGGCTTGATTTCTAATATATTTTGAGATTGATTCAATTCCGAGATCTTTGTGAAGAGTATTGTTCCTGACATATTTAGGAACTTTGGTGATAATTCTGAGAATCTTATTTTGGAATATTTGAAGAGAGTTTATGTGGCATTTTGCCGCATATCCCCATATCTCAATTGCATAGAGTAGTTTTGGTCTTAGAATAGAAAGGTATAGTAGTCTTTTATTTGACAGACTTAGTTTAGAAGAGACCAACAGTGAGTAGTTAGTAATCATTTTTTCTTTGCATTCCGACACTTTGTTGGTGGCATGTTGTTTGAAATTTAGATTTTCATCAAGTTGAATACCTAAGTATTTGACCGAATTAGAGTAGAGAATGTCATTTCCGTAGAGTTTTATGGGAGGGGGGAAGAATTTAACTTTCCCTTTTGTGAAATATATGAGTTTTGTTTTGTCTGTATTTATGTCAAATCTCCATTTTATAAACCAGGATTGTAATCTTTTAGTATGCTCTTGGAGAAGGAGATGGGCTATGTCAGGATCGGGGTTTGTGGCTATAAGGGCCGTGTCATCGGCAAACATAGATATGAGGGTATTGGTATAACCAGGCACATCATGGGTGTAGATGTTGTATAGTTGTGGCGAGAGTGCTGCCCCCTGTGGGAGGCCAGCTTGTATTGGGTGTTTGCTTGAGAGGGTATTTCTGACTTTTACTTGAAATGATCTGTTTTGTAGGAAGGAGTTAGTTATTTTTATGAGATAATTAGGGATTTTTAATTTGATCATTTTGTAAATTAGCCCTTTGTGCCATACTTTATCGAATGCTTTGGAAATGTCTAGGAAAAGTTCGATTGAGCGATGATTTTTCCGTAAGCCTTCAGTAATATGATTAGTAACTCTTAGGAGTTGATGTTTAGTTGAGTGTTTATTTCGAAAACCAAATTGATAATTTGGTATCAAATTGTGCTCGTCAAGGTATGAGTTGATTCTTGCTAAAAGAATTTTTTCAAAAATTTTTGAGAGGGAGTTTAGCAGGCTTATTGGCCTATAATTTTGGGGGAAGCTTGGATTCGAGTTGGGTTTGGGGATAGGAGCGATTATAGCATTTTTCCAAATGTTCGGGAAATATCCTAAAATTATGCAGAGGTTGAAAATTTGGGTAATATAAATGAGAATGTTATTCGGGAGATTTTTTATGATCAAATTGTTAATTCCATCTTCTCCCGGGCTTTTGTTGTTCTTCAGTTTTTTGATCTCGGCAGTTACGTCATCAAGGGAGATACGTGGAGGGGGAAGGAAAAAATTATCAGTAGAGAAAAATATGTTGTTTTCTCTATTAACGTGATCGATTAAATTGTTGTTATAACTTTGGGTGCTGTGTGTAAATTGTTGTTCAAGTGAATAGGCTATTGCATTTGCCTTATCTTTGTTATCGTAAGTCATTCCATTGCTACTGTGGAGGGGGGGAATGATTTGGGTTTTTTTATTCAGTTTTCTCGTTGCTTGGTAAAGTGTGTTATCTTCAGTAGAGAGGGATTGAGCGTAATTTTCCCATTTTTCTTTTTTGTAGTCCGAAATTAGTTTCTTGACTGTTTTCGTGAGATGATTATACATTGTTTTGTTAGGAGGGTAAAAGGTGGAGTTCCACAGTTTCTTAAAGTGATTCTTTAGTTTTATTGTACTCAGGATGTAAGTAGGTAGCTTGATAGGTTTGTTTGTGACAATCCTAGTATAGGAGGCAGTTAATTTTGCTTCTTTGATTTTTTCGTTAATGTAGCTGATAGCTTCGTCGATGTTTTCTTGAGTTAGGATATGGGGAGTGACTTGAGTGATACTTTCAAGTGTAGTAGCGAATTTTTCCCAATTAATAGTGGTGATGGTTTTTTGGTATGTTTGTTTGGTATGATCCATGTGGAAGTTTATCATGATTGGGTTATGGTCAGATCGAAGCTCGTGGAGAGAATCGATAGTAAAGCAATTGTTAAAGTTTGTAATCGCGAAATCAATGGTTGTACTGATTCTATCACCATAGAAGTGGGTGGGGTCTGAGGGAGCTAGGATTTGAAAATTGTTTTTCCCCGCCATTTCATAAATTCTTTTACCGGCTGTGTTACCGCCGCCTGAACTCCAAGATCTGTGTTTTGCATTAAAATCCCCTATGAGGATAGTATTTACAGGATTTTTAAGTAGGTTTTCGATGTCATTATAGTTGTGTAGGGTTTGTAAGTTCAAATATATTGAGCTTACAATAAGTTTGTTGTTGTCACAAGTGATTTCAGCAATAGTGTTTTCGAAGGTAGAATTTATGGTGGGTAACTGTTTGTGTTTTAGTGCTTTGTGCACTAGGATTGCTATACCACCACCAGCATTAGAGAGGCGATCCTCACGGTAAACAGCGTAGTCTGGGATAAAGAAATTTTCTTGAGGCTTTAATTTTGTTTCTTGTAAACATATGACGTCTCTGACTAATTTAAAATTGGAGTAACTACCCATGGTTTGTTTGAGTACTCATTTTTTGCAGTTCTCCAAGGAGAGCTATTAATGTCATGCTTAATGAGTTTGTAGCTTTAGTGTTGTTGTTGATTCAGTAAACACTATCATCTGACTCCATATTATTTATTAATCTTACAATGATACACACCAAATCAAACGCGTCTGTTCGATCGCCGAATTGTTTTCGTTCCACTCCTGCTCTCCGCTCGAGTTGAGTTGATCGCTCGCAGGAATCAGTAACTTCACTTCACTACACACTCCCTCCCTAGAGCAAACGATTAGGAATCATAATCCTTTAAATGAGGGGGGAACCTGACAATCCTTCCGCTGCGTGTGGTATGAGTGTGATTGCTCGGCGGTGAAATTTCCTCTCGAAATGCAACTTGGGTGGATTGATCCGTGAAATCCCTGTGTCTTTGGTTTTCGAGGGGTTTCTCGTCGTTGTCCTTTACGATAAAGCATGGTTTCAGTCGGTCAATTGAAATTCTTTTGACAGTTCCATTGATTTCAATGTCAAAATACTTTGGTGACCGATGTTTCACAACATAAGGCCCAAGATAAACTGGTTGCAAAGATGAAGTGATGGCATTATTGTAGACGAAAACGTGTGAGCAATTCAAAAGCTGTTTTGAAACGAACACGTTCGTATTACCATGGGTAGTCGTTGCAGAAGGTTTTAGGTTGCGGATAATACTTTGTAGCCTTTGTACAAAATCTGAATGCGTGACATTAGGAATGGTGTCAACAAACTCTCCGGGTAAACGTAGAGGACTTCCGTAAAGGAGCTCGGCCGAAGAGTATCCTATGTCTTCTTTCAGTGCAGAACGCAATCCGAGGAGAACCAAAGGTAAAGCGTCAACCCAAGATTTGCTTTGTTGTAAATGACATCTCAAGCTTGCCTTAATAGTCCTGTGCTGTCGCTCAAGCAGTCCGTTCGATTGTGGGTGGTAGGCTGTGGTTCTGGATTTTTGAAACCCGAAGTATTTGCTCAAAGATGAGAAGATTTGACTTTCGAACTGACGTCCTTGGTCAGACGTAATACGTTGCGGTATTCCAAAGCGTGAAATCCAGGTTGAGATCATGCCTGTTGCAACTGTTTCTGCTGATTGATCTGCCATAGGAACAGCTTCAACCCATCTCGAAAAACGATCAATCATCGTTAGTAAGTATCTAAAACCTTGACATGGTGGCAGGGGTCCAACGATATCAATGTGAACGTGCTGGAAACGTTCGGTAGGAACCTTGAAGTCCATAAGAGCTGATTTGGTATGTCTTTGTACCTTGGATTTTTGGCATTCCACGCATTCCCTGCACCATAACTGACAATCTTTATTGATATTTGGCCATATGAATCTTTTTGTAATTAATTTTCTTGTGCTTCTAATTCCTGTATGAGATAGGTTATGAATAGAAGAAAATAACTGTCGTCGGAAGTTTGGAGGGATGTAGGGTCGATTACTCTTGGTGGAGACATCACAATAAATGGATTCGTCAGTTTCTGGAATGGATATTTTAACCATTCTCAGCCTTGGGTTATTCTTCAAAATTGTTAAATCGTGATCATCTTGAAGTTTTGCAATAGCTGCGTAATCGATTGGAGATGGTGCGGATATTGTATCAATTCTGGAAAGGGTATCAGCAATAATGTTTTCTTCTCCTTTGATGTAGCGAATATCCGTTGAAAATTGAGCAATATAACTCAATTGTCTTGCTTGTCTGGGAGAGGCTTTGTCCAAGTCTTGTCGAAAAGCGTATGTGAGGGGTTCGTGGTCCGTATAGATTTCGAAAGGCCTTCCCTCTAGTAAGTATCTAAAATGCTTAACTGCACTGTAAATGGCCAGAAGTTCACGATCGTACGTGCTGTATTTCCTCTGTGCCGGAGATAGAGTTCTTGAAAAGAAACTAAGAGGTTTTTTTAATCCAGCGATTTCTTGTTGAAGGACGGCTCCGATGCTTATGTCTGAAGCGTCCGTTACCAAACTCAGTTGAGCCTCTGGATCTGGATGTGATAAGAGAGTCACCGAACATAAGGCATCCTTGAGCCTGGAAAACGATTCACGACTTTCGTCAGTCCACTGAAGAGGTTTGGTGCTATTCTTTTTATGGCCAGCAAGTAACTTGGTGAGTGGTTGCTGTATGCCAGCGCATTTAGGAATGAATCTGTGGTAAAAATTTACCATTCCCAGGAACCGTCTCAGGCTAGTGGCAGAGCTAGGTTCGGGATAATTTTTAATGACATCGACTTTGGATGTACAAGGCTTCATTCCCTCGGAGCTGATTTCATATCCGAGAAATTGGATGTGTGTTACACCAAATATAGATTTAGAAAGGTTAATGCGTAGACCATACTCGTTCAGTCGCTCGAAGAGAAGGAACAGATGTTTTTGATGTGTCTCTTCATCCTTCGAAGCAATCAATATGCCATCTAAATAACAGAAAAGAAAGTCTAATCCCTGTAACACAGTGTTTATCAGACGTTGGAAAGTCTGTGCTGCATTGCAAAGGCCATACGGCATGAAGGGGAACTCGAAGAGCCCAAAAGGCGTGGTTATGGCGGTCTTTGGGATGTCCGCTTCATGCACCGGTATTTGCTGGTACGCTCGCAGTAAGTCAATGGATGAAAAAATCTTAGCTCCATGCAGTATATAGCTACAATCCGTTAGAAATGGTATCAGATAACGATCTGGAACCGTAACGTTGTTAAGGGCCCTGTAGTCCCCGCAAGGTCTCCAATCACCTGATTTTTTCTGGGTTAGGTGTAGTGGGCTGGCCCAACTGCTCTTGGAAGGGCGGCACAAACCTTGCTGTAGCATGTAGTCAAACTCTTTTCGAGCGGCCTTTAATTTTTCTGCGGAAAGTCTGCGCGCTTTACTATATACCGGTGGTCCCTGTGTGGTGATGAAATGTTCAATATTATGATTTACAATTTTAGTATTTACAATATTAGGTCTTAGCAGATCAGGGAATTTTGAGACTATGTACATATATGGCTGTTGCGTTTCTATTTCGGTGATGACTGGTCTTCTCGTTGAAAAAAACGTTCCCTTTGTTGACAGTTTTGTATTTCCATCTATTAGCATTTGATTTTTGCTGTCGATTAAAAGGTTGAAGTTTGCCAGAAAATCTATCCCGATGATTGGCTTGTCGACATCGGCTATTATGAACGGCCATACAAAGTCTCGTCTGAGGCCAAGATCGAGTCGTAACAGTTTCTGCCCAAAAGTTTTAATTTTCGAATGGTTTGCTGCAAATAGTTCAAACTTATGTACATTTTTTTCTTTCCGTGAGCGTTGGAGGAATTACAGAAATCTCCGCCCCTGAATCTACCAGGAAAAGGGCTGCTGATGCTTTGTCACTAATGAAGAGGCGACTCAGCTCCGCCCCTAGGCTCCCTGTCGCCGTGGAAAGCCGGGGTATCAGTTTTCCTGCACGTCGGGGCCCTCACGCCGTAGTTGAAGAGACATACTGCATGGTTGTAAGCATTTATACGCTTTATCACCGAACTTTGAATGGAAGTAGCATATTCCGTGCTGATCGGAGGGTTTGCGGCTGCCAGATTTGCTGTGGCTCTTCCCACTATGCTGACGACGAGCTGAGGAACGTCCCCTTTTGTTTAAATTTTCCACCAGTATTCGGAGATCTGTTATCTGTTTTTGGAGGGATTCCAAAACCAAAGTAACCATCGACACATTAGTATGTGACACCGAAGCCAAATTGTAATTATTGGGTGATCGAAGGTCCCAAATTTTATCAGCCATGGTGGCCAGTTTATTTAAATCATCGTTGCTGACTGATAGAATGCTGCGCATGTCCATTGGGAGGCGTTGCAAAAACAAGGTTTTTAGAAAATTTTCACTAACCTTTTGGTCGGCAAGATTTCTCATTTCACAGAGTAAAATTGAAGGTTTACGATCCCCAAGTTCAATTTGGGTCAACAATTTTTGTGTCCTTTGGGATTCACTGTCTGCGAAAGTCGAAATCAGGCGATCTTTTATTGCGTCATATTTGTTGTTGGGTGGTGGGGTAACTAAAATGTCCGTAACTTGCGCTAGGATTTCCGCCTCTATGGAACTGACGACTAGGTCGAATTTTGTTTCGTCACTTGTGATTTTTGCACGGCGGAACTGTGCTTCTAACTGCAGAAACCAAATCCTGGGATCAGGCTTCCAAAACGGTGGAACTTTCACTCCAACATGACCCACAAAGCAGGCTTGCTCAGTGCTTTCGGTTTCAGAAAGAACGTCCGTTGAAACGCTTTGTTTCGGAATTTCTTTATCAGTACTCATTTTCAATGCACAAAATAGTCCGGAGGTCACCACTGTAGCTTTAGTGTTGTTGTTGATTCAGTAAACACTATCATCTGACTCCATATTATTTATTAATCTTACAATGATACACACCAAATCAAACGCGTCTGTTCGATCGCCGAATTGTTTTCGTTCCACTCCTGCTCTCCGCTCGAGTTGAGTTGATCGCTCGCAGGAATCAGTAACTTCACTTCACTACAAGTTTATTAAGTTTGTGCTTGGGGCACTGTTTTCATTTGTTTTTTGCTGATTGTTTTG
Organism: Uloborus diversus; assembly: GCF_026930045.1. Taxonomy (NCBI): domain Eukaryota; kingdom Metazoa; phylum Arthropoda; class Arachnida; order Araneae; family Uloboridae; genus Uloborus; species Uloborus diversus. The sequence goes on along the minus strand of NC_072736.1, from coordinate 60,779,686 downwards.
CAGCTGCTTTGGGGGACCCTGATGCTGCAGTGGGGTCGATTGCGGCTTGCTCAAATTTTCTTTCATGATGTTTAATCTCCTGGTATTGTTCCAGTCGACTTCATTTAGCTTTGTATGGTCATTTTTTGGTTTTTGATTGAATTTGAGGAGGTCTATGTTTTGTTTTTGTGGTCTTTTTGGGCATTTTGAATAGTTAGATGTGTGGGGTCCACCACACAGAAAGCATGTTGGAGGGAGATTTTGATCACGGTCGCAGTTGCTTGATCTATGTGGTCCGGCACATTTAACACAAACCGAGGGTCTGTTGCAGCCGAACGAGCTGTGATTGAATTGTTGGCAATTCCAACATTGACTGACTGAGTTTTTTTTCCTAAGTGGTTCAACACTTATTTTTAGATTATCAAGGTCTTGTAGATTCCATATAGTTTGGTTTTGACTTGATAGAGGTAAGTGAATCATAAATAATGGGAGGGGCTCATGTGTTCTGCCTTTGTGCAGTTGAGTGAAGTGGGATGGGTAATATCCCAGTTTGTTTAGTTCTGTAGTAATCCAAGCAGGGTTTGAGTTAATTGGTAAACCTCTGATGACTATTTTTAGCATTTTTTCGTCAGGCAGAAGTAGAGTATGGTTTGCTATGTTATTTTCATCAATCTAGGATTTAAGTATTCTGTGTGCATTAGTATTTTTTATTTTGCACATCAGTTTACCATTGTGCATTAATTTTCCAGTGATGTTTTCACCGGCAATCTCAGTGAATTTTTTGAGGGTATTCACTGGGTCTGTGACATTATCCACCCAGATGGGGGGGGATACCTTTTTCAGTATGTCTTTGAAACTGCCATTCCCCCTCTTCATTTGAGGTGGAGGCTGGTTTTTCGAATATTGGTAATACTGTAGGTGGTTCAATATCAATTTCAATGCTTTCATTATCCGAATTAATTGACTCATTTTCATAGTCCATATTGTGTATGGAGTCGTTGTTCTGGTTACTTTTTTCCAGATTTGTTTCACTTAGAGCTTTACAATTAGTTTGGTTAGTATCAATATTTTCATTTGTTTTTTGATTTTTTCCCTTGCTACTGCTAGTAGAGGCATTTTCATTTATTTTAGAGATTTTGCATTCATTAGCAATAGTAGGATTTTCGTTTGATCTTTTTTTAGTGTTTTTTTTCTTGCTTTTAGGGGGATTTAAACATTTGATTTAATGTTTGGGGTCAGCCCCATTACTTAAATTAATACCAGAGTTAGTGTTTAAATCAGCACCCTTGTTATCAATTTTTGTGGTCAATTCAGTCATTTGATTTTTCAGAGTGTTTACTTCAGTTTCTAACCTATTAATTATACCTTTATATCTCAAGGCTTCAAGTTCGTTAAGTTTTAAGTTTATTGAGTACTTAAGGTTGTGCAGTTTTCTAAATGACTCACAGTCATTTATGCAGTTATCATATCCTTCAATTAAAATAGTATCAATTTTAACTGAATAATAATTTAAGTCTTCACATGATAAATCATTACTAAGCAATTTCTTTAAAATGTTAGCATAATCAAAATTTTCTCTCTCACATATCGATCAAGAGTTACCAAAGGGCTTACCTGGTTCCCATTTGGGCCAGATAGTGCCATATTGGGCTCCTTGTGTGGGAGATTCACAATTTGATCGTAACAGTCGCCTTGAAAAAGGCGGTTATTTAAGAGCGATGAATAACATAACCGGCGGCTATGGAGGTCGTCTGAGATCTTTAACTAGTGATGTTCCGGATATCCGTATCCGCAGATGGGAGAGCCGATAAGATCAAGTTAAAAATCCCCGTGTTGGAAACAATGCCCTTTTGAGGACTGAGTGCGGCAAAGGAGGATTAAACAAAAAAACAAGCCAAGAGAGTTGGAAACTTACTGTGGAATAAAAAAAACATAGAGCATTGAATTATCTTCCTCCAAGAATGTTTTATCTATTTAGAAAATAACGAGAAAAAATAGATCAACGGCAAAGACATAGGCAGATGACTGATCTTTACAACTGAGCTTCGTACCGTAGAATGTCTAGATCTTGAGTAGATCATCAATCTCTGCAAGTCTGTAGTTTAAATTTAGAAAATGATTGCTTCTGTCATGGGCAGTTGTATGTTACATGCTCCATAGCCTGTAAACCAGATGATCTTTATGTTAATGCAGAAAAAAGCAAATGTAAAATGTAGCTGAATTCACTAACTTTAGAATAAAAACAATTTTCAGTGAAAAAAATTTTCTTTCTTTTTATTCCACAATACAGTCACAATAATACAAAGGGTATTAAACTGAATATGTTTTCTTGGTGAATCTATGCTCACTAGAATACAGTAGTCCCCAATAATTAGTTCTAAACTTAGCCACAGCAAAGCTTGGCAGGTATTGGTATTGTATAAAAACACATACATGTTGATGTATTTAACCAAAGTTATTTATTTTCTTAGTTTCCCTAGTTGTGATAAGCATGGATAATTTATATGAAAGCTGGAAACAATCAGCTGGCACATCTGTGAAACACCATTATGGTGTTTTGTTTTTTATAAGACAGATTTATAAGTCTTTTTCTGCTCTGTCAAAATGTTCAGTTTCTTTCTCTTTTTTTAATGCTCTAATGTTTTGAAGCAGAAAATCATTTTTTTCCCCTCATTTCAGGTACATAAAGATAATATTACAGAAAGTAATTTCTTCATAAAAGCATCATATAGTGTTTATTTCTGCGAGAAATGGCGAGCCAAAAGCTGGCTTCAGTGCAAGATCTCTACGGACCTCTTTCAACTAAATCATGTTTAAAACGAAAACCTAATGAAGAAGACAGGCAGTGGCTGAGAAACGAACTTTCAGATGAACCATTTATTGGGTTACATTTACAGTTATCTGATTCTACTCCAGATGATGATGTTAGATTTGGTCCCACTTTCAATGCTCTAATCAACTGCGAGAAGTTCTTTAATGCTCATAATAAGGTAGAGCATGTGCTGTCTAACTTGAAATTAACCAGCGGGCAGTCGGACAATATATTTGCAATGACTGTTGGACAAAGAGGCAATTGGCTGTGGGAGGCCTATCGCGTGGGTAGGCTGATGTCAAACAGTTTTGGTATTATTCTGAAGGCACTTGAAAAGCAGAATATATCTCCTAGTCTAATTAACTCCTTGAAAGACGATTGTTTCGATAAAGTAATTCCTCCATGGAGTGCAATTACTAAAAAAATGGCGCTCTCGCTGTTCTCCGAAATAATGGATCTTCCAGTGAAGCAGTGTGGTGTGTACCTACATAAATCTGGAGCATTGGGGTGCTCACCGGATGGACTAACCGATGACAGTATTGTGGAAATAAAATGTCCTTATTCAAATGACAGTGAATCAGACCTTTTGAATGAACTGAGATCTGGGACGTGGTACATGATGCCAAGGGAGACAACAACTAACAGTGTCAGCTATTCCCGTGATGGGAAAGTAGTGCACGTGTTCAATGAGGATGACTTAGTTTTCAATTTGAAACACAGGCAGGGAATTAATTATCACCACCAAGTACAAGGCTCATTACATTTATTAAATAAGGATAAGTGTAATTTTATATTGTCCACTCCTGTAACAACTCTGATCGTTCCTATTAGAAAAGACCCATGTTGGAGACGAAATATTGACATTTTATTAGACTTTTATAGAAATATATTTATTTTTTCTATGTTGAAAGAATTTACTTCTTGATGGGCTCATTTTCTATGTTTATTAAGAATTAGAAAGAAAAATACAATTTATTGCATTTTCGTTCATACAAGTATGCAGATACTATTTGACTGTTAAAATAGTAAAAAATTTTATTATTCCATGCATTACACTTATTTATTGAAAACTTGAAAATAAGGAAATTTATGCTAATATTTTCCTTTTGTTCCTACTGCTGCACCAGTTGTGATGTACAGAAATTTTTGTCAAATTTATCTGCAAAATTTTGAAATATGAGTTCTAATGATAAGAACACTGTTCATGAATATTTAAAGAATGCTGCATGCATTTTGATTGAAGTTTATAAATTTGAACTTACATGGGTAAAGTCCTATTATATTGAAACTTACCAACATTAAACAGGTTTAAAAAATTACTTGCTATGTTTCAGATTTTATTCCTTTTACATTCAGCACATAACATTTAAATTATTTCGATGGTTTGTAGATGTTTTGACATATTATCGACTGGAATGACTTTATTATTTAATTTTGTATTTCAGTTAGATATTAAATTGGGAACAGAAACAGCCCCAAAGTAGTATACTACTAACTTTGCAATGTACGGTGTAGAACAGATGCCTGAGAAGCAAAACAATTCTGTTCAATTGTCAGAGAAAAACTCACACAAATTTTTTGAAAAAATTTACAGATTTAAGTGAAATTTCTGTAAAAACTGCAGATTTTCTGCAAATATGTTCCAACTCAAGATAGAATTTTGCACAAATTCTGCAGATTTCTTTAAATTTGAAGAAAATCTTAAATGTTCGGAAATTACAATAAATCAGCGGAATACTCACGAAAAATGTTGAAATCAATAAGTCATCTGCAGGAATTTTAAATTTACTTTGAACTTAAAGAAATCTGCAGAATTTGTGCAAAATTCTATCTTGTTGGAAGATATTTGTAGAAAATCAGCAGTTTCTGCAGAAATTCCATAGTCTAACAAGGAGACCTTACAGTCCCTGAAAACAGATTGGGATGAGAGTATCCACACCGTAAAGTAATAAAGCGCACTAGCCAGAACATTTTGAGAAAACAGCCCCTAAAGTTTTACACTACACAAAGTTTTTATATACTAGTAGAGATTTCTCGCCAGCAGCAGCTCATCATGGATTCCCGTGCAATCCATCCTGGGTTCGATACCTCTCGAAGAATTTTTTAATATAAATTTTTAAAGTGACTGTTACAGCTAATTGAAATTTGAATTGGAGAAAATGCTTTATTACTTTCTTCTATATTAATACATAGAAGAAAGTATTGGATTCGTGCAAATTTTCGAATTTCGAATTTTGACGGATTCGAACGTTTTGAGGTGTGCTGAATCCATTTCGACTATTTTTGGAAAATGTCTGTCTGTCTGTGTGTGTGTGTGTGTGTCACGTCTGTGTGTGACCAGTTTTTTGTGGCCGCTCTACAGCAAAAACTACCGCATGAAATTGAACGAAATTTGGTACACATGTGTGCCCCTATGTGAACTTGTGCCCATTGTTTTTTGGCGCGAATTCCTCCAAGGGGGGTGGAGCAATGGGACGTTTTTTGAGTTACGTGTGCTTGCTATTCCTCAAGAAGTAACTGGCGGAATCAAACAAAATTTGGTCCATATGTCGCCCCTAACAGGAGCAGGTGCTGATTCAGTTTTGGTGTCAATAACTCAAACGGGGGTTGAGTTATAGAACGTTTTTTGTCGTCAATTGTGACTGCTGTATCTCAAGAAATAACGAACGGAATCAAACAAAAAATTTTTGACAAGTAGCCCTTAGTGGGTTTAAGAGCTGATTTTATTTTGGTGTCAACAGCTAAAAAGGGGGTAGCGCAATCGCCCGTTCTTTTTTTCCATTGTGAGTGCCCTATCTCAAGAAGTAATGCTACGTTCTGGTTGAAATTTGGAATATATGTGAATCCATACGTAAACAGGCTTTGGTTCAATTTTGACTCCAATCGCTCCAAGAGGTGTTGATTTTTTTTTTTTTTTTGCGAATAAAAATAGTTTTATTAATACAACAATAAGAAAGATAAATCGTAATAGATTCTCGTCTGCGTATTTCTCGTGATTTTAAGTGTATGGAAATGATCGGAAATATTAATTCAATGATTTAAAATTTTTAACTGTTGCCATCTTATGTTTGTTAATAAATAAAATATTTGTAATTAATTCAAGTAAGGCTTTTAAAGTAAATTTCAATTTTTGCTCTTTGTTTTGTTTTTACAATAATTCAGACATTGGGATGGTCGTTAAGTTTTTGCATGTGTAATTTTGTTTTTGTTAGGAATATTGCTTCCTCGTCAAGCATGGGGAGGGATCAGAAAAAGGAAAAATATAGAAGAAAGTTTCGTGATGGCCACAACATACTAGTTTTTAAATACGTAATGTATTTTTAGTAGAGAAAATAGAGATAAATTGAATTTATCATAAATTTTAGCTTGAATTCCAATGGCAACAAAATTAGGATATTACTTATTAATTTATTAATAACATTTAACAATATAGTTTTTATTTATCAATTATATGTAAATACACCAGAATGATTTTCATTATAAAAATGTGGAAAACAAACACTTTTCACATCTTGTACAATGTATAAAGGAAGATTGTTTACAGGAGCAACCTTTCTGTAAAAGATTTGTAGGAAAACTTACTTCATTAATATTCATGAAAATTTCTCTAATCCGAAAGTTAGGAAGCATACCAGGCATACCGAATGATTTTATGAAAAGTTGGCGCTGACAGTTGATGATGGACTATTGATTGTATTTTTATGCAGTCTTCACAGGTATTTATTTTTATATTATTTTAAACAAGATATGCATAATTTGGTATGTGCTATATTAGATTCTTTATCTGTCTATAAAATTAGACGTCGCAAGGTTGAACAAGTGTGGTACATTTCGGTTAAAAAAAGAATTCTTCAAGAGGTATTGAGCCCGGGATGGATTGCACGGGAATCCATTACGCTGACCACATAGCCACCGAGTTGCTGCTGGCAAAAATATCTACTAGTATATTAGCTGCACGTAAAACTTTAGAGGATGTTTTCTCGGAATGTTCTGCCTAGTACGCTTTATTACTTTACTATGTGGACATTCTCATGGGGTACTACTAATCTGCTGAATTTTATGTAAATCTGAAAATCCTTGTAAATCTGAAAAGATTCTGATTTTTCTAGCCTTTTTAGTTCCCCTTTTATTTATTTTTCCGATCGATCTTCACCACTGCAATTTCCTCCATAAACCTATGTTTTGGAAACATGTCAATATTGAAACACGTCCATCTCTGAAAATTGCGTGTCTTGTTTGAGATTTCAATCCTTTTGCATCCTGGAAATATTTCGATTCTTTTGAAAGTTTGGAAGTGTTTTATTACATGCTACCCTAACTCGACTCATTTTATTTATTATTTTAGTAAATTATTTATTTGTTAAAACTATTTCAATTGCTCTTTTATGCCATGTAAAATTAACCAAAAAAAAAACGTGGTTTGACACCTAGGTACGGATTTTTTTAAAATTTTGTGTCTTTGCTCTTTTTTTGCATTCTCGACAGCATATAAAACATTTTTGGAGAATTTCAATTGGTTTAGGTTCCACAGAAATATTTAGCAACAGTGAAGTTTTAAAAAGTGGAAAAAAAAAAAACCTCCTGTCTGCAGTGTGGCCAGATTGGGGAAAATTTCCCCATTTTGGGGAAATCTGGGGCTCTCTGGGGAAAGTTTGGGAAAATGAGTTTTGAGGGGAATTCTTTGGGGAAAATTTTTTTTCTTGGGGAAAACCTGGGGAAAAAAACCTTGGGGAAAAAAGAATTTTTTTCGTATTTAGATTTGCGTCAAGAAGTAGTAGTTACATTGTTTGTATCAAACAACGTTGGTTTAGCTTTGCTCAACTTTATGGAATTCGCGTTTCGCATTATGTGAAATATTATGCTACGGAATTCGCATTAATGTTCTGCGTGAGTAACTAGTGGATACGTGAAACAGGTAAAAGAATGTTCTTGGATAAATATATACAAAAATCATAGTTTAAATGTACATACAGAAGCAGAGTAGTAAATACAAGTAGAAAAAACATTTGGTTATTTCTTATCTCTCGGTCAGGCGCTTGCATTTAGGACTAGTGGCAACCACACGACTTTGCCCGTAGTAGAAAATTAAAAATTCTTTTGGTTCCCCTGTATATTTACAAATAATGCATGATGAATTTCTCGCCAACTGGCTTGCTCACGTTACAGTTCCACCAGGACCGTCCCCATAGGGAGGGTGAGGGGGGTGTCTCACCCTCCCAGTGATTTCATCCAGTCGGCAAAATCAGTTCATAAGTCGGCATTTTCAATGTTTCGGAATTTCAAAGTTTTAATTGACAGAATCTAAAAAAAAAAGTTATCATATTCATACAAAGTTATACATCTAACCTTTTCATACTTTGCGCAAGAGAAAATAATGAATGGTGTCTCCGTTTACATTCAGTTTTACATTGCTCACACTATGCCGATTGCTTAGTTTGCGACTGCTCATTTTGCCGAGACAATAAGCGTCCACTCAAAAAATTCAGCTAGAGTCGGCATTTTTTCTTTTTCAGTTGATTCTGTATGCTAAATCTTTGAGTAAAGTAGTATGTGGTTTGACCATGTGCACGTTTTCACCTTTTATTGAAAAAGGAAAAACCAAAAAACATGTATATTTTGCGTACTGACGACTATTCATCTCAAAGCCCACCTGAAAGACATAATCAATTCGCCGACTGCTAATTGTACAGTATTCTCAATTTACCGACATTTACTTGAACAAAGTATTATTTTGCCGACACTATATCCAGGGACACCCCAAACTTAAATTCTTGGGGAAAATCCTCAATTTTCCGAATGATAAAATACGGATAGGCAATGCATACATGAGAAGGGACTTTCAGGAATTTTAAAAAATGCAATAATGTCTTAAAACTTGCCGAATAATCAGACAAATTTGGCCGAATAAGGACTTTTATGGAGGCCACTGGGACCTCCCAATGGGCGCCGCCTTCCTGTACTCAGTCGGCAATTTCAGCTACAATCAGCAATTTTTACTTTTAGAGTGAATTCAAAGTTCACTATATCTTTGATAAAAGTTAAATGGAAGTGCATTTGGATAAATGAAAGAGCACTTTAACATTTTCTCATTTTAACAAATTTACAATGCAAATCATGAGTTCTAATGAGTGCTTATATTGTAAATTTTAAAAAGATAATTCGATCTTAAAATATTATTTAGAAATATCTGCGAAGCTGTATCACACATTAAGATTACGTGTGAGCAGCCGAGATGTAAGATTCAAAAATTTTTTCCAAAAATAGTTATTCAATAAACTGTATAGAAACCCACGGAAAGTCTCAGTTTAAAAGCCCAACTACATTAAGAAACATGATAGCTTTGGACAGTGCACAGTGGACACATTTATAAAATTGAATCAGCAATAAAAAAATTCACAGCAAATTGAAGAAATGCATAGGGTGCCGAAATGATAAAAAAAATTAAAATAGAGAGAAGGATTTTATTACAACACAAAGTCCCATTGGTATGTATTTTTAAGTGTTTGATTTTGAAACGAACTTCTGAATACACATTCAGCACCGTTTCCCCTTTTCCTAGGCTTACGTGTAAAAACCGAAATAGTATTCTACTCGCAGGGGTTATGCCTATTTGTCGACCACACAAGTTTATTGTGTAACTAAAGCAAGACATTTGTCCGCCAATTGTAACACTCAGAAATGCCGTCGTGGAGACAGCGTGGCGTAATCGCGTGTAGGGGTGACATTAGAAACGTAAGACCTTCAGGGATCTCTTCTGTTAAAAACCTTTCTCTGGAATCTGGAACTAGGAGCTCGAGGGAAAATTAGAGAAGAGTTGGATCAACTGTTGTTGTGTGCTTAGGACGGTCTGTCCGGCCCCTGCTGTGTGAACTTTCTGCCTGAAGAAGGAAAAAGAAGGTTATTGGCGTTGGAGCCTTGAAGAGATACAAGTGCATTGAGTTTGTCCGGCTCCCGAGTTTTGCAGAAGATTTGAGTGACTATCCTGCATAGCTATTTTATTCATTATGAATTTCAAAAGAAAAAAAAAAGACTAGTTAAAGTTTTTGAACTTTATTTTCATGTGAATGAACAATAATTCTCATTGTGGCAAGTAAGGAAAAATCTGAAAAAGCATTTTACTTGAATTTGAGAGAAAAAAAAAAAGCTTATTGAAATGCAGCAGAAAAGGTATGATTATTTTAACTAATATTTTCAAAGCATTATTTTAATCTTTTCCCCATTTACATAAATATATATATATCTTCCGTTAAATATTGAAAAATAAGGGTTCTAAGTAAGTTGCTGGGATGAAAATTTTTTGTGAAAAGTTTCAAAAAAGAAAAGAAAAAGAAGGGGGGGGGGCAAATGAATGATTTTTTTTTTTTAGCTCTAAAATTTCAGAAGAAAATGCAATTTAAAAATATTATTTAGGAACATTCAAACATGTACAACATCATTAAAATTACCATTTACCAAACCAAAGACAGCTGAAATACTTTTCAAACATTTTTTCAACCAATAGAGAAAAAGAATAGCCAGAGCGTTATAGAATTGCATAACAAGTTTCAATTAAAAAAAAAAAACGATAGGTAGATAAACATGATAGCTTCCCAGGGCACACCCGTGCAAAAATAAGGTAAATATGTTTCAAATAGAAAAAAAGATTCAAAATCTTGTCTAGAAAAGTCACACCAGTAACTCTAATGAGCGTTTAAAAAATGAGTTATAAAAAATTAAAGTAATATGAAAGTTATCAAGAGATTCAGGATTTCTGATATTTAAAAAAAGTAAAAAAAGGTATCTTATTAGGTATCTCTAAAAAATACCACCTGTATTCAAAATGTTAAACGTTTAACCCTTCCTCAAGTTAAAATATAAAAGCTTTAAATTATCTTAGTCTGTAAGTTCAAAATGTTAACAGATTGTTTTAAGGTTGCATAATTTTGTACTTTAAACAATTAAAAACATTAGAGTGAAAATTGAAAATTTCGTCGTGAAAAACTGAAACAGCTAAAATGTTTTTTAAAAAGAAAATCTGGAGGAGGATCTCCTATCTTTTTTTCTTTTAATAAATAAAATGATTTAGGGAAGTAGCTTAGGAGGGAGGACGGAGGAATCGCAGAACCTAACCATTTCCTTTTATCTTATGGTAATGAAATGTAATCTAAGTTGCGTTTTTAGAAACTTACTGCAGGAGGGTCCTATGAAATCAACGAAGATCGTCTGAAACTTCGTTTTTTGGCATTCAATTTCAGAAAGTTGTCGAAAGAGAGAGCTTCTGAACCTCGTTTACCACAAATGGCCTACAATGGCACTTTAAAGATCTCAATTTTCAAAAAAATTTCGATCGAAATCACTTCGTATCACCTTCTCCTAACATCACCAATAGTTGTTTAACGTTTAAAACTATATGTTTAGAACTACAATTCAGATAACGCTTGGGGAAACACTAGCCGATACTCCTTTCTTAAATCGTGTGGTGTAGCAAAGATTCTATTTCGGAAGAGGCCCAGGTTCTTAGATTCTTACCTCAAGGAGATTATCACATTAGTTATTTTTCATTGAATTGCTAAATTGATTTCATTATAGATAATGCTAATTATTTATATCTGCTAATTATTAATTAATAGTTGTTTAAAACACCAATACACTCCTATTTGTTAAGTCTGGGTATTTTAAAAAGTGATAAATAACCTCAAAACTTATGCATGAGTTATATTCTTAACTAGAGGATGGAAATGCTGACATGTTTTCTCCTTCAGTATTTCTGAATATGGTGTTTGGGAGCTGACCTGCTAAGAACATTGTAAACGCTATGGTTTGCTAAGTTGAATGAGGGGGAGGAGTGGAAGGTCTTACCTAAAAATGTTTAAAACTTAAGACCCGAAAACCATTTTTAAAAACATTACGGAACTGCTTGGGAATCGGGGGCTCGCCCCCAAAAATCTTCCGAAATTAAAAGCCGAAAAACAAGGTTATAGGCTCTCTTAGAAGCGTTATGCCCTCGGTCCTTCTCCCTGGGCGCTGGGCCCCTCCCCTGGCTACGCAGCTACCCAAATCCATCAAAGTTGTCTAGAGAATTTTTTTTTCAAGACTTAAGTCCTTAAAATTTTTCCGGGGGGCAGCCCCCAAACAAAATTTCCGGGGAGAGTCTATGAAATCCACTCTTTTCCCACTACACTAAAAAATGTCATTCCCGTCTCCTTTCCTTAATATCACCAATAGTGGTCTATGATTGCCTTTCTGGAACTTTAATTTCACGAAATCGCATAGGGAGTGCCCCTGAGCCCCAGCGGAACCAAACATGACTTACTATCACCTGTTTAAGTCTTCAGTTTCAAAAAATTTCCTGAGCCTAAACTCCCCCAAACATCGTCAAAGACTGTCTAAAGTTTCATTTTTAGAATCTTCAGGGGCAGAAATCTCCGAACACCACCTTTTCTAGCTTAACATTACTAGCATGATATAACTCATTTTGCAAACTATTTCTCCCACACAAAGCAATTTCTCTAATTTGTATACTTAAAATCCCTATTTGTGCGCCATGGAAATGTTCAATCAGAATCAATGTACTCAGAGATACCAAAACGAATGATTACCATGAGGGTCCCCCCTCCCTCCCAAAAAATTATGTACAACATAATTAATTCACCATTATATTACAAAACTTTTTGAGTATAAAATGTTCTTATGTGTTAAATTTTATATGGATAAAGTACGTTTTCTTTTTTTTTTTCGAATTTCCCCAGAATGTCTCCTCCAAAATTCCTTGTAATTCCTCACTGCCGTTTTCTCTAGCTAATCTGCCACTGTCCACTGGGCATCTGTAAATACCTACCCTCAGTGCCGGATTTAAGGGGAGGAGGAAACGGGGGTTGCCAAGGGCGGCGACTTTTAGGAGGCGGCAAAATCACACTATTTTTATGTTTTTTTCGTTGAAACTCAATTTTAAAACTTGAAAGATGGATAAAGGCGGCAGTTTCGATATTTGCCCCGCCTCGGAAAAAAAATGTAGATCCGTCACTGCCTACCCTTTCCCCAAAAGTATCCTTAAATAGCCTAAAACTGTTTTTAAAACTTTAATTTCGAAAAACCTTCGGGGAGGGCCCCCGAACCCCCTATCCTTTCCTTCGCGTCAATAAAGAGGGCATAAAATCTTTGTTTTTAGAAATTTCTAAGGAAGAACTCCCAAAATCCACCTTTTCTAGAAAAAAGTATATTGACTCCAGCGAAAAAAAGATGAGAATGAATCCACGGTCCTCTTGCTTCTTATATAAACCAAAGCCTAAAATCATGTTTTTAGTATGCCAATTTCAGAAATTTTTCGGAGGACAGCAGTCTATCTTTCCTTTAATCGAAATTAATGCATCCCCTTAGTAGCACTGAAGCACGTCTACAATTGCATGTTCCAGACTGCAATTTGTAACGAATTCTGGTCAGAGACCCTGAATTTATATATATATATATATATATATATATATATATATATATATATATATATATATATATATATATATATATATATATATATGTGTGTGTGTGTGTACGTATGTATCTGTCGGGTCGGCAAAATGTTAGGAGTCAGTCGGCAAAATCAGTTTCAACACCCCCCCAAACGAATGTACCTGGCGACGGCCCTGAGTTCCACGTTATGATAGCTTGGTAATTTACTCGTCCATCTTATGATAATTTTGCTCGGGAAAATGTTCTTAAAATTGGAATAGAAAAAGAACAAAATCAAATTTTCGAAAAATCGCTTAAAGGTGCACACCCTCATGCTACAAACTAATTCTTTGCCAACTTTCATGAAAATCAACCAAACGGTCTAGGCGCTATGCGCGTCACAGAGATCCTGACAGACAGAGAGACTCTTACAGCTTCATTATTAGTAAAGATAGATAAAGATAAAGAGGACAAAAAATAAAGCGAAAATGGGAAGAAAAAAAGAAAAGTTGGGGAATTTTATAAGAAAATTTGGTTATTTGGGGAAATTTTTTTTTTTCAAGAGACAAAAATATTAGAGGAAGTTGATTCATTTTATGAAAATATTAGTGGAAAAATAATTTTTGAATTTGGGGAATTTTGATAGAAAACATCGTTTTTTGGGGAAACATTGGAAGTGAATTGGGGAATTCTGGATTTGACCATCTGGCAACACTGCCTGTATGAAACATTTTTGATTTTGGGCTCCTGATTTGTGGAAAAGGTCACATTGGTTGCTTGTGTATACAATGCTTGAAGTACTTGCAGAACAATTTTGGTCAAATGATCTTACTTTGCAGAACATTATCTAGTATCCTGCTTTGGGGAGAAACAGCTCAAAACTGCGACAATCATCAGAAAAATTCTGTCAACTGCATTTTAACTTGAAGAATTTTTTTTTTTTAAATTAAAAATAAAGTTTTAGATGGGGGAAAACTACTCCCGCAAAAGCAGATCCATACAGTATTTTTGAAGTAATAATCCGTTGGAATACTTTGCAATAAAAAAGTCAACAGTTAATACAGTTTGGCATAAATATAAATATAATCGACAGGGAACACATTGTCTTTTATTATTATGTATTTTACAACATTTATACTGTAAATATTATCTTGTTTATATTCTACATTATATTTATAATTTTACTCAATGTGCTCTGAACTCTGTACTAAGGATAACAAATGTCATAAACCTTAAGCAAGTGCCAAAATATTTCTGAAAAGCTACAGCCAAACACTAATATTATTCATAAAAGCTGACATCAAGGAAATATAAAACTAAGCTATAATGATATAGAACATTTGAAATTAAAAACAAAAAAGCCGCTTTTTGTTTTAAATTTTGGAAACAACTAGTTTCTGTAAAATGGTTGAATGTTTTATTCCTTCTTACAGGATGTGGTAGACTCATACACAGGGACGTGCACAGAAATCCCCCATCACAAATGACTTTTACAGGCCCCTTCCATATTGTTTCCCCTACATACCTACATACAGGGTTCGTACGGGTCATGGAAATTCTGGAAAGTCATGAAAAAAAAAAAAAAAAGCGAATTTCAGACCTGGAAAATTGAAATTTTCATTGAAAGTCATGGAAATTTATTTCAAGTCATGGAAAAATGTCTTGGACAAAGAGAAAGTAACAGTAACTAAAGGAGCATTAGAAATCTTGAATGATTTAACAGTATAGCACATGAAAGCTATTAAAAGTGGAAAATTGAACGATCCCAAAATCAAATCTGAATTTTGAAATCTCATTGCATCCACTTCTGTCGCAGCCGCTTGTCTTTTTTTGTGATATGATTTTACTGCTTGGACATGATTTATTTTGAATTTACTGTTATTTTCAACACTTCTTATGTTTCATATTCTGTAGTAGCGAAACTTCACGTTCTTAGTTTTGCCATGCCCACTCAAAAAAAAGCTATTCAATTGCATCCAAGTTCGATTCCATCATTCTTAATAACTTTATTATTAAACTTATCAGAGTTTATCTTAATTTGTTGAAGGTTTTAGAAAATAAAGGTCTTTAGTCAGGCGATAGAATACAGAAAAAGAGGAATTCTAATACTCTAAAACAGTAGCGTCCAACATACGGCCCGCAAAACTAATCGATGTGACCCACTGCTACGTTCAATGTCAGGAATCAAACATGTTCTGGAATTTCTGTTTCTATTAATTTATATGCATTTGAAAATGTGCAAATAAGTAAACAAAACAAGTATACTTTTGAATCAGAAGATTGATTCATTACTAAATGGTTTTTTCAAAAAATCTGATTTAGAAACATAAAAAACTAAACTGTGTGGCTTTACTTTAAAGAATCAAAATGCTGTCAAGTAACGTGGATGATTAAATGCACTGTTGACACTAAAAGGCAACTTTTGTAGCTAGTTTATTGAAATTTAGTGATGACTCATTCAACCTTTGTCCCATTCAATATCATTCTGCCTGTTTATAAATAAAATATCTGACATTTAAGCATCATCATATTCGTTTCACTGCATTTTTACTTTACTTAAATTTATATGATGAAGACAAATAAGAATAGTTTAGTTTTTTAGGTGTACACTTATATTTTTCCCGTTACGAGTAAGTGCTTTAATGAGGCTGTGGCATTCATGTAGACATTTTGCTAATACTCATTTCTAAAAATTATCAAGTTTGAGATTAAATAGTGCTATTCTCTTCGACTAACAAGGTCATAAAAATTTTCATTGAAGTCATGAAAAAGTCTTGGAAAAGTCATGGAATTTTTTCATCCAAATAGAGTATGAACCCTGTACATATATTTCACCCCTCATTTTAAAAATCTTGGGCCCCTTTCAAGCCTGGGTCAACAGATGTCCCTTCTCCCCCCTCTTGTGCACACCCCTGCTCATACACCATCATTACATTCTGATTGGAAGAAAAAAAATAATTAAATTTTAGCTATCAGTGTGAAGGCCAGGTTTAATGAGAGGTCTACTACCTAGAGCTTGGTTACGATTAATTCAGACTGTTAATAAACATGAAACTGCAGCATCTTGATACCATAACACAGCTGTTAGGCACATGCTTGTATCTCATCCTACATTTTTCATAATTTTACTAGTAATTTTTTGATTTAGAATTTATTTTTAAGCATTATTCGGCACTTTTTTGTGAATTTTAAGACAGATATAACGCTGATTTACTTCAAATACTATTGTGCTATACTGCTAAAAAATGTGCTATTTGGATCATTAATAAATTAAGTGGTAGTAAGTTTTCTTTTTCTGAAAAACTAAGTTTTAGAAGATAAACACTTAATTGTTTTGTTAATTGCAAAAGAAAGAAAGTAAAAAGGTTTTCTTTGGAAAATTAACACAGTAATTTGCTGTATACTAATAACATTTCCTTCAACATGATGAACGTATGTAGATTTTAGATTATTTTGTGCTTAACCAAATAAGGCTTGGTAACCATTAATTGTAACGTTTAAAAGATATTTTTAATAAAAAAGTGTTTTTTTTTTTTTTTTTTTTTCAAAATTGAATAGCGTATATTATACCTCAATGTTACTAAAAGTAGGCTGACATCAATTTCTTTACGATACCTGGAAAAAGTCGGGGAATTCCATTCTCAAACTTTAGTAGTAACTTTGTTAGAACAAATTAGTGAATTTTTGGCATTTTGTGTTAAAAGAGTTCAACTGTATTATTAAAAGTGAGATCATTATTCTTTATTGCAACTATGGGGACACATAAAAAATTACTTCAGTGCAGGGGCGGATACAGAAAAATATTTTAGAGGGGGCCCGGGAAATTGAATAGCACCCCCCCCCCCCCTGCCACATTCAATGTTTAATAACAAAGTTTTCACTACTTTATTTTTGAATTTTTTTCCAGGATCTCTTTAGACTAATGATCTACTTCTAAGTACATAAATATTATGCACTAATATACTTTGAATGTGGACTTAAAGCATCTTCAACCTTTCAAGCCAATTAAATACAAAACCCAATATAATGTCACCGAGATGGAATACAGTGAGCGGGTTTTTTTTGGAACATTGTCATAATGATTACAACGTGAAGGGAAGGTTATTCAATAAACCCATATACCCACATCTCATTTGAGTTTTTATAAATTATTTTATATTTTAACTATAAAATATTACTTAATTAAGAAAATCATAGCTATTAAACGTATAAGTTTTATTGAAGAACTCAGGACTATTTCTGTGTGAATTTCAAAGAAGTTGCTGGTTGCTGATTTGTTCTTGAAGCCATGATACAATTCAGATAACATAGTGATATTAAATTCCGTTTCCATCAATATCATAGTTTTCCCAAGAAACTACTATATGAATTCTTTTATTTTGCATTTTTAATAAGCTGAAAAATAAATCTATTATTTAGCAAATATCTTCCTGCATCAAAATAACTCTTTCAGGTACGCCTACACATTTTTTGAAGAATGTTAATTATTGATTCTATCAAAGAAGAATTAATGAACAAACTGCGATATTGTGATCCCTTGAATTCGAAACCAGCGAGTTAAATGTATTCTGCTACTATGGGCCTCTGACTCCAGTATTACTTCTTTAGCAAACAAAAATGCTTTTATTTTAAATATGCTCTGTGTGTTTGTGTTCTTTTTAATTTACTGTATTTAAAAAATGCTATAGAGAAGGCAATTAAAAATAAAGGAATAAAATAGTTAAATAAATTCATCCTTTTGGGGGAGGGGCACAGGACCCCTGTGCCCCCACCCCTAAAATCCGCTACTGCTTCAGTGTAAAACATTCACAGAAAACTATGACATTAGAAAAAGAAAAGTTATTAGACTTAAATAAAAAAAATTTCTTTAATTTGTTTAAATTTTATTTATTTTGAGATTGAATTTTACCACAAGTAAAGAATCTTGAGAATGTAAATGCCAAAGGATCAAATCGATGATCTCAAGACAGCCGAACTCACTTATAACAAGCCCTGATTTTATGAGAACCTGGATTTAGCGAGGAAATCAGAAATACTTGGTTGATACAATATTAAGCCTATGGAAGCATAACTCACTTTTAATCAGCAAACCCCACTTAAAGTGAGCAATATTTTTGTGACTCATAAAATTTCTATTGACTTCCCCCCAGCTCAACCTATCCTTTTTGGTTAAGTTTTCTTGGTAAATAAGTCAATGATAAATCATAAATCCTGAGAACAAGCGATGACAGCACTTTTTTCAATTTGTGGAGTAAGGAAACATTTGAAAATTATATATGTGTATATCCCTCAAAAACAATGACATATGAAAGAGACATTGAGGCAGTTCAAAGCAAAGTAACAAACCAATTTGGTTCTGCACAGTGAGAAAAGGAAGAAGAAAAAAGCAACTATGATGATTTTTTTATATTTTTTACAAACTCTCTTCTTATGAGAACTCGGTTATAATAAGGAAATACCAAGGTCCCTTTGCGCTTGTTATAAGAAAGGTCGACTACATTAAACCTAAAATACATCATAATACCATTTATTAACGTGCACTTTAATCTGTATGAGGTAATATTGCAAAACCACTCAACACAGATGCTCAGCAACATTTTACTGGATTGTATGTCATGTGTTTAAAAGTTCTTGTCAGTCTGCGGGTCAAAACAGATTAAAAACGCTGGTATAGAGGATGGTGCTACTCTCTCTAGCTCTTCCTTGTAACCTTTTCTTGATGCCTGATTTGTTTTGCACTGAATAGATTTTACTGTTGCTAGGAGGCAGTTTGTTAGTCAGAGCAGTTGAAGCACAGTCATTTTTCTCAGCAAGAAAATGCTCAAAATGATTTTCCAAAAGTTTGATTTATTTTGTTTTATAAAATATTAAACCATGTATGCACCTAAATGGACTAAAAAAAATGGACAAATCAATTTTATATTGTAGTTAATGAATATAAGAGAAATTGGTGGTGTAAGAAAAATTTTCGTGCATGAGTTCTCAGGTTATTAACTCATTTTGAACCAAGTTCTTGAGGGTTAAAAATGTAAAAAGTGTGAATGAAAATGACTTTAAATAATAAAAAAAAGTAATGCTGTTAAAAGATACAACAAATCAGTTCATCATGAAATTTTAATGCACTGCACATTACTTTACAAAATAAGGTGTCATTTTGTCTCTTCATATTTTTCTTTTCATCAGTTTTAATGTTCCAGAATATCCTTACAGTCAGGTCACAATCACTTAACCCGCACAGAAATAGGATTAGGTCACCTACAGATGTCGCATATATTTCATGAAGAGTTGGAACTCTGTCACCTTCCTATATCTTCTGTACTCATTGGAATCTCATAGTCTCCTCCCATGGCACAAGAAAGCATGCTCCGTATGTTTCTGTCTTCCTCATTCACTCCAAACACATATCCGTTTGCCCTATCTGCAGCACGCACCACTTTTTTTAGGCTATCTTTGTTCTGAAAAAGAGATCAAATTAAGTGAGAGTCACTAACAACTAATTATATTTTTACCAAAAGTTAAGGGTCTTTCAAAGGTTTGAGACAAAAATTTCTAGTTTTTTTAAGTTGATTGTCCAAGCAATTAACTAAAAAAATTAAGATTCACTAACCAGTGTTAGAAATCCTTCAAAAAAAAAAAAAAAAAACTGGTCCTACGGACCATTAAGCATGAAGATACACTATACGACCAAAAGTATTGGGACATTTACAAAAATTCACATTTTTAAGGATTTCTCAAGAAAAAAGACCAATTGCTTTGTAACTTTTGTCACATAACAGGTATACTCCAGCTGTTAATTTCCAATAAAAATTATATCACCCTTGCATTTCGGGAGTCAGTAACAAATTGAGAAAAACAAAAATGTTTTTCGGTCAGCATTCATCGTAAATAGCTCAGAATAAGCTGTAAATTTTCGAAATTAGTTAGCTTACTATATACAATCATTTTTCATACTTTTGAGAAGGTATCACTGATTTCACGAAAATATAAGCATTTCTTTCAAAAGTACAAGTTTTATTTGAAGATTTTTGGCTCATAACATGCCAAGTGTTTCTTCAAAGCTTATGAAACTTTCAGAAAACTTGACAGCATACAAGAGAAGCATAATACTAAAATTTGAAATAAAAATGTTGAAAATTTGATAAAATTTGGACATTTAAAGCAATTAACCTATCACTGCGCATGCACGAAAGATAGCAATTCATAACTTTCATCATCTAATACCCAACTAGATTCCTCAACTCATAAAAAAAATTCCAGTTCAATATCTTAAAAATTCAGAAAGTTATCAGCAAACGAATGAGCCGAATTTGAATAACTCTTGGATAGGCTACGAATCGCAAGAGAGCGTTCGCAAATAAGCTGTTTTTATCATAAATCACACAGAAGGATTGCAAGCAAATGTAACTTGTAAACAACAACTCAGGGTTCATCGATTACCCAAGAATTATTGAAATTCGGCTCATTATACCGCTGATAACTCTCTGAGTTTTAAAATATTGAACTGGAATTTTTTTATGAGTTGAAGTTTTTTGGGTATTAAATAATGAAAGTTATAAATTGCTACCTTTTGCGCATGCGGAGTGTTAAACTAATTGCTTCAAATGTCCATATTTTATCAAATTGTCATCATTTCAGTATTATGCTTCTCTTGTATGCTGTTTTCTGAAAGTTTCGTAAGCTTTGACGAAAATCTTGGCGTGTTATGAGCCAAAAACCTTCAAATAAAACTTGTACTTTTGAAAGAAATGCTTATATTTTCATGAAATCAGTGATACGTTCTCAAAAGTATGAAAAATGATTGTATATAGTAAGCTAACTAATTTCGAAAATTTGCAGCTTATTCTGAGCTATTTACTATGAATGCTGGCCAAAAAACATTTTTGTTTTTCTCAATTTGTTACTCTTTATTTCTTGAGAAATCCTTAAAAATGTGAATTTTTGAAAGTGTCCCAATACTTTTGGTCGTATAATGTATATTGGTCCGCAAACAAAATGACTGGTCCACTTAACACAAAATCTAATTTAACATCAAATTTGTTTACATTAATTTATAAATATTTTATGCACAGGGTTATTAAATACAGGGTTGGGAACCTTGGCGAAAAAATTTGAGAAGCATTTTAAAATTTTGTGAAGCAGCTCGGTAATTTGCATAAAATTCAATAAAATTAAAACCACTTATCCAAAATTGCTTTTGTGCATTGACAATCATTTTAAGCACTAGCATAGAAATAAAAAACAGCTTTGAACACTATGTCAAGCTTGAAAACACTCGGCCGGGAAATGCGGAGCAAAATAATATTTTTGCAAAGCAACTCTGCAAGATGTGGAGCAGTGGGAACCCTGATTTACATCTTTTTATTTTTCACAACATTTTCATGATGTGGCTAACTGGCCTAAACTTAAAATTCATATTAGAAAAATTTACCTAATTTAATAAAACAAAACTATTTTAATTAAATTTTTTTTTTTTTTTAAATATCGCTTCTCACATGAAATACTTGTTTGGTCCTGGAAGTTAATGATCACTTAATAAGTGAAATTTACAGGAAATCCAGTCAGCATGAAATTATTATAATAGTCCTGTGAATTACACACCAACAAGTTTCAACTGCAACAAGAAATTCCTTAATTGACTGTGATCGACACTGAACCCACAGACTACTGAATTCTATTTCGTGTGGTCCAAAGCGATTTTTACTGGTCTCAGACCAGTGGAGTACCAATGATTTCAAATGCTGATAAAATAACTCTTATTTCAATATGAAACAATAAATATGGGGAAAAAATACACTCCATAAACCAGGGATTCCCAAACTTTTCCAAATGTGGTACCCTTTGTACAACTGAAATTTTCTCACAGAAACACAATTATTTATCTCTATTAAATAATTATATTTATTTTTCAATATTATATATATATATCATTATGTATTTATAAATAAATGCAACTGTATACACGTATGTAGAGGTGCATAGTTAAACACCAGGTTTATGTATTTCAATGATTTTGTAGAAAAGACCAGAAATTATGTAGAAACAGGGTTTACACTTGATGCTTAATGAAAAAAAGTCTTTTTAAGGATCTTCTTAATGTAGAGAAAGAGCATTTTGTGTTGTTTTTATATTGAAGCGAAATATATGAAACTGAGTGAGACTTTGATGAGTAACCATTATATTTTTTTTTGTTTTATTAACAACAAAGATAGCTTGGACACTTTGTGGCACTCCTCACCTATCCTCATGGTTTCCACTTTGGGATCTTCTGCCATGAACATTCATTTAAAAAAATTGAATTAAAAAAAAATTTCAGATTAGAAAAATGTTAAATTTTTCTAATTTGAAAATTAGCATATAGTTTCTGAAAATAGTACGACGTTAAACACTTAGTTCTAAATTTGAATGACAAAAGAAGCTATCAAATTAAAAGGATTGTATTCATGAGATAATCTCTTTAACATACAGTGAAATCCTACTATAACAAATACCAATACATTGAAATATCTGTTTCAACACAATAAATTTTCAGTCCTGATTTAATTTAATGCCATTACAATGAAATTCCCATTATAGCAAACAAAATTTGCGATCCCTTGAAGTTCAGACTGCCATCTATGTTCAGTAAAAAAACACTTTTTCCCACAGGGGAAAAAATCACAAATCCGGTAAAAATTCAGTTTTTTCACGACAAAAATTATACAGTGAAACCTCCAAATAGCGGACAGTCAAAGGACTAGAAGTTTTGTCCGTTATTGGGAGGTGTCCGCTATTAGGAGGAACTACTTAATTTACCCTTTTCAAAGTGGGCTGTGGTTCCCTTTGTAGAACCTATCAAAATATAAAAATCGTTTTCATTGCGGATTGATTGACGAAGCATGTGCAGAACTATATTTCCAACATTAGTCAATGAGCAAAGAAGAAGCAACCATACGGCTCCTCATGGTCTGCCACCAAAAATCCCTCATAAATTATATGAGTTTCCTCATAAAATAATATCTCGTTCTGTAAAATATTGTTATCAGCTAGAATACGGGACTTTAGCCGTCCGGTAATGAAGTTCTCCGGGACGTGGGACAATTTTTGAAAAATGGGACTGTGCCTTGTAATCCGGGACACCTGGCTACCCTGGTTGTGGAGGATGAAAAGCTTTGTAAGGCAAGCAGTTACTAAGATATTCTGTGAAAAGAAAAAAAAAACCGGAAATGCTACGATCGCAAGGAAATTTTTTTGTGAAATAACTGTCCGCTATTCGGAGTGTCCGTTATTCAGAGTGAATTACATGGAATGGCCTATATTGAGGGACTGGGACTTGCAAAAATGTCTGTTAATTAGAGGTGTCCGTTATTCGGGAGTGTCCGTTAAGGGAGGTTACACTGTATTAATTTTTTGTCAATAAACCCAAATAATTTTTTTTAATGTCTAAATTATCTATAGGTCCTGATATATTTGTAAAGTAAAATCATAAAATACTCCCAATATGTTAAATATTTGAAATTGTATCCAATTCAAATCAAGTGCTTTGTTCATTTTTTTTTTTTTAATGAACAATTTTCTGCAGAATTTTAAGGGGCTGTGATTGAAGAGAGAAAAAAATTATAGCAAAATCCTTTTGGGATATTTTATAAGTCCATTGTTTTTGTTATTGTGTGCAAGCCAGGCTGGCAATTTGGGGTGCGCTGCTTCACTTTTCCAACTGTACCGTAATTTGTTGCGAAGTCCGACTTCTGCAGTACACACTTGCCATAAGGACCCATTTATAGGGTAGACAACCATTCACAACATAACAACACATTCACACAAAGAAAGGAGAAGGACAGGAGAGAGAAAGTACGCCCATACCCAAGCCAGAACTCGAACTCAGACTTACCTGTTGCAGTCGGACTTCTCTGACCTCTAGATAAGGCAGGCGGCTTATAAGTCCATTAGTTATATCTACTATATTTTTAACAGTCAAGTTTGGTGAGACTTCTGGCTTTAAAAACCCTGACCCTAATGGCCGTCATGGACAAATGCTTGAAAATATTGATCAGAAGGGGAAAAACAGACTTCTTGACATATTCAATCAATTTTGGATCAAGGGTAGACTGCCCACTGAATGGATGAGAAAGCCACCATCATCCCAATCAAAAAGCCTGGCAAAGAAGGCTTGTTCTCCAGAAGATTTTAGACCTATCGCACTGACGAACATGCCTTGCAAAATCATGGAGAAAATGATTCTAATAAGAGTACAGAGTGCTGGCTGGATAATAATAATCTACTGCCCAAAGAGTAATATGGCTTTAGAAGAGGTCACAGCACCACAGACCAAATTTTATATTTCTGTCAATCCATTAGGGATGCCCAGAATTTTAAATCCACTCACCACACTGGGGCACCTTTCCTGGACCTCACCAAGGCCTTCAATAGAGTCTGGAAAGATAAACTGATTAGCAAACTTCACGACTATTTCAAAATCTGTGGCAATGCTCTAACATGGATTGCAGACTTTCTATAACACAGATCTATCAAGATGAAGGTTAACAAGTCTCTCAGGACCATTTAGGCTTAGCCAAGTTGTTCCTCGGGGTTCAGTGCTTAGCCCTCCTCTTTTCTCGATGTTTATGTCTGGTATTGGCAAACTGAACTCTACCACACATAATGTGGGACTATTTGCAGATGATATTGTACTCTGGAGCTTAGGTAACAATATTAAAGATATTGAATCAAGAATTAATAATTCTCTTGCTGCTGTGTCCAGTTTTGCTAAGGAACACAAAATTAGTTTTAATCCTCGCAAATCAATTGCCACCTTCTTCACAACCAATAGCATTTATATAATTACCAACCACAACTAAAGCTGGAGGGACAGAATCTCACAAGAAGCACCCCAAACATCTGGGATTTATTCTTGATCAAGAGTGCACCAGCAACAAACATATTGAACAGATTGTTTCGAAAAGTAGAAAACGACTTAACATTCTTAAATATTTTGCGGGTAGCGACTGGGAAGCCGACGCAACAACCCTTAGAACAACATACATGGCTTTCATTCGACCTATTCTTGAGTATGGTTTCCCAATTTATTGCTGTGCTTCCAAAACCTTTCTTATGAAGTTAGAACTTGCTCAATTAAGTGCTGCCCGGATTATCACTGGCTTGAGACATAGTTGTCCTTCTAAAACTGTTCTTTATGAGGCTGATCTGCAGCCATTCTGTACTAGAAGACAAGCTGGTCTAGTTAAATACTACAATAAATTCTTTAGTTATGGTTCCGACAACAAGACCTCCATGTATCTTAACAGCTGGAGTAATCATCAAAGATTAAAGAGAAACAGACCTTTCAGTCTAGCCACCTCTCTACAGCTACCTAACTGTAAAGTTGAACCCAACTTGCTACAATGCTGCTTGAATCCTGAAGATGGTCTCCCCAGGGTTCACTTTCACTTCAACTTAAATTCTCTTGTTAAAAAGAAAGAACATCTTAAACAACTGGCCTTGGGAAACCTAGGCCACATTCCTAACAATGCCATCAAAATTTTTACTTACAGTAGTAAAATTGACAACCTTGCAGGTAGTGGCATATTTATATAGACTCCTCATGCCAATTTGACTCTTTCTCATCGTGATCCCCAGGGCCGATTTGGAAGTGTGGAGACCCCGGGGCAACAAAGGAGTGAAGGCCCCTAATCAGGGTTCAAAAATATCATTATATTTTCAAAAATATCCAATACTTTGTTGTATATCCGAATATTTTGATATATATGTATATATCTGACATTTTCGAACCAAGAAAGTTAGGATATTTTGTAAAAATTTTATTGTGGGGGCCTCTTTGTTGTGGAGGCCCTGGGGCAGTAGCCCCGCCTGCCCTCCCCTAAATCCGGCCCTGGTGATTCCGATCACTGCTCCGTCTTCAGAAGTGAATTGATAGCAATAGACCTTGCCTTGGACTAGAAGCTATTCTTTCTGAGAAGGATTATGGTGAATTATGGATCTTGTCCAACAGCCGTAGTTCTCTCCACCTTCTTAGTAATTTGTTGCTTGTTGGCAACAAGACCAGCAAATCCATCCTACTTAAGTTAAAGCTCATTTCTCTTAATCATGATGTTCATTCACAATGGATACTCTCTCATATGAACATCCACGGGAACGAAATGGCTGATAATAATCTTGCAAAGGAGGGTTGCAGGATTCCAACAACTCCATTCATCTACACTTACCTTTATGGAGTTATACTCCCGAGAAAAATAAAAAATCTTGGAGGAGTGGAAAACACCCCGCACCCATAGGTACAAGTGATCAAAACTGGGTTTGTCCTCTGGCCTCTTGTGTGACAGATGTACTCGAACTGCTCTGTCAAGACTTGCTAGTGTTCACATCAAGTGCCTCACTTTCAACGAGGGCAGGTAAATCAGGAAAGATCGAGGGAAGTCATCAGGCTTCTCCAGTTCACATTTTGGATTGCCTGGGACTCTTTAGGGAGGATCTCTTTAGCAATCCCCTTTTGGTCTTCGACTTTCTTACAGTCAACGGGATCGTGGATCTTGTCTGACTCCGTCAGACAGTGAGGATAAGCAACAACAACACTATTTTTTTCAAAAAAATCTTATTGTCATGAGACACTTTTCAAAGCTATCATTTTTATTTGAAATGAAATTACTCTCCTTTTTCTTTGTCTCAAGCTGAGCTTACACTGTGGAGTTTTTCTGGACAAAATGTGTTGATTCATTCGTATACAAAGAATATGGGTCATTCTGCATCTTTGTTGCTATAAGTAGAACATAGAATCAAAATGGTTTCTTTGTCATGTTGGTATGCATCTTAGTTAGTACCCATTTCTCTCTTTAAAAGGGAAGTTAAACTGGAAGTAGCAAACACTGAAACAAAACTTGTCTGTTCAAATACTTTAGACAATAAAATTGGGATCATAATTTCAAGCATGATGCTATCAGCAAATTCCTTCAACCTTGTAATCTAAGGCCAGTAAAAAGACCTAGAGTTCGTATCATTATAATGGACTTGTCACTATAAACAAAGTTATTATGACCAAATCAACTGTATTCACAATATACCTAGAATCAAATTTCTTTCATAAAAAGCTGTACATGTATTTTAGTTCATATTTCAATTTATGTCCCTACATTGAATCCACAGCATTTGGGAGCTTTATTATTTATGGCATTAAATATATGTAATTTCATTAGAGCATTAAAAAAAATTCTAACTGAAAAGTTAAGGAAAGAATTTATTTACCTTAATTGTCATTACATGGAAAGATACCATACTGTAGTTTTCAATGACGTCCTTGAGCGCAGCGTTTAGTTTTTTATATCGAGACAAGAATGGATCATCCTGAAAGATAAATTAGTGTCAATTGCACTTCTTGCCATCATAAGGCTATTTCAAGGAAAAGAGAAGACAGGTTCTTATTACATTTGCTGTAAATCATTAATGATTAAAAAATGTACTATTTAAAAAAAGTACATAAAATAAAATTTAATATTTTGATGCAACCAGAATTTAGATTTGTCTATTCACAAAACTATGACTGAATAAAATGAAAAGTAAGATGCCTCATTAAATAATTTTCGTTTTAAGTTAACAAAAGCATTTCAAGAACTGTCCAATTTGCAGTGCTTTAAGTTCAAAAAAGTAAGATCTCTAAAAAAGACAATCCACAAAACAAAGAGCATACTTAGACTCAAAGCTGAATGAAAATATTAATTCCTAAAAAATGCCATTTGTGGCATGCATTAGGTAAGAAATGTGATTCAGCAACTTGATTTATCAATATTTTTTTTTCTCAATTTTAGAAATTGTTGAAGATTGCTCTACAAGTCAAAAGAAATCTGACTTACAGGCTCCATTGCTGCTGAAAAGCATGAGAAATTTTGACTTAATTGCAGCATTATTTAAAATGGAAGATATTTCCAAACCTTTACTCTCTAAAGCATTCAACTAATGATTTAATGAAAACAGGGAGCTGAGGAGAAAAAAAAATAATGTGCTGAGTGAAAATCAAGAGAGGATATAAGAATTTCAGTGTTCTCTTCAAGAGAACATAAGCTATTGCTGAAAAATTCAACCTATCAAGCTACTAGGGTTTACCAAGAAAATTACAATGTAAGCAGCTCCAAAGATTACTTCAAAGTAGCAGTTAAGATTTCCAATATCAACAAAATAACAATGCAACAGAAAGAATTTTATACATCACGTGATGCAAGAGTGAACCCAAATACAAGGGAAAGATTGATCCAGGATCACTCTTAAGGGGGAGATACCGGCCTGAAAGGTCTTGGAGCTATTTTCCCAAATCATTATAAAATAATAACTTTGAGAAAGGAATTTCATTTTAATATTTTTTAATCTCTGAAACTTATCTCACCAAAATCAGTTTAAAATTTTAAGTTGCAAAAATTTAACATTACTTACATATGAAATGCCAAAATAGGGTCAGATGGGGTGGAATGGGTATAAAAATCGGTATTTTTGAAGTGATTATCAAACTATTCAAATCTGATATCTAACAATTAAAAAAAAACATAACTGAGTTTTTACATTTCAACAATACACTTCATATATCCATAGTTATTATTACTGAAGTAATTTAATTGTTTAATGAAAGAGCCATTATTTCAAAGTCTGTTTTTATACCCATTCCACCCTATGGGGGTGGGGTGAAATGGCTGGTAATATTTTTAATTAAATTTCAGAATGCAAACATGAATTTATTTGTTATATTTTCACAAAAAGACATTAGTATAAGGGTAAAAATCTATTGAACAATAGGGTCTGTAATTTCATTGCAATTAAAGGTATTTTGTCCATGATTGTTGAGGATTAGCTGACTTAGTTTTTGATGATCTGTTCTTCAATCTTCATTTTTGCATTATTGGGGAAGGTGAAAAATTTTCCATCAAAAACTTCTTAGGAATTTTTATGAAATAAGCACAAGTATCTAAAGATTCTAGAACTTGAACAATAAAATACTTTTTAAATTTCTTTGCAATGTATTTAACTAGCACTTAGTCTCCTGTAGATATTGTACTTGTACATAAGCTTAGTGGAATGGAAGTTAGATCAGACTGGTTTTCAATTTATTTAGTCAGCTCTGGCTTTGTCTAGTATTGCAGGGCATGACTTGTATTAGGTGATAGGCAAATGATGATGATTTCATTATCAATAATAGCATGCTTAACAGTTTCATATGTCAGATGGCTTGCATATCTTTTCAGATGCCCTGTGAATATAGGCGGATTTAGCACTGAGTTCCTGGGGGGGGGGGGGGGGGGGGCAGGATTTTTTTTTTTTTTTTTTTGAACAATATTAGTTGTAATCAAGACTGGATTTATAATATAAACTTAATATGGCCCAAGCTGTTTCAGCTTTTTGGTATGTTTTGTAGACCCGGACAACTTTTCTGTCGGTGGCAAAAAAGGCCAAAGTGCCCCTTCCCCCTCCACACTATGTTTTATACATATGGTTCATGATGGGAAATGGTGTCCCTTTTAAGTAGGGAATATACCTAATTTGATATACCAAGTAGAATATACCCAATTTTAGGGTGTCCAGGTGTTTCTCCCCCGTAGGAAGTTTTGTAAAATAGATATAAATTTCTGCATTTTGGAGCCTTTTGCAATTCGAACCATAAAGATCTCTGAACAAAAAAAATAGCAAAATACTCTTTTCCCAATTATAATAATACACAATACAAATCAGTGGCAGCAGTCCTCAGAGGGAAAAAGCGAGGAAGAAGATAAGATTATGTTTTGTTATTTGCTTACATCGGGCTGTTTAAATTCAATTAGTTTTTGGTCAAGCCTTTAACCCACCCACAAATACAACAATGAATTAAACACAAAATGATCAATACAGTAGGCGCCGCTTAATGTGATCACTTTGGGACAACTATAATTTGATAACAATAACCGACTGATAACAATAACCGAAAAGAATCCAGGATACACAAAATAATGATTTTTTTCCAATTAAGGTGCATTTATTTTGGCAACCTCAAATTAAAATCAGTGACTCAACTAAACGCACTTTCAAATTATAAATTATTAAATTAACAGAATAGAAATATCTGAATTATAAAAAGTTGAAGCTAAATTATGCAATTTTTAATCACATAGTAATAGGTGAAGTAAAATATGACTGTTTTCACTGACATTCGTAAACCAGTTTCAAAGCACATTCAGCTTTTCTATCTTTTCCGGCATGGTTTTGCTTGTTGTTTAAATTTTAATTTAACTTCGCTTTGTTTTGAATCTCGACACAATTCTTTAATAGTTTACAAAGTAATGGCAACAATGGAGGTCCTACATCAATGACATGTCCAGCGACTGAATTTTTTTAAGTGTAACAGAAAGTTTTCTTAGGGGGAGTCAGTGGTTACCGGGGGCAAACTTTCTGTAGCTTCATTCTTAGACAAATTTTGAACTGCTATTGAAAACCACAAAATACTACACAGAAAGTTAGTCTCGTCAGGGTTTGCCTACGTATTTCTGTTAATTGAGGAACAATAATGGGGGAAAAAATTGAAAGTTTATGAAAAAGTGATAACAATAAACGAAGAGGCTGATTACAATATCCGACTTTTTTAACGTGTGTTAACATACAAGTGTTCCAGGACTTCGTGATTCTAATAACATTAAGCGAATGATAACATTAATCGTGATCACATTAAGCGGCGCCTACTGTAGTAAAAAATGCTTTTAAAAAAATGGTGTACAGATTTAGAAAATAGATAACAGGAGAGTACCATGCTGCCCATTTGGACAATTCGTCATTTATACACTTGATAAGAAATTAAATTGAAGCACCCTTTGCTTAGGAATTTCAAAGACTCATCTAATCCGTTTCAAGAACTTGAGAACAATTAAAATTATTTAATTACAAGCAGTGCAGAAAACGAAAATAAATAGAGGTGGTGTTTTTTCCCCCGTGCTGAACAGATTAACAATATGCAGTAGAAGTAAGATAGAAGCAAGCAATACAAAAGAATTTCCAAAATACTGCACTGCATTTGGGATTAAATAAACAGCAATATGCTAAACATGTGAGTCACAAAAATTTATCTCAAGTACTATGTTACAAAAACGTGAGAACCATGATTTTTACATTTTTGATGCAGGATGAGGCAAGGAACTGAATTTAGCATGTTTTGGCATTTATTCCTCTACCGTCTATCCCCTCCCATTTGTTATAAATGTTTAAATTTATGGTTTGTATCAGTACTTTTCCAAAATTTTCAAGGTTTTCAAGCATTTTAAAATGAAATTTATTTTTTCAAATCCTTCCCATTTCGTTTTGATAAGGAACAGATTATGAAATTTTCTGGAGTTAGAGGCCTTCAACAAAGTGAGTATCCTAAGCTATATAGCTTGTTTAGTTTATAGGAAAATCCGCTTTTTTTAAATCTTTGTTTCAGTTTCTAATTTGCTGAAATAATCCTTGATTATTTTAAGTATTGCAGTTGAATACATACCTCGTTCAATCGATATTTTCATTTATATACATACTTGCCCTAATAGCTTTCAGTTCAAAGTAGTCGTTTTCAACACATTTCAGCATCCCAGTGACTGCTTTACTACTTGTAATATATTGTACGGATTTCTCCCCCCCCCCCCTCAGAAAAGGACAGTCACTATTCTCTTCATTTTCGCTTCTGAACTATTCAAAAAAGAAAAAAAAACATGATTTTTTTTTCTTTTAAGATTTTGGAAGGTTTATTGTTACTATGAATAAAATCCTACCAATACTGGGGGGGGGGGGCATTGCCCCCTCCGCCTCCCCATAAATCTGCCCATGCCTGTGAAAAGTTTGAACCCTTCTTCTAAGATTGTGTCTTCTATTCAATTAGATTTATTTGCATTCATAAGCAACTCCATTGCATAAGGATTTCAGTATGTAAAAATTCAGGAAAATGAACAACTTACTTCAGAGGAAAACTTTTAATGAGAAAAAATTTTAATTCCACAGCCTATGTCATTAAGCCTGATATTACACCCATTCCACCCCACTTAAAAATTTTGAACATATTTCTTAAAATGTATGGAATTTCGTTTCTAAATCTTTCAGTTGACAAAGGAGACTTCTTTAAATGAAAATAACAGTAATAGAATTCTATCTAAATTCAAACAAAATCCTGAAAACAAAGTTTCAAAGATATCAGTTAGTTTTGATTTTTACAATGTAACTTTCAAGAAGGCTGCCACTAAACTGACCGTTTCCATGCAGTTTTTTCTTGAACCAAAATAAAGTCAAACTATTGTAAATAAGATGAGTGTTTTTTTTTTTTTTTAAATATTGAGGTTTTTTTCCTGTAACTCAAAGATTATTAAACTACCCATTCCACCCTACCTGACTCTATGCATTTTGGAATATATTACAAGAGGCAGAGAGAGCTTGGCAGTGGCAAGAAAATAGGTACTGGGGGGAGGAGGAGGCCTGGTATTAAGATTAGTACCAGGCCCTATTTTTGGTAATAGCAGCCCTGGATTGATCAAAATAACTGTACTCGAAATCTCATTTAAAGATCTGTCTAACGTGAAAAAAAGAACTTTGTGCTTCAAAATTAAATGAATGAATTACCAACGTTTTGATGCGCAAAAATTGCAAATTACTGCATTGTGTTGCTTTCTTTGGATGACTTTTCATCCAAAAGCACACACTTCTTTGTAATGAAAAAGCTGTTACTTGTAACACCAAAACACATGCCTGCAGTAATTTGCAATTTTTGTGCATAAAAAGGGTTGGTAATTCATTCACTTAATCTGCCTAACATGGTTTATTAAAATGATATTGGCCCAAAATTGCACTGAATTTTAAACTCAGAAGAATCACATTTCATTGTACACAGTAGAAATGTAACATTGTTATAAGAATCATGTAAAACATTGTTAAAAGAAGTTATTTACAGTTCTACTCCAGATTTTAAACCTACTTACAAACAAAAGATAAAAAAAAACCTTTCATCACCATTAGAAAATCCAAATCATGATTTTCATTGCTTGAAAATTATTTAACTTTTTATTTGTTCAAAATAAATGCCTCTCTTAGAAAAATAGTGCCTATTTAGGGAGAATGTTAGCTTTTACGAAAATTTTCATGAGATCAGTCATCATTGGTCAACTTGACTTGATATTCAGCCACAGCCAAACATTTGTTGAACCACAAGTGCAAATACATGGATTTGATTTCATCAAAGTTATTAAATTCCAACTAAATGAATTAGCAATGGAGAATATGAACTCAAAATAAAATAATAGGTATGAAATAATCTTTTGCAAAGAATTTTTATTGAATTCTTCTGCATTAACTAGCTTTTCTTCAACTCTCTGTTTAATCCTAGGTTTGAGATTTGGAAGCACAGCTGGAGTTAGTATTAGACAGCTAAATTTTCACGATATGAGACTGTAATGATGTCTCATTAGAGCGTGCTTTGTACCATAACAAAGTCATCAAGCTTTTAAAAAAAAAGGGTATTAAGGAAAAAGGCCCAGATTTTCAACGTTTTCATATTGATTCTTTTTAACATGGTTGAAAGTTTAAGAGAGAATAAAAAACCTTCTATACCTACCGACAGCAAATCCACCAACTCTGAGAGATCCAACACTTCTGTGTAAAAATCTAGGTTGAAGTGTAGTTTTCCGTTCTTTTCAATCAGATCGGCCTTAGAGAGAACATTTAAATGTGGCATTTCCACTGAAAAGCAAAGCAATGGTTTTTCATTAGAAAAAAACAACAACATACATCTGCCCATCAACATATGATTAATAATATCAGCACAACAAATTAATTGTGAGGCTTCTTTATGAAAGTTAGATATGGATTTTTAAAAAATTGAAATGAAATAACATATTAATAGCAAAAAATGTTTCATCTCAAGCTACAGTGAAATTTTGTTACAACAAATACTAAAACAATGAAATATCCATGTCAACGAAATACATTTTCAGTCTGTGGGTCATTTCGTCGTGACGAACGTACCATTCAGAGACTCTAATTCGTTGCATAACATGACTTTTAAAGGTCTAATAATAATTTATTTATGGTTTTACGGAATTTTGAGAAAGAAGAAAACTTTTGTGTAACATTCATGCAATAAAACACAGCATTCATCACGTAAATTGGTTTTTGAAGCTTAATTACTATAGTGTGGCAAACGTAACATTTTTGCAACCTTGAATTTTCAACATGAAATTCAGCTCTCAATTTCTCTAAACTTTAGGTAAGTATTATTGTAAAAAAAGTGCAATGCGTTATTTTCATTCCTTAACTTTATTTTTCATGCAGAATAATATACATTTTTCTTATAATGTAACAGAAATGAATATTTCTTCAAAATAGTGCGACGAACCTAACAGTGAAGAACATAACTCTGAAGTTACGTTCATCACGGTGAAGACTCGTTTAGTTTTTTAGACCGTTACGTGTCAAAATATTAATTAATAAGTAAGCACTGATACTGTGTCTTAAAATCAACACCTATGTCAACAAATATTCAACATGGATAAAATGATTTTTATTGACTTTGTGAAAAAATTATTTTTTTTCTCCTCTGTTTTGAAGTAAAACTTTTTATGCGAGAGCTTTGAATTTCTGATCCCCAACATTTTTGTATGATGGAAGTGACATAGTTGTTTTTTTAATTGTTAATTGTTATTTTTAAATTTAATTTTGTTAATTAAATTAACAATTTAATTTCAAGGCTTAACCCCTAACGGTGGAGGTGTGCTCTCACAGACCACTAAAAAGTTCATCCGATCACCCCTATATCATTTTCAGTCCGACTGGATGGTTTTTTCCAATAGCTTTTCATTTTGTGACCTAGAACACCCCCTTTGCTTATCAGTACCTTTAGGCAAGTGCATCTGGTTTAAATTTCATTGCATTCTTAGAAGCGGTATCTGAGACCACACCTTCAGTGTTACAATTTTCAGCAGTAGTAAATATGGCTCTTAACGTTAGAAAATGTAGATATAGCTTCATTTAATCTTATCGGCGTTATGTGGAAGAAATGCAAAATATTCTTGATGAGGTTGAGAGCTGTTTGAAAAGTTCACAAACGTTACGCAAATGACGTTCTAAGTACAATGAAGGCAGAGTTATTCCTTGAAATATGACGCAAAATGCTAACAGTTAAAGGGCTGTCAAAAATTTCCCGTAACGTGATATAACCAATTTTCTGGTACTAAAATGTTCTGTATATTTTAAAGAACTAAAATGAAATCATTAATAAATAATAGATTCGTTTTTATTACGAGTAGATAGTTTTTTACTACAGCATATGATTTTCTCGAAAAATGTTAAGATTCTAGCAAAATTTCCTCGGAAGAGGTATATTTATTATATACAGGAATTCTTTCCCCTTGCTAATAAAAGTTCAAAAAACATCTATGCAAAATTAGAGGAATATATCATAATTACATGACTTTTTAAAAATTTACAAATAGAGCGGTCTCTGAGATCTCACGTCCCCTGTTACGTCCTACTTTTTCACCTCCCTTGTTACAGGTTAAGTAAGCATATTTTTGGATTTTGTTCATGTTAAACATTTCAAATAATGCAGGTTTTCAAAGATTTCTTTGATTCAAGTCAAGTCATCAGTTTTTAAGTATAATTCACATTGCTAAGGTTTAGCCTTGAATTTAGTTTGCTCACTTTTATTACCAAATTAACTTTATTATTGCTATTATTTATTTATTGCTTTTAGCTACAAATAAAAAGAAAGTTACGAGTAATATTTAGTTTTCTCACTGCTTAAAATCTATTTTATTCATTAAAATGTACATTAAAGTTGTGAAAATGCCTAAGTCAGATGCAGAAATAACAAGAGCTTGACGTGAAAGAAAACGTTTGGGTGAAATGGCAGTTTAGAATGTAAAAAAGGAGAAAAGATAAAAGTTTTACTCCTATCTTGAGTCTTTACAACACACTAACTTATTTTTTTAATCACACACAAGCAGAACTTCTTTTTCCAAAAAACTATCAAGAAATGTAATTTTCTTTACGAAAACAACATTCATTATAAGGATTGTTTCTTCAAATAGGCTTCTTCCAGGAACTTTTTGACTTGCCACAGTAATTCCAACATTATTATTATTATTTAGCAAGATAATATATAAAAGGCTATTTTTTCCTGGGACTACTTGGAAGAACATGCTTTTTGAATCTTTTCGTAAACTTAGCATGTTGAGAAAGGCGATGTTGCATCGGTTTACAACTCTATACAAACAAAGTTAGCTTACTAGCTTTTCTACAACTGATTTTTATTTCCGGACTTCTCATTTTTGATTCCTCAGTCTTCTTGATTTTTTTTTTTTATCGTTTTGTGTGTGTGTTTTTTTTCCGGTAATATTCGCATACGCTCTGCTACTTTTTTTTGTCATTTTCTTTTTGTTTACCTTCCACTCTTGCTCTGCTTTAACTCTTTTTTTTTTTTTTGAGATACCGTTTTTTTAATTCAATACAACCCAAGAGAATCTTATTAATATCCGTTAAAAAATTGAGTTAATTGTTGCAAAATTTATAAAATATAGTAGAATACCTTTATGGCGCCGACCTATATAACGCAATTCTCTATAAACCGCACAACTTTTCAGAAGTAAACAACAGGTTTTGAAGTCTAAAAAATCCCTCTGTTTTGCTTTGCAATCATAAAAGTTAATAGGAAAATTAAATTTTGAAAGTTTTTCATCTTCCTGTCTCAATTCAAAGCTTTTAAATGAAAATTAATACTCACAGTGAACAGAAAATACTAGATGGCTTTTGAAAATGCAGCTGTTATGCAAACCATGAAGCTAGCAGAAGTGTAAGATACTTGTGAAACATATTTATTTGTGAATGACTAAATGTAATATTAGTGCTTTAATACTCTACTCATCGCCGAAAAAATTCATTCTGAAGTGCTAATATATAGCTATATTCTAAATATTAGTTCCAAAATTTGTAAAATGCTTTATATCAGGGCTGTCCAACTGGCGGCCCGCCAACACATATCGTACGGCCCACCAATTACTTATTCGGCATGTAAAGAAGGTGGATCGGCCTCAGTTTTCCATTAAAATGTAAGCAAATTCTTTTATAATCCTTCTCTTTCATTGTTTTACTAGCATTGTTACTAGCTGCATTGCCCGGCTTTGCCCGGTCCACCTTGAAAATAAAATTGTGTCAAGTGCCGTATATTCAACAATCATGTTTAAATAAAATAAAAAACATCATGCAAAATTTCCCTTCCAAACAATGACGACAGATATTAAAATACTTTTAAGACATTAAATTGAGAAAGATGGATTTAAAACGTGTAACGATGGAAACACAAAATAAAATAAGCTTAAGGAATTAAAATGCGAAAGAAAATGGTTAACAATTTGAATGGACATGAGAATTTTTGAATTTGATCTAAAAAGGCTTAAAACTTTTTATCCTTTCGAGATAGAAGTTTAGTTTTTCGACCACAGGTCGAGATAGATCTGGA
Organism: Uloborus diversus; assembly: GCF_026930045.1. Taxonomy (NCBI): domain Eukaryota; kingdom Metazoa; phylum Arthropoda; class Arachnida; order Araneae; family Uloboridae; genus Uloborus; species Uloborus diversus. The sequence goes on along the minus strand of NC_072736.1, from coordinate 60,742,010 downwards.
GTAAAAAACGTTGCTTTTTCCAATGGTGTCAAAAAGAAAACTGTGGGGCAATTCCTTCACTTTTAATTGATAGATTTAATGAAGAAAGTAATGCCTAAATTTCAGCTAAGCCTAAACAAATTCGAGCTAAAAAAGCAAATAACTCTCGCTGTAAGTAGGCTAGAGCATTGAAACAAATTGCGTAGAATGTGGAAAATTCTGCTCTTTCCAACGATATGTAATATTAATATATGTGCAAGTAATTTTTCACCCCATATTCAGGAATTTATGTGAAAATTGAGCCTAAATTGGAATAAAAAGAGAACTATTCATGGGACTGTTTTGGAACTGACCTGCAAACTTTTTCAGGACTTAAAGGAACAAACTGACAATTTCGGAGAAATCGGCAGGTAATTCTCAAGTTTTGCGAGTTCAAATACACAGACGCTTTTTGGAGACTTCATTTTATACTATGTAGATTTAATTAAACTATTAATTGTTGTTGTATAAGAGGTAAGAGGTTATTGTACAACTTTTTCAAACTGTGGCCCGCCAGGCAGGGGCGGCAAATAGGGGGGTCAAGATGGGGCGGTCGCACCCCCAAATTTTTTGCGCAGAATGATAGAAAATGGGTGAATTCAATTTATGTTAGTCGGAAATCAATGTTCATTAAAAGAAATCTCGCTGGTTCTCAGTAACTATTTGATGAAACTCGACACATTCCCAGACTATAAAAAGTGTTTTTCGTTATTTGCATAATGACTCAGGAATTCTTGAAGTATTTCCCGGCCTTTTCAGAACATAGAAAACTGATAGAGAACCATGGTTAATTTTATTAACTAAAGAAGACATTTTCTCATATAGGCTAAATATTTCATACTTGTGTGCCCAGTGTAACGATGGTATGTCCAATAGGAGAGGCTCGTGCAAAGTGGTGTGGCTGCATGGTTTTCACAAGAAAATTTCTTGATATTTTACATTCACTTTACGCTCATTTTTTAATGTATACAGGGTGTCTCAAAAGGTCGTTTACAAACTTAACATGCTGGTCTGTCATATTATGATGAACAAGATTTACATAGGAACATGTGTTCGCAAACGCAATGCTGGCGCACTCCATGCACACAAAGTCAGACACTAACGGATGCACAATATGTCACATATCTATTATACAAAGACGGTTTTATACAACATTTTAGTCTTTTAGGAAAGCTTAAAGCAGTTGCTAAAATTTGAGTCCTGCCACGTCATAATCACGTTGCAACGACAACGCAGTGATCAGAGAAATCTTGTCAGAATGGATCGTTATTACGACGGTCGGTACTTCGTTCGTTGCGACGGTGTCTGACAGTTAAAGGCAGCAAATTTCAACAACAGCTATAAGCCTTCCTTGAAAACTAAAATGTTGTGTAAAATCGTCTTTGTGTAATAAATATGCGACATGTTCTGCATCCGTTAGTGCCTGACTTGGTGTGCGTAGTGCGCCAGCATTGGGCTTGCGAACGTATGTTACTATGTAAATCTTGTTCATCATGATATGGCAGACCAGCATGTTAAGTTTGTAAACGACCATTTGGGACATCCTGTATTTATTTAATGAGTGTCCACCGCTTTCTTCTGCTAGAAACACGTTTCAGCTGCTCAATGCATTATATGCTTTCAAAAAATCTTCTTAAAAATGCATGTGATTATTGAATTAAAAAAAAACATATCAACAAATACCTGTTATGCTTATAATTATACAAGCTCGGAGTCACACAAAATGGTCTTCAAGAGTTAAAACCATAAAAATATTTCTCTATAACTTCAAAGCAGTGATTTGACGACTGGAAGAATTATTACAAAACGATTCTTTCAATGATGAAAAAGCTCATGCCTTTTAGCATGTTTCACTTCGTTTGAATTTTTATTCGATTTTTTTGTACTGAAGAAAGTTTTTGAAAAATACTTTACTCGATTAAAACATCTTCAATCCGTTACCCTTAATTTTCGAACTATTCAAGCCACAGTTCAATCTACAACTGATCTGTGCACCACACTACCATAGTTCAATTTACAATTGAAACAGAAAATAGATTTTACATAGATGTGTGTTTCAATCAAGCGTGAAACTTAAAAAAAAAAAAAAAAGACAAAAATCCACATAATGATGTGAAGTCAAATATTGATTTTTTAAATTTTGTATGAAGTAATAGATTCAGTTTCGAATGAAATTAACACAAATCATAAAGATTTAATGATAATTATTTTTCTGTATGGTTGACTCTATATTATCTGGATTGGATTTTTGAAACGAAAAATAAAATGTTTCAGTTATGAGTTCATTCAGTTCAGTTTTCAATTTTTAGCACGAGGCATGAAAAATTACAAGCAATATAGCGACAGACTAGTTATCACATCCAGAGATTGCAGTTTCGTCCTTGTTATGGACTCTTTAGCCTGGAATAGTGAATAACAGAGCTGGTGGCAGATGACATCTCATTGAAGCTGAGAGCGTCGACGAGACTAGATTATTCACTGATGAAAAATTAAGCAACTCACAATTTTTGAAGTTGCCCTGCGTGATTTTGAAGAGCAAGATATAAAAAGTGTTTTCATACATCACTTTGTTACTTCAATTATCTCAGCTAGTAGAGAAAGATTTTTTATGTCTCAGGAGGTTAGAGAATTATTTTCGAAGCACAATGGGCAAAATATTCAAACGAAGTCATACATGCTAAAGGGCATGAGCTTTTCCACCATCTTTTATATTTAGTTGTACTGGCAAAACAGCATGACACTGGGCACTGATAGATTAGTAACATGATTCCCTGCTCTTCCGAATTCCAAAAATCGTGCATTAAAACTTTTCCAAAAGGTATAAAAACTTTAGTATCGAGATGTTTTGTATAACTTATTAGAAAGTGAATCAAAATTTTAATTATTTCTAAACACTAATTTTTATTCATATTAAACCGATTTTATGACCACTTCCTGTTAGCTAATGTGTGCTTGGTACTGCACTGTGGTAGTACGTATTTAAGAATCTCGACCCCCCAAATGAAATGCTGAAATGCCGCCCCTGCCGCCAGGTGATCAGTTACCGGAATTCTGGCCCGTGGGTTCTTTGCAGTTGGACAGCCCTGCTCTTATATAATGCAAAAACCTGTATAACGCAAAAGCTCTGGTCTCAAGGTGTTCATTATAACGGTCTTCTACTGTATTATGAAGTGACATTAAAAAATTTAATTATTTCAAAATATACATTTCATTTATTTTGTATTGAACTAAACGTTCGAAAGATGCAGTGTTTGTTTCAAGCGATTGACTTTCGTCACAATCAATTTGTTACGTTCGTCACACTGATAACTAATTGTTTAAATAATTTAATAAAAATTTAACATTTTAAATGCATTCTAAGTAGCTCTTGGGAAGAGGATAAAGCAATATTACTTTATAGTCCCATAAAAAGTGTGGATGAGAAAATACGACGGCGTTTTGTGACGAACGTAACAGGCCGTCCAACACAGAATTCAAATTAGGCTCAAAGAGAAAAAAATAAAAATTCAAAGAAAGAAATTGAAGAAACTGATATCTCAAAATGTAAGCAATAGCTGAAAAAAACATTATTTACATAAAATGCATGGTGAAAAAATTACAGGTCTTGTTTCTTGAATGCTTTATGGTTGAAATCTACATTTTGTTCTCGAAGATCTTCAAGCAGTAGTTATTCTACGCAGGGCATCCATCTTCAAAAATGTTTTACCAGATTCAAAAATTAAGAATGTTATCTCTAAAATGATGTATAACACATTAATATTGATTGAGTTTGAAATTTCGGTCTACAGGTTGACATTTTCGTGGAATGACCCTCTATTTAATTTCTATTAGTGTTAGAATTTCATTACAACGAACAAAATTTGCAGTCCCTTAAAGTTTGTTGCAACGGGATTCTACTGTATATCAATACTGACATGGCACAAGACAAGTAACCAAAAAGTAGCGAAGTAGTGTTTGAATAATGCAGTATTGGATCCACAATTTTTCGACACGAGGAAAAATCTTGAAACTGCCACCCTTACTCATCTTTCTTCAAGTTTATCGAGCTTTTAAAAAAAAGAAAAAACAAACAAACATAGAAATAGGGTTAATTTTGCCCTTCAGACATTGTTGACCAGGGCAAGGGCCACGGCTTGCTCCCCCTAGATCCGGCACTGGAATGATGAACATACCCAGACAATATCAGCATTGTGGATGAAACATGAAAAATGCAGCATCCACAATGTTGAGTGCAACACACTTGACATTGTTAGATTCCCAATCACAAATAAGCTTTTTTTCCATTGAAAAAATAGGTTCCTTATAACCCTAAAACATGTTTCAGCAATTTTATTATAGTTTGTGCATTTTAAATGTTCTATTAATTATATTGATTTTTTGCAGAAAGGCAGATACTTTAACTCTAAAAGAAATAACATGTACATTCTTTAACACACACAAAGGAGGAAAGAAGATTTATTTCTGAAAAATTAACTTTTAAAGAATTGTAGAAACATGTCAAAATTCTTCTCAGAAATGGAATAAATTTAGGAAACTCAACCACTTTTCCAACAGCAGGTGTAAAACACCCCAAAAGGATGATACTTGTATTCTCGTAGACTGACCATTTACCAATGGTATGGCGACTTGAAAGGTTGTTATACCATTTGCTTTGTTGTATTTGTTTGTTTTTTTTCAAATTGACTAGAGAAAAGTGCCATTTTGAATTCTTTTTCTCAATTTTGAGTTGATAAAGAAAGTATTAGTAAGTACTATTTTTTTACTGAACAGAAAATACAGTAAAGAATCTTGAACAGTTGACCTAATAGCCTCTCAGAACCCTTGGTTTTCAGCATAGAAAATGAATAGGCATACTTTGCAGAGACAGTAAAACTGGTTAATATGGTAAATCCACCTATGCGTAAGCCAGAGTCATCAGCACAGTTAAAATAATTGTGCATAAAAAGCCGGTCCAGATCGACATTAGAATTATTTTATACAATATTCTACAGGAGAAAAAAATTATTGGCCAGTACATCACTTTGAAACAACAAAGTAAGAGTTAAACGGTGAAGAACTCACTACCTCATGAAGATTATTCCCGTTATGATGTCTTAATGAAAATAAAGTCTGAGCTTTTTAAGCCACTTAAATTTTATAATGTATTCATTCTAAAATGACAAGGAAAAGGTATATTCAGAAAGCTTCTGAAAAATGCAAAAAATTTGGAAGCCATGGAAGTAATATTTCTTACTTTATTAAAAGAAGGCTCTTTTATAACTAATATCATATAGCTTTTGATTAGCCTCTTTAGCAAGCACTCACTTTTCAACATAGTGGACAAAGAAGTCAAGAGAACTGCAACAAATTTCCCTGGATCACAGCAATAGTGGGAGTCGACAAGGTGGACAGCCGAAAGTGATATACCATTTTTTTGTAGGGTGGATACAATGCTCTGCATTGAGTCATGATGTGTATATAACTCTACCTGAAAGATAAATCGTCACTATGAAAGATATGAAAAAAACGTTATTGACAGAAAGTTATAAACATATAATTTTATAATATAAAAATTTAGGAGCTTACTTCAATACTAGACAAACATTTTTTTAAAAAATAAATAAACTGATTCAAGTTTTAAATAAAACATTACAATTATAAAAATTATTTGAGAATCATTTCATGTTGCAATGTAATAAAACAAAAGATAATAGACAAATACAGTCTCGCAAGCTTATAACGGGCTGGAAGAGACTGATATTTGTTTTCTATAACCGAGCGCTCCTACAATACAGGTGCATGGAAAAAAATCATTAAAATTCATACAGCTTGCCTTGTTTGCTTTTTATTTCTGTACAGTACTAAAGCAGCTGTTTAATTTGCTTTGAACTGTTTCAATGACTTATTTTTGTTTTGTGTATTAATTTGTGAAGTAGAGCAGCATTTGAAAATTATATACTTATTTGTTGACTTTGTTGACACTAATGTTATCACTTCTGAAGATACTGTAGCTCAAATTCCAACCAATAGACATAAAAAAAAAGAAAGAAAGTGATGACGACAACGACAAATGTTAAGAATTTGAAGCTGAACAACCCTCAACATACTTAAATGGCTCTTTATGGGCAGAAAAAATTCAAACTTTTTTTGAAGTCGAGAATGCAAATGATGATGTTTTTCAGGACATGAATGGTTCAATAAGACAAGAAGAAACAATATGACAGTTCAAAACAAGTAAATATACTTGCAACAAACCTGCATGAATTTTTATGATTTTTTCCATTAATCTTTTACGAGTACTTTGATAAAATAAATAAATATCACTGACTCTTCCCACTCGTTATAAGTGAGTTCAACTACTTATAGAAGGGGTACCCCAAACTTTCTGTATAAAGTAGACTATCGTTTTAAGCAGGGGTTACGTTCCACAGAAATGCCGCGTAAATTGAGACCTAATAATCGGGCTTAGGTTCCATAGATAAAAAATACTTCATTCTAGTGATGACTGATTGTATAATAAGTTTAATGTGTACTTATATCGACTTTTATGCACAACATGCATAAAGAAAACATAAACTAATTTTGTGTGCTGTTTATAAAGAAGAGCTGGCTATGATAGTCTTTTGAAGAATTAAGAATTTTTCTCTGTAATTCTTTGCCGAGCATTAATGCATCCACGATCTTTTGCGTCATTTCCATGACAGAATCTTCCTTCATGAACAAATCAGAAAGATCATTTCTATTGTATGGAAATGACTCAAAATTTTCATGTGAACATTTTTGGTTGTGTGTCACCGACGTCGGTTTCCTCGTTGGTTTTCACCTCCTTTGTCACTCCTAAAAGCTCTTCTTCCAGTGAGTTCGGTACGGTGTGAGTTTAATAAGTTTACTTTTGGAAAGAGCTCTGGAACCAATCGCATAAAATGTCTACAGGAGCCCAATGTTTGGTTATTAGCATGGCAAAATGTTGTTCATTACATGTAATCTGCAATCTTTAGGATTTTGATTTTGAAAGAGAAGAAAATGTTATCTGTTTGCATTGCCACATCCGCGTAAAACCGAAACTTATTCACTTAAAACAAAATATGGGTGTCAAATCTTAAACCGCATGTAATCAAAACCGTGTAAAATAAACCTGCTTAAAACGAGGGTCTACTGTATTCAATTGCAACCATGATAACATATTCTCACCTGGCCTGGACAGTCAATAATAAAATAACAGTCGCTAAATTTCTTCATCTCCTGAATCAGCCAATCCACTTTCTTCTCCAGAAACTCCATGCAGTGAATGAGTCCTCCATTGGGCCCTAACTGAATAAGTCGCATGACGTCTTCCAATGCAATAAGTTGGGAGATGTCTATATCCGCTTTGTAAGGAGGAATTTCATTGGCTGGGTCCAAGTTCACCAAGGCGATGCGTCTCCCAGAGCCACTGAGCAAATTGGCTACAGCATTGCAATAAGTCGACTTGCCAGAACCTGGTGGCCCAATGACAAGCTGCCCACAAATCATGATGCGACTGCAAAAGATAAAGAGTAGACAGACTTAAAACTTGCAGAAGAATATATTTTTTAACAAAAATTTTACCTACATTAATAGGATAAAAATGCAGTGCTCAGTTGAATCGATTGTCTCAGAAAGGGCATAAGTCCTACAGAAATCCATTGAACTTATGCCATTTCTGAAATAATCAATTCTGTTTTTTTTTTTTTTAAATTTATAGGTCATCCACAATGTTTAATTTTACAAGTCGTCCACAAATAAAGTAACATTTTTTTTGGTTTGTGAAATTGTGACAAGAGGGGCGGGTTGTTGCATATTTTGGTTGAAATAAAAAATTTTATACCAATATGCAGACCCAGATAATATAGGCGAATATGGAAATATCATTTGCAGGAAGTTTTCGAAGTCAACAGACAATTTTGATATTTTTCAACCATTATTTATTTATTTTCTTGATAATAAGCAACAAATGCAAGTTTTCAATTTTGAGGCTTCCCCCAAGATAAAATACAGAAAAATTCTTAAATATAATTGAAAACCATACTGGTTGATTACAGATTAGAGACGAAGTGATTAATCCACAATAATCGGTAAATAATCAGTCACTTTGCCGATTATTCATGATCAACCAAATTTTTCCAATTAATCGCTGGGGAAAATATTTAAAATACATCTTTTCAATATTTTTAAATCTTTAAGTAGTCTTTGAATACAAAACAAAGTGGAATTATTTTATTAACAATAAATGAAAGAAATTTTCTGCAACGTGAGTACATCATGAAGCATTAAAACAATGTTCTGCAAAAAAATAAAGACAAACTATACAACATTTGTGTAAAACTGAATGAAATCTTTAAATTAATCCTAACAGCTGACATTGGCCTAACAATACCATGCATAATTAAATCTGGGTATTTTAAATTGTAATGCAAAATGGTGGTCAGAACATTAACTATTGCTGGTTCATATACAGGGTGCGGCAGTTATTTGAGGACACACATTATAGGAGCCACATTTTTCTGTGTTTTACAGAAACATAGCTTTTTGTTAAAGATAGATCACCTGGCGGGCCGCAGTTTGAAAAAGTTGAACAATAACCTCTTACATCTTATACAATAACAATTAATAGTTAAATTATTAATTATAAAACCATGAAACAGAAGGATTATAAAACAATTTGCTTACATATTCAGTAAATTACCGCCCAATAGCCAGGGCTAAAGCAGAAATACATGAAATACACTGCCAGCTCAGTCATTTCCAGCCGAGGACTGCAGTTTCGTGCTTATTAGCACTCATCAGCCCGGCATAGGAAAGTGACTGAGCTGGAGATGGAAAACCTCTTAAGGAAGCCAAGAGAGCCAAACAAACTGGTAGCTAATATAGAATTAGCACAGACTAGATGAGTGACCAAAGCAATGGTCCGGTTCAACTCGGAGATTGGAGGCAAGGCATGGTATATTCAGCAAATTACCGCCCATTAGCCAGGGCTAAAGCAGAAAAACATGAAATACACTGCCAGCTTAGTCATTTCCAGCCAAGTACTTTTGTTTCCTGCTTATTAGCACTCATCAGCTCTGCATAGGAGAGTGACTGAGCTGGAGATGGAAAATCTCTTAAGGAAGCCAAGAGTGCCAAACAAACTGGTAGCTAATATAGAATTAGCGTAGATCAGACGAGTGACCAAAGCAATGGTTCGGTTCAACTCAAGGATTGAAGGCAAGGCATGGTATATTCAGTTAATTACCGCCCAATAGCCAGGGCTAAAGCAAAAATACATGAAATACACCGCTGATCAGAGTTTATATAAATCATGTAATTATATATGATGTAAGGATGCGTCGTTCGTGAACAGGTCTGATTGAACGAATCCTTAAAGTAAACTGTTCAGAATGATCTCCCAAAAAATGAATGACCTTTCTTTTGAACGGTAAACAGTTTGGAAAATTGTAATGAAGCACTTATGACAAAGTAACATTATTTAATTTTAAATTACAATAAGAATCATCTTCAAATTTTTAACTCTGAATAAATCACAAATTTCCTTTTACTCAATGCATTATATTATATTCAATTCGAACTATTTTTACTTTCTGCTTCATTTAATATTTTTCTTTCCTTTGCATTTTAAAGCGTTTAACTAACCAGAAAATTTTTGTAGCCGGAATTCAGAGTTTTTGAGGCTTAGGGGTTAAACAGTAGTTTTCCTGATCCATTTTGCCATTTTTTTTTATCAGCACTCTACTCTTTATGTTTTTATTTTGAAGCCTTTTTGCTAATGAGGTTATTAAATTCCTTCATTTATTTATTTGGCCCATTTTTAGGCGCTGTTTTCCTTTATTTGTAACTTACTCTTGAAAATAGTGTAATTCGAAATCCTTAATTGGATTGAAAAATAGGACATGTAAAAAGTAAGCTTAAGTAAAGAAGTTTTTAATACTTATGAAACTAGTGAAATCCTCTCCGGAAATTTATAAAATCCCTCGCCTAAAATCAGAGCTTAATGGGGACATTCCCTTCTAAAATTTGAACCCTATTTCAAAACTTGTACAGCATAAAAGACTTTTGAGAGTTAATTAAATCAAATGACTGACATGAAATACAGAAGTAAAAGAGAATTACAGTAAAAATTACTCATTTTTCTCTGCATTTAGCACGTACTGTTATTCACGGAGTCTTAAATAGTAAATGTGATTTAAATCATGCATTTGTGTTAAAGTTGGTGCCATCTTTTAATACCTATAGTTTAAAAAAATTTACTCATATAAAATTAACTTAAAATGTGTGTAGCCCAAAAGAAGCTACTTTACCACTGAAAATCAAAGAACAAGAAAATGAATCAAGTAAATGCTTTACTCACAATGCATAAAGGTAATATAAACATAAAATTCCTTTTTTTTAATGGTTTTGCTGGCATTATTTTACATTCCGTTCAAAAGCGTAAAAAGATTAGAGATAATGCTTACAGGTCACTCCTCTTTGATGTGAGGCAATTTCTCCCAAGTTGTTTCTCCCTTTTAAACCTCACTCTCATGTGCAAAAGTTGTAACTGTGACCGTGAAAAGAAATTGCCGTGCCGTTTTCTTCCTGTGAAAAGTGAAACGTGGTAAAGCGTTGGAATTGAACTAAATTTTACTATTAATTTAAAGGTAAGTGTTTATAGATATCATTTTTGATGCCACCATTTGCTTATTATTTTACGTTTTCAGTCTACTTTCTTATTTCTCTCTCTTAACTTTGTAGTTTGGTGTCATTCGGTCTAGATAACACGTGCCTCTTATAATTTGCTCACTATCGTCATTGTTCTTTACAAAATCTTAACTTTTTACTATGTCAATAAAACAAACTTATGATGCTTCTTCTATGTGCGAAAATATACTTTTACTATTTTAGTACTTTTTTCTTTGCAAAAATGTAAAAAAATTTCTTTTCCAGCCATTAATGAATAAGTTATTCCAAATGTCAAATTTTAATAACTCTGAACTGCATTAAAATCGGTTTCTATGGGGAAAATATCTGAGCACCCCCCCCCCCCCCCCCTTCCCAATTAAATTTTGCACAATGGATGCTAGGGTGTCCCAAAAAAAAAAAAAAAAAAAACTTTCAAAAGTTAAGTCTTGCCTTCTAAAAAGTTTCGTGTGGTGGACATTGAACCACTGGTAAAATTTTATAACTCAATGAAAATATTTAGAGGTCCCCCCAAAAGCGTTAAATGTTACCAAAATGTCCCAAGTTTAGCAAAATTTCACCAAAACACTGGTTTATGCCCACTAGCGCCCCCTACATTATTTTATAATTTATACATATACTAATACCTTAGTTGCAATCAATTTTTTTAAGGAAAGGAAGCTTCAATTTTAACTAACCATGTCAGTATTTGAGCTATTTTTAAACTAATTGAGCTATTTTTTTTTCCTATTTGAATTCTATGCTTATGACATCAACTGCTGATGATAAAAAAAAAAGATACATAACTTTGATTCAAATTTTTGAATAACATCTATCAGTTCTAGGAAAAATGATTATGTATGGCTTATTTAATTTGAAAGTTAGGAAAAAATTTCATTTTAGTAGGGTTGTGAACACTTGGAACAGTTTAGCGGAAAAGGCTGTAATGAGTAAGGGGGTAGACAGCTTTATGAGGACCATTGATCTTCATTGGTGACTAATTAGCTGACTAGGACCAGCATAGTGGGACCCAGAACCTGTTGCTGGTCATTACATTTACATTTGAGTATCCAAATAAGAAAAATACAGGTGTACCTCTACCATTAAGAAAAAATGTAATGCAAAACTTCATTTATTTTCATCTTACCAAGAAGCGCACAATCAAGACGGTACTGGTCTAGTACATGATCAAATTTTGGGAAAAGTCCAGACTGCCAAGAAGGCAATAATAACATGTATCAAGGAAAATCAGGGATTAATACAAGAAACAAGCAAACTTAATAAAGCATTGAAACAGAAACAATCCAAGAGATCAGGTGAATCAAAACCTGGATCGATTGCTTGATACAAACCATGCCAACTCAAAACAACTCGTAAAAAAATTATGACGATAGGCAGTTCCACAAATAGCAACTGGATTAAAGGGAAAGATGTATTGGTGCTTTAGATAAATGATCAACTCTCCATGAAAAAAAAAACAGAACAATCAGAAAAACTTGTTAAGCCATTGACAGTCCCATCAACATCAGTTTGTGTCAGCTCCTTCATCAGGAGCATCCTTTTGAAAAGATTACAAAGAACTTTCAAATCTTTGTCGTGATGGTTGGAATAAATGTTAAAACGTGCATTCAAAAACCAGGAGCTCTTCATACCGCATGTTGGATGGGCAGAGTAACTTCCTTGAAAATAGTTTTTTTAATTGGATATTCAAATGCGAATACAAATGTGATGATGAGCAACAGGCTCTGAGCCTAGCTAGGCCCGTCCTAGTCAGTTTATTAGTCCCCAATGAGGATCAAAGACCCTCTTAAAGCTATCTATCCCTTTACTCATAACAGCCTCTCTCACTAAACTGTTCCTAATGTTCACAACCCTACTAGAGGGAATATTTTTCCTGATTTCCAGATTAAATGAGCCAAGCATAATCATTTTCCCTATTACCAATTTAGATATTATTCAGAAATTTCAATCAGAGCTATGTATTTTTTTTTTTTTTTTTTATCACCAGCATAGAATCCGAAGAAGGAAAAAATGGCTCTACTAGTTTACAGTGATATGGTTACAGTTAAAATAGTTAGGGCCTTTTCTTAAATAGATTGCAACTAAGGTGTTAGTATATGTATAAATGATTACATTATAAAATAATGTAGAGGGGTGCTAGCCGCTAGTGGACATAAACCCTTGTTTTAGGGAAATTTTGCTAAATTTGGTATATTTTGGCAAAATTCAACTCTTGGGGGACCTCTAAATATTTTCGTAGAGTTATAAAATTTTACAAGTGGTTTAATGTCCACCATAAGAAACTTAAGAGGGTGAGACTTTCAACTATTGAAAGTTGTGTCCCCCCCCTCCCCCAAGGCCCAGGTCCCTAGTTTCCGACTAGGCTGATATGGCCTCTTATCGGGCCTGGGTAGTACCAAAATCATGAAAAGTAAAATTTATTGCGAAGTTTATGGCTAATAAAGTTCATATCTATATAGCGATATTTAAATCTGAAAATTAGATAAGAAGCTAATAGACCTTTTTCTTTCAGATATGGCATTGCAACCATTAGTAAGGCGTAAAATCGTCAAAAAGAGAGTAAAGAAATTCATAAGGCATCAATCTGATAGATATGATAAAATAAAGGTAAGTTAGGTTTTGTTCTTGCTGTTCATTATTTTGTTGAACATTTATTTCTTTCAGAGAAATATTTTGTGAACATTTGTCCTATGTTGTTGCTCTCTCTCTCTCTTACGATTTATTTCTAAGCATTGATGTTTTTTTTTTATCAGGATTGAGAGTAATATTTAGCAGGAAGTAGTAGCAAGTTCCTGCCAAGGCGGTTAAAACTCTGCAATCGTGCTGAGCATTCGCACCACTCCTATGTGATATGATTGTAAATTTGGTGAAGTAACTTCTGATTTGGCAAACCTTCCGTAGAAAAGGCCTTTGAGCCTCAAAATTTTGTTAAATTCTGCTAGAAAAAATGAACCCCACCAAATGTCTTCTTTGGCACTACAGCCTAGGGCAGGCCAAGACCATTTCAATCTGTTTCCTCCATCAAGTGGCCAATGGCAACTAGACTCAAAAAACTTGGTGGCCACCAGTTTTACCGGGTTTCGAAAACAGCGCTCTAGTACGAGAATGGGGGTGGGGGGAGGGATTTCAATTTGTATTTTTTGAAACAAATATTATGAAAGTGATGCTTATAAGATATAGTTTATAGAAATATATTTTTCTTTATATTTTTAATGATGTATAGGATTTTTAATGAAATACAGGAATTATGAGACAACATGGAACATTGATTATGGCAAAGGAATGATAAATTGGGGGGGGGGGGCTTTCTGTGGTTAAAAACAAGTTGCATACCTGCCAACCCTTCCGGTTTTCCCGGAAGTTTTACGGATTTTTATGTCCTTTTCCGTTTTTCCGGTTATGAGCAAAATCTTCCGGATTTTTCACGTTTTGTAGGAAAAATAATTATCTCGCCAATTTTGGCGCTAGAGATACTTTTGTGGAACGCAGCACCGCGTTTTAGGCCAAGTAGCCAAGGAAAGGTTGCCGTAAGAGAATGGCACGAGAAGAAGCGAGGCAAGATTATGACGTCACTGAGTGATACAGCGCATCACTTCATCGGGATCCAATCAAAGCAAGCGTCGCGGCGGGCAACTAGGGGCACAATTTCGGCGCCAATTATCTTCTCATTCTCTCAATTCGAGCTGTTTTTGCTTCGTTCTTTTTTTAAGATGAGTAACAAATGTTATTTCCAAACTTTTAAAGAAAGCAATAAAAGTAATATTTACTAAACGAAAGTAATTTCAATTGATAGGAAATTCATAACTAATATATTGTTAAATGTAAAGAGGGTAGGTGTCCTGTTTGATTTTATTTTGCGTTAAAATCTTGTGGATAAAAATAAAAAAATCTTCCGGATTTTTTTTCTCGGAGGTTGGCAGGTATGAAGTTGCCTTTTTAAGTTTTAAATTAATTAATTTGTCTTCCTATTTTGACGATTTTCAGAATAAAAGCTGTTTAACTTAATTGGGAATCAAATAGGATTGGAACGACCTTCTATTTTTTTTTTTTTTTAAGAACCAAAATTTGCATAATATTTTCATACTTTCAGAACAAGATTTAAAGCAAAACATAAAACTGTTTTAGAAAAAGAATTTGAAAAAAGTACAGGGTTCATACACTTTTCAGTGTTCGCGCTCAACTATCCGTAACATGGATCCCAGGGACCCATTAATGAAATAGATTTGGGTCCTTTGGTGGAAAAAATGAGTCCCTTAAATTTTAAACAGAAAATCTTAGTGCAAAAATGAATAATATAAAAATATTTATACTTGGGGGGGGGGGAGGCATGAAATAAAATAAATTGGTTATTTTTGCCCTAATTTTTTTGTGATTTCATCATTGTAAAATTATTTTCAAATAATACACTTGCAAGACTCAGTTATGTGAGAAACTATTTGGTCAGTTACAATGAGATTAACTCAAAATTTACTTTAAAAATGGGTTTTACCATAAAATATAAAACAAGCGCCTCTGATTGATCAAGCAAAAAGCACTCCCTTAACTTTTGTTTTCCTGGAAATTTTTCTTAGTGAAAAAAGCAAACAGACCCCCCCCCCCCCCTTCCCAATTATCATTGGCAATTACATAATAATAATAATAAATCGCAAGCGAATGAGCCCAACGCAAAAATCGCGATCGCAAAAACGAAACATTTTCTCATATGAGTGTGAAAATTGCTCATTTGCAATCTTAAATCAGTATATTTGACTTTATTTTGACTTGTTCAAAATATCTGTTTTGATTTTTGTTCTATTTTTACAATGGCCATTTTGAAAATGGCGCGATCGATTAATACCCAGGGTTCGTACGCCCTTGAAAAACCTTGAAAAGTGCTTGAAAAAAAAAAGTTCATTTTCAAGTGCTTGAAAACCTTGAAAAAGTTTTAAAACCTTGAAAAAGTTTCTTAGTGCTTAAATTCTCTCAAAAATCAACGAATTGTGCTTAGAAGTTTTAAAAAAGTATTTCACCACTGCAATTTTCTGAACATGTGTTCAGTATGCAACATCGCGAAAAATTGCTTCCGTGTTTGGGATTTCAATCCTTTTGCATCTTGTAAGTATTTTGATGTTTTTTACAACCGAAAGATATTTTGACATATGGTACCTTATATTAGTTTATTTTTTGTTTAATTTCATTAATTAACAAAGAAATTAATTTGGAAACCATGACAACATTGAACTTACTCGGGTTTCGCGGAAAATTGCTTTTGTGTTTGAAATTTCAATCTTTTTGCATCCTGCAAATATTTAAATATTTTGGCTAATCAAATGTTAGTTTCGCATATGCTACCTTAGATTAGTACATTTTTTGTTTAATTTTAATAAAAAACAAATAAATTTATTTCATGGGAAACATGCCACGTCGAACAAACTCAGACTTTGCGAAAAATTGCTTCTCGTGTTTGAAATTTCAATCTTTTTGCATCTTGCAAATATTTAAATATATTCACTAATCGGATGTTATTTTCATATTTGCTACCATAGATTAGCATATTTTATGTTTAATTTCGGTAAAATATAAGTTTATTTTATGGGAAACATGACAACATTAAACTTAATTCGCGAAAATTTGCTTCCCTTGTTTGAGATTTCAATCCTTTTGCATTTTGTAAATATTTTATATTTTTGGCAATTAGTAGTTATTTTGACACTGCTACATCAGATTAGCTTATTTTATTTTAATAACTAAAGAGTTAAAGAATTTATTACCTTGGTCTTGTTTAATTATTTGCTTATTTATTTTTACAATTTTGAATGATTATCTTTACCTAATTTTTGGTCATAACAGATTTTTTTTAAAAAAAAATTTAATTTTCAGCAGTTGAGCACCTAACAAATTAACTTAAAGTTTGTATTTTAAATATAAAGTTGATTTATACAATTTTATTTATAAGTACATCATTTTTTTATGTCTGCTAAAATAAATAAGGTGTATAACTGGGGTGGTTGTGTTATGATTATTCACTTCAAATCCAGTAGTTTTCGTTTTTATGCTTTTACCTCCCTATATCTCCAATTCTCCCCTTTTCCTCAAATGTTCAAAATTACTACTTTATTAAGGTTGTGGGTACTTGGAGCTTACTGAAAGAGGCTTTAATCAGCAAAGGGGTAGATAGCTTAAGGAGGGTCATTCATCTTCATTTGGGTCAAATAAATTGACCAGTACCAGCCTAGCTAGGCCCAGTACCTGTTGCTGGTTATCAACAGGCACTGGACATTGTATTTCTATGCAGAATATTTTGACTTAATAAACTATTTTATGAATTGTATGCATAGCAAAAGTTATTGTTGTACATATGTATATTCAAGTAATAGGGGTCTTAGTTTTAAAAATTATTCCCCCCCCCCCCCCTCGCCCCATTTTGCTCTTTGAAACTTTCAGGTAATTTTTTATGAACTCACAAATCACAATTACACCTGAATATTATTGCCTTTCTAAATTTAAATTCTAATTTCACCAATAACCCATTTTTTCCCAAAATAAAACTACTTTTGTCATAATATATGTCGACTTCTTGTGAACCTTTTCAATTTCGAAATATGGCTCTATAAATCTGAACTTGCACATTTATTGTTTATTGCAAGTTAATCAATGAAAGCTGAATAGGCTCAAGTTTGCATTCAGAGTATTTATCACTGCTTAAGCTGCTTTTGTATATTTTGAGGTGTAGAGACTGGACTGTGGACTTTCATAAACTTTTCTTACTTCCTAATTTTTAAATTTACTCGCGGACAGTTGAAATGCCTTATTGGCTGAACAGCTAATAAATACATACGAATAATTGATTTGCATACTTATAAATGATTTGCAAACCTAATATTTTTAGAACTTAATAATGCAAACTGAAATAACTTTCTGGGTAGTGTTTTTGTCCTAACCGCCCTTATATTGTTATAAACCACTGTATAGATATTGGAAATAAATGTTGAAACCGGAGGGGGGGGGGGGAGTGACTTTAAAAACCCCTCTCTGGCATTGCCATTGAACTTGCGTATTTTAGTTTCTTCCCATAAAAGTTAAAAGCACTTATGAGAGGTTTTTTTTTTAAGTATTAATTTGCTGATTCTAGAAAATATACAACCCTCTGACTGCTGCAACCTTTGAAAAACCTCAAAATCAAACCTCTTGGTATCTGCTTCTCTTTATGACCAAACTTTTCAAATATTTTCAGAAAAACTTTCAACGCAGTAGATCTTTCATCAAAGCGTCTCTCGTTGTAGAAAAATCAATTTTGTTTTCCTATACTTTTTTGTATTATCGCCTTATTTCTATGTGTTTGTAGTAAATGAAATCTACATACAATATTTTTAGTACAAATTTATGATATTGCCTTGAAAACAAAATTTTTTACCTTGAAAAGTACTTGAAAAGTGCTTGAATTTTTTTCTGCCCAAAGGGTATGAACCCTGATACCCGACTTTTGCAAGTCCAAATAAAAATAACCCATCAGAAAGAGATGAATTATTAGAAAAAGAACAAGGTTAAAGTGCTTTTGTATAAAATTCAAGTATTCATAAGCAATTTAACAAGAAAAATGTAAAGTTCCGAACTCTTTGTGTTTAGCGCGATTTGGAAAATATTCGCCATTTTTTTCTCCCCTCTTTTTATTGGGGAATGCAAAATGATGATTTTCAAAAGTAATTCTGGTTACATGAATACCAAATTGCAATATTTTTACTGTACAATTGTCTTGTATTAATCCTGAAGATTGCATTGAAAACCTCTCTCATTTTTAGTCTTCATTTCTGTTTTTAGGAATTTCCTCAAGACAAAAGTTGAGGGAAAGCTTATTCTTAGAATACAGTACAATGGGCTATTTGTGAACTTGCTCCCTGAGCTCTGCCCAGGAGGTCACTGTAAGCTCCAGTCTTATCACTAAAATTCCATTGACTGGTCCACAATTTGGGTGTGCTTGAATAGCTGATAAACAGATAGGGTCATTTTAGTCCCTTTCTGTTGATTCTCCTGGTCATTTTGAAGCTTAAAAGCATTTACTAAATAGATCTTTAGCATTTTCTCCCATTTTTTTTCTGGTTCTTATCTTTTGGGTTTTCTGGCTCCCTGGGACCCGATTTTTCGCGGAAGTTGTGTCCCTTTCCCGCGAATTTGCGTAAAAAACCCGCTATAGCGCGTAAACGCGAACCCTGCTTTTGATTTAAAAAAATTCCCTGAATTTTCCAGGTTTTCCAGGTTATTTTTTAGAAAATTCCAGGTTACTCGCTTCATTCAAAATTAAGTTTAAGTAACAATATTTTTAAATTGTTCAAAGTAGCAATGCGTAAGAACTAAAACTTGTAAAACAATAATAATTTAAAAAAAAAAAAACTGGATTTTTTAAAAAAATTTCTATTACAATTTAAGTTTTTTTTTAAAAAACATTTTGTTTAAAATTGATTTTATTTGTTTACTATTTGTTAAAAACAAAGTACTTTCAACTTATTTTAATGTTTCTTTGACGCCACATGTCATGCATATTAGCGTTTTGCTGTAATCGGCAGCAATCTTTCTCCGCTTTTGGTTTACGATTCTTTTTATTTTCTTATTAGTATGTAACACAAAACATATTGAGCAAAGTACAAAGCTATTTTTCAGTATAAATATGATTAACTTGTTGCATCGATGTGCGTACCATACAATGCATTCTAAGAAAAATCAACATCCGTCGATCATAGGCCAATGCCAATCAGGGGCGGCTCGTCGCTATGGGCAGGGTGGGCCCGGCCCACCCAAAAAATTGTAATTGATAAAATACATTATTAACAAAAATATCGTTTTGTGTTTCAGTTAAAAAAAGTAAAAAGTAAGGCGCACAACAGATTTCAAACATCTAGCCCACCCCCCTCTCCGCATATCTCTAAACTAACCAGAAAGTTTTTAAATCCCATTAATTTTAGCGCTGTGCACAGTTTTGGGAGCTGCGGGCTCGCGTGAAGCTGCCCCCGAAACTAAGAGTCACGCCTCTGCCCTTAGCCAATCGCAATGACTGAATCAGAAAGCGAAAAACGGCGGGTGATAACACCCGAAGGAATTCATTGCAACACAAGGGTGGGCAAAATTCGCCGAGCCCAAACGAAATCGTAGTTGTCTATAGCGGTTTGGAGGGAAGAGTCGAGGTCAGCGGAGAAGAGTCTAGAAACGTCGCTCACTAGAATAACATGTAAAAGGGCAGAGAATCGGCTGCCCATGCCCATGTGTCAGGGAAAACCTTTTATCATACCGTTCCGCTTCTGTTTTTTTTTTTTTTTTTTTTTTTTTTTGTATTAATTTTTTCCTCTTCAACAGCTATTACTATATATATATATATATAAGGCATGGAGATTGCCGGTTACATGAGATTCCGTACATTTGTTTTACAATGCATGCATAATTTTTTTAGTTATTTGTTTGTTTTTGGAGTTAGAGATGCTTATTCTCAAAATTTCTGTGTAAGGACTTTCTTTTCGAATAGTAGAGCAGCCCGGTGGTCTGACGCACCGGCAAAAAAAAAAAAAAAAAAAAACAAGGCTGATCCTCAGATTTTTTTGGTCGTCCACGCAAAAAATAAAAAAAAAGGAAAAGAAAGGAAACTCCATAATACCTAATGATAATATTATCCAACACTTGATCTTTTACGTCAGTTTTAAGATTAATTTTCATAATTTTCTATGATTTCTCAGTAGCTTTTTTAAAAATTGTGTCCATTTTTTTGACCATAGTTACTTCTTGTCTTAACATTTAAATACTTGTGTAGCAGTTATTTAATAGAGTTTTATTTATATATTTACTTATTCATTTATTATTATTATTACTTTGTAAAAAAGGAAGGGGGAAAAAACTTCAGCCGTTCGTAATTTTTTTTTCATTAGTTTTTAATGGTTCGCGAACATTTTTTTTTTTTTTTTTTACAAGTTAACAAGAAAACAGCACAAGTCCTTGTGAATTTTTTTGAAAAGCTTTTGCAGGCCCGCATGTCAAAAAAGGTCGAGAGACACTGTAGAAATTACATTACTCTTTTTCATCAGATCGCAGTTCTATTGGTACGTACCTTAGCTTTTTTTTTTCTATCATATAGGATAGGTATAGTTTTGACATTAATTAAAGTATTTAAGATCCTTTCAAGCTAATGTGCCTTATAACTAGTCGATTAAATATTTTGTTAAGGGTATATGTGTGACCGTAATTAATTTTTCAACCACTCTTACTCAAAAT
Organism: Uloborus diversus; assembly: GCF_026930045.1. Taxonomy (NCBI): domain Eukaryota; kingdom Metazoa; phylum Arthropoda; class Arachnida; order Araneae; family Uloboridae; genus Uloborus; species Uloborus diversus. The sequence continues at coordinate 60,721,091 of NC_072736.1, read as the reverse complement.
TATTATTTAATAATGATGATAAAACATAAGTTAAATTTGAAAGTCGATTAGTAAAAAATGCAGCAATAGAAATATTATGTTTATTTCTTTTATTTCATTTACTTATTTTTGTTGTTGTTCAGACGGACCTTTTAGACGCTATTTGTCAGTTATCCATGTTTTAATTTTAAGGTTGCTTGAATTGTTATGTCAAGATGCGTATACTGTAATTAAAGTATTTTTTTTAAAAATATTGTTGAATACCTTTTTATGCCTGTCCTGAAAATAATTTAATTCACCAAGCAAAACCATTTTTCACGGGGGTGTTTTTAGTGGTAAGGGATCTTTCTCTTTTTGAGAGTCTGGTTCCTTAATGTTTCACGGTGTGCCACCCCTCTTGGAGGGAGGGGAATGGCACAGTTGATGAGATTAATATTTTTATTACAACATATTATTATTATTATTACTGCTGTTAATATTATTATCAATTCGATCGCTTAAGGGAAGCCGAGTGTTTCATTTAAAATATGCAGGGTGTTCCGTTTTAACCAATAAGACCTTCATTTTCGCAACTGTTTGTTAAAGGTGCATACTTCCAATTGCAGAAATGTTCAAAATCAGATGCAGAGTTAAGATACTAAAAGTTTAAAGCGAAAAAAAAAAAAAAGTCAAAAACTAAAAATAACTTTTTATACTGACCCTAGGTCTCCTAACTTATATTTAGGGAAATAATCTCAATTGAAATATATTACTAACAGAAACAATTTGACATTTATGCGACCAAAACTCAAGGAGATATTCGAGTTTAAAAGTTTTAAGGGACCAGATAGAAATGAGATAGGAACTTATCGTCCTTTCAGAAGAATGATAGGTTGTCAAAGTTAAAAAACAAAGTATTTATGTTTTTTAATGCTATTCAAAAACAAATGCAAATTTTATGCTGTGATACGCGAAAGCACTACAAAACATTAATCAATTTGAAAAACCAGTTTTGCACACAAAAATTTTAAGCCTTTTTAAACTGCTATATTTTCCCTCAAAAGGTGTTATTGACAGTGAGTGTGAAGTGGTGTAAGTCACGAAAAGCTGCGTTTCATATCTGGGTGAACATTGGTCGTACTAATGTCAAACTTTTTGTGTTGGAATTACATTTTAATGGTGATGACTTCCCTGAATATAAGTTGGAGAACCTAGGGCCCGTATAAAAAAACTGAATTTTGTATCATTTGACTCATTCTTATTTTTGCTTCAAATTTTCAATTCCTTAACCTTGCACCTGATTTTGAACATTTTTGCAATTAGAAGTATGCATCTTGGACAAACAGTTGCAAAAAAGAAGGTCTTGTTGGTTAAAACGGAACACCCTGTATAATCTATGTACACACAAACCTGTTTTTGTGCGGTCTTTCTTTTTGTACAATTTTTTTGCGTGATTTTTTTTTTTTTTTTCCCCGCGATATATGAAAATTTCAATCAGATTGGGACTCAATTGACGAAATTATTTATGAAACAGACAAAATGTTTTTTAAAATGAACGAAGTTATCTTTAAAACGAACAATTTGTTTTTATGAGGTTCTTATCCACCGCACAAAAACAGGTTTGGGAGTATTAAATCAAGTGGTATAATTTTGTAGGGGTATCTGAAGTTTGTATTAACTGATTTAAGTATCATTTTATGTTCCTCAGCATTAGTTTACCAACCATTGTTTTCATCATTTTATCTGTGTAAACATATAAGGGTCATTCTCCAGAAAACATAACTTTTGAACGCAAATATTTTTCAATTTCGAAACCTTTTGTTTTCTTTTTTTTTTCATTCTTACAAGAAAGTGTTATCTTCTAGAAATAACCATAAACAATGGCCCAGCTAAGTTCCAATTATTTTACTCATAAATAACAAAAATAAAAATCATAAATTTTCATATTATGACATACTATGTATATGTTCACGTTACACAAATTGTGCTTAATAGATTACTGGGAGTATAATCTCAGGAAAATTGATGGGAACATCACTGCTTTTAATTAAACAAGTTATTAAGCAACAAAAACAGTCACACAAGGTGTATGAGACGCCACGAAGGTTGTGAACCAAAAATTTTCTAAAAAAAAAAAATTAAAAAATTGTTGTCAGGTTTAAATAGATATATTTTTGATGACAATAAAAATCATCGTTAAATGAATTGTTCCCTAAAGTTTTTACTGTAAAAGCCGTGTGACAGAAAAGTTACACTTTTTGAAGAATGACCCATAAACATAACTGCGTGCCCACCCACTAAATTAAGGCACGAGCCGCCACTGATGCCAATAATCAGTTTTTTTTTTCCTTTTGCATATAAAGGATGCTTGCATTAAAATTAAAAATTTTCTTTTTTGCACATTTACTTTCAATAGACTTTCAATAGACATTGCAAGATAAACATCTAATTATGTTCTTGTAAATTTTTGTCTACTTCCATCTCGCAAACGACCAAATATGGCGACTAAGTAAAAAATTTAAGATAATGAATAGATTTTTAAACTTGTAGCATGAAAATAGTTATAAATAATAATTTATCCTTAAAAAACTACAATTCAAAATAGTCAGTTTTTAGCACATAGACATCTAAATCAATTAGAATTTTAAAAAATGTTCTGGAGATAAATGATTAAGAATTACACGGAAAAAAGGGCACATTTTGTGTTGTTATCAATATTTGCATTGCAATAAATATCCAATGCCATTTTCGGAAACTTAGGAACTTAAAAAGTCTTGTGTACTGCCATCTTGGGAATGACCAAATATGGCGGCTTCGACAAAAATTAAGAAATAATTTTTTGAATTTGTAGCATGAAAACAATTTAAAAATAATAAATCTTCATGAAATTACAATTCAGTTGAAAAGTTTTTAGCACATTTGCGTCCAAGGCAATAAGGATAAGATTAAGTTTTAAGAACAAAATTTTTCATTTCTCAATAAAATTACATATTTAAAATAAAATTAAAAAAAAGTTGCAGCACATTTTGTGTTGTTTTCAATAGTTTGCAGTTAAAGAAAACATCCAATTCTGCTTTGTTTTTGGAAACTTAAGGCATTTAAGCATCGTGTCTACTTTCATCTTATGAATGACCAAAAATGGCGACTGCGTTTCATTCGTTGCTGAAAAGACTTTTAAGTTAAAAAACGATTTTCCCAATTGACCCTACCATCCGAAGGCTTGTGCTTAATAAAAAGCAGGAACATGTTCTTCTCCCGTTAAATTTGTTCATAATTCCTGTTTACCCTAGGATTTTTTCTTTGGAACTGTTGAAGGGCAAAAATGGCGTCCGCGGATTTTTATTTATTTATTTTTTTTTTTTTTGGGTCGCTTTTTATTTTATTGCCAGCGTCATTTTGCCTCAAAACTTTTGCACTTTTTTTTTCAGGAAACATCAATAAAAAAAAAAGCAATTAGAACTCAAGGTACAAACTTCCCTGGAAAAAAAAATTTTAGGGGGCAAAATTTGAAATTTCCCAGACTTTCCCCTGACATTTTAAACTAATGTCATTTTCCCTGACAATTCCAGGTTTTCCCGGAGCGTACGAACCCTGTAATTTAATAACCATATTTTCCTGCGTATTATCCGCGGGCGGCCTACAATCTGCAGGTTCTAAAATGGCCCTGAAGAAAAAAAAAGCTTCGTATAATACGATGCAAAAAAATAAAGTTTGAATTTAATATACCATTTGAGCAACTAAACTAAAAACGTGAAAAGGTAATTACTTTGAAGGCATAATCAAAATTAATCTGAAATATAATCTAAAATATAATGATTTCTTCTTGAAATCATGATTATAGTACGTTAATTACTTGAAAAACAAAGAGTCAAGACAAAGGAGCAAACGCTCTAATCTTGTGCAAGTGGCTTCCTAATTCACTGTATTCTGCTTATTTTACATGGCCTGAATCGCGTAAGAGGAACATTCAAGCAACGTAAAATAACCAACATACGGGCAGGCAGTGAGAAAGAACATGAAAGCTTTGTAAAATAAACAACATTCAGTCGGAGTACGGTCTCGATCGGTGAATCCTTATTGTACTGATGCATCTGTGGAGTGGTGTGGAATTATTTTCTTGGGATCTAAAATAAAAATAACCCCCAAAAAAAGTTGGCGAGTGTAGAAATTTTTTGGGGTCGCCAATTTTGAAAACTGAGTCGCCACGTGGCGAGTGGCGACCATAAATCTTGACCTTTATCCATCCCGCCCTATTAGAAACAGATTTCCTCCATCCACTGAGGCCAACAATTTTTAAGTCTTTTTCAGCACAATCGAGCCATCTGGCTGGTGGGCGGCTCCTCTTGCGCGCACCATCTGGAATTGTGAAGGTGACTTTATGGGTTGGGTCCCTACTACCTAGTCTAAAAAGGTGCCCCAGCCATCTGATGCGATTGGCTTTAATAAAGTGGATAATATCTGGCTGTTTATAGAATTTTTTATATATCTCAAAATTATAGAGAGTGCACCATCTGTTGTTTTCCTGGGCAGCACGAAAAATTCTTCTTAAAATTTTCCTTTTAAAAACCATCTTAAGCGCATAAAATATAAAGTATCTGCACACAAGGATCAAAACTATCTGCAAGGATGAAAATCATCCTGCAGTGGGTAGGTAAAATTTTTAGAACCTCTTGCTTTCGATCATTCGTGAAAGCAATGATAAAAGATTTTTATTAATAAACCTTCAAACTTTGAAGATAATCTGCTTAATATGGATATTATTAACAATTTTCAGTCAATGCACATATCTACAGCAAATGTATCTGTACAGCATCAAAAAATATCTGTTGACGTGTGCATCTACATTATCTAGCTATACATAAGCATATGCTGCGTTTCTTTTTTAATAAAAAGTACACTACCAATAGGGAAATGATAGAATTAGAAGTTTCTTTCACTTTTTATTTCATTGGATGCGTTGCTTGTTCTTGAAGATGCAACAGCTGTCATTCAAGTCATGGTTGAAAACCATGCTGTCAGCAGGGCTTCAAATTCCGCATGATATTTAGCAAGATTAATCCTGTGGGATTGAGAGCGAAATCCCGCACGATTTTCGATCCCACACAATTTTCCATGCAAACATTTTCCATCTTTTGCTGCTCGAAAAAGTAGAGCAGAAAAAACTGTTCATCTAATATGATGATTTACCATTTAAGAACACAATAAAAATAAAGTATATTTTACTAAGAATAAAGAGGTATTATTTGAAGTTTTAGTTTTCACATGTTCAGCAGTTCAGAAATTGAGCAAAAATTATAAAAACATTTCAAAAGCTAGAAAATATTCAAAATCTTCAACTTACTAAAGGGCAATTCTCAAAAAAATGTCCTGTGCATAATGCTAAGTTTTTTATTTTTTCCAGCTAACCAAAGCTTTCAAAAGATAATGCTGTTGGGGAATTATAAATGTTTTAATATACTATCAAATCAGAACAGTTATTCCCATATTTTAATCAATAGTTACTTGAGTAAAATAAAAAACTTAGCGTTGTGCACAGGACATTTTTTGAGAATCGTCCTAAAAGTGCACAATTTCTTTTTCCTTAGAAGTAAGCAATGGAAGATCTAATGCTCTAACCTGCCTAGTGCCTGCCGATACCTTTTTCAATGTTAAGCTGAAATTTTAAATTTGGTGGTACCTTGAAATTATGTTGCAAGAATCAGCTGTCTAATCTGCAATATTCAGAGCAACTCTAAAAGGGCCAGCAGAATCTTGGATGACACACAAGATGATTCGAAATACGATAATCGGCTCACGTTTTTAAATGTCTTGTGGTAAAATTAGCGAAGTTATCCAAAAACATTTACTGAGATAGCAACTTGTGGAAACCAATCAGCATTCACTTCCTGCTGTAATGAATCAAATAATGCACTGATACAATGACTTTTTTTAAACTAACAAATGCAGTAGAGCCATAGCACATGTTTTCATCAATTGCATTATTTTTTGCGCAAAAATCCCTTTCCATCCCATACAAAGCAAAAAACGAACTTTTGCGCTTTAAACGATAGTTGCTAATTGGTGCGTGACTTTGCAGAACTCCACAAAAGGCATTCGAAACTCAAAAAAACTATTAATTTAAATAAAGTAGTCATTCATAAAAAGTACAACTTGTTCTATTTGACCCTAAAATGTAACTTTTTAGAGAAATAAAGTCGGTCCCACGGATCCAGGGGATTGGCGCCTCCCAATCCCCAAAATCTCCGGGACTTAATACGGCGCGGGATTGGAAACTTATTGAAACGATGCATAGTATTTAAATTTTAACGCTAGAATACTTAAGTGATATGAGAAAAAAAATAACTGAAGAAGTCCAAACAACACTTAGAAGAGGCATAAAATTGCTTATACATGCACATTTTTTGGGTAATTCCATATCAAATCAACCAATGGTCAAATCGTCATGTCTTTAGATTTTGCTCATTTTTTGTTTCAATGGAGTATTACCACAACAGAGAAAATATACGAAGTTTTGGATTTTTTCACTCATTTGTTTTCGAGTTATAATATTTTAAAGTTTTGACGAAGTTGAAAATTTTTCCTGGCACGTTTTCTTTATACGGCCGTAATTAAAAAACTACTTGACTCAGAGTTAAAACTGGTAGTGTTTTATTCTGTATTTAATAAGGTTTTATAAAATATATGACATGACCTAGTTGTACCTTTTTCTTTTTTTAAACATTTTTATGGAAAAAAAATTTTTAATTTAAAAAAACTCAAAATCGAAATTTTAAATTTTTTTGAAAAATATTTATGTTATTAAGTCTTACTTTAGCAACATTTATGCAAAATTTCATGATGGCATTATTGTGGTATCATAAGAAAAAAAAATATTTCCTCTTTCAACATCTTGATTCATGTAACAGTTCATGCTGCCTGATCAACTGGATTATCCAAAGGGGGTGGAGGGTGGGGGATGGCAAAGACTGTGCCATTAAGATTTTTAAGGGGATGTTTAAGGGACATTTTTCTCTGAAGAGGTTTCATCCCTGTGGGGGGGGGGGGGGCTGTACAGTATTTGAGGAGTTGTTATTGGCACCCTTGACTTGATTCCTTTATATATATAGATGTTTATTTATACAGAAATATATATGTATATATATATATATATGCAGGTTTTTTTAAATAGCCAAGGATTAAAATTTGTTAACTGAAATATATTAGTCTACTTATCGATGGCAAATGGTCCGGAATCGAAAGTGTTGAAATAATTCAGTAAAGCAAAGGTCTATCAACATTTTTTCAATCCTATGTTCATGGGTTGATAGAGTAGAAGGGCTTGACCATCATGAGTCTTGCTTCAGCACCTACATCCCTGCTACCCATCCCCTCCTACTCATCAGCTGCCTGCTGTAACGAACCCTTAGACTTTCTCCTGGTGTAATATGAAACCCGTCTGCTTTCTCCCACTACAGAGGCATTGAAATCTTCAGTACTTATTATGTTCTTGGATGCACATTCTAAATTTTACTGCTTGCTTTCTTTGAAAATTTTTTTTCCAAGTTTTATTGTTATTTTAATGTTAAATTTACGCATATTTTTGTTGTTAAGAGCCAACTTTCAGTTGAAAATGGATAAACAATGGAGCATATTTTGCTGCAATCCATTTAAAAAGGAAGGACATTGGGTAAAAAAAGATCTAAGAACTGCAAGCTTGTGGATGACAACACTAACATATGGCATTGAAGAAGGAATGAAAATTTGTACTGCTTGTCGCATACAATTAAGTAAGCAAAAACATTCTTCAGTTCCTGAAACTGATGATCTTATGAGTGAGTTCAGCGAAGATCCAAAACCAGGTTCTAGTTCAGAGGATTCCGAGTTCATGAGCCCTCATAATGGGGATGTACAGTTAGAAGAAATTGTGGGCTATATTGCTTGTGCCTATGACAGCAAATGGTGAATAGGATGTGTAATTTTAAAAGATCAGACGTAGAAGAAGAAATCCAGGTTTCTTTCCTTTATTCTAGCAAACCATCATCATCATTCATTTATCCACGAAAAGCAGACATTTTGACCATTCCTAAAAATTTTGTTCTGTGCAAATTACATCCTGTCACTGCTACAAGCAGAACATACCAAGCCTCGAAAGAGGAGATGGCAAAAGCAATTGAAATCTTACATAAGAAGAAAGTATATCTATACTAGGGCTTACAAATTGAGTTCTATGGTAGCAAAGTGAGTTACACATATCTCAAACTGCTTCTTAATGGACTTAAAAAATATTAAATTTTATATTGTAGCAATTAAATTATATATAAATAAAACTTAAATTTGCTTTTAAAATATGGCTAAAAAAGTTTCAGTAACTTTTAAATTGAAGTCTTCAAATTTAAATAAAATTTAGATTTTTTATTCAATAATAAATATTTTTTCACCGAAAAAATTGTTTGAACTTGTTAATATGCTTGCAATACTGCCAAGTACTTGTTTTTCTACGCAATAGTCCCGGTTGAAACTTTAACTACTTTTCATTAGAACAAATGTTTTTTACAAATAAAATTAAAGCAACTGTTTGAAAGAGAAATTTTTTTTTGCAAACAAAAATGCCATCATGAAATTTTGAATTTATGTTGCTTAAAGAAAACTAAGTACCCTGTTTTTTTTTTTTTTTTTTTTTTTTTTTTTTTTTTTTTTTTTTTCCCTCCAAGAAAATTAAAAATTTTAATTTTTACAAAAAAATTTTTTAATGATTTTTTTTTGTATCAAAGTTTTGTTATATATTTTTTAAAGCTTCCTAAAATACTGAACAAAATAGCACAAGTTTTAATCTTTTAAGTCAATTAGTTCTTTGATAATAGCCTTTTAAAGATTACTATAAACGATGTAAAATTTATGATGCCTCCAGAGTTAGAAAAAATTTATAACTTTGGAAAGAATTGTTGAAAAAGCTTGAAACTTCATATTTGTCATCATGGAAGTGTGTATCATAGACAGATAAAAAATCATTACATTCTAAAACATTGACCTTAAAAATTTATTTTTTATTGGTTGATTTGACATGGAATGACCCATTAAAGCACTGTTGAAAGAGGAAATTTTTTTTTCTGCATGATACCAAAAGAATGCCATCTTGAAATTTTGAATAAATGTTGCTAACAAAAGACTAAGTAACATATATTTTTTTCAAGGAAATTAAAAATTTCGATTTTGAATTTTTACAAATTAAAAACTTTTTTATTAAAAAAATTATAAAAAAAATTTTTTTTAGCAACTGGGCTTTATTATATATTTTTGAAAACCTTATAAAAGACTGAACCAAACAGCGCCAATTGTCGACTTCTAAGTCAAATAGTACTTTAATAATAGCCCTCTTAAGATTTTAATCGATGAAAAATTTCGGATTCCTCCAAAATTTAAAAAATGCATAACTTTGCAAAGAATTGTTGAAAAAATTTGAAACTTCAGTTTTTTCATCCTGGAGGTTATTATAATAAACAGACAAAAAATCCTAACAATACAAAACATTGACCTTCAAAATTTATTTTTTATTGGTTGATTTGATATGGAATGACCCTTTTGCATTCCCGATAGACGATGCAGTTGGAAGAAAAAAAGAAAATATAAAAATTATGGAAACAGAAAATATTCATGTAAATCAGTGAGTGCTTTTATTTAAAAAAAAATACTGCCAAATTTTAACCTTTCAAAGATTTATCTCCCCAGTATGATAAAAATCTCATGATGTATGACTAATAGAAGGATCAATAAACATTAATTTTTATGACAGTATTCATTATTAAAATATGTTAAAAGCATATTTACATACTGAGGTTTTTAATTTCTCTTTTCTTTGAAAGAAAAAAAAATGGATTCCTAACTGCATTAATCCAGGAGAAATAATGTCTACAATGGAAAAGATAATGATTTTTTTTTTAAACTTGTCCTGTTCCTATAATTGTTGTCACTAATACATTAGGTAAACTACATAACTTGTAACTTTTTTAAAATTCTTTAAACAAAATATGCATTGATCTTTTAAGTTCTGTAATGTACATCAGACTTGTGATTTGTTTGTAGACACTGCAAAATACTTTCCGTGTTTAAGAATGCATGATTTTAACTTTACTTTTATTTTTTTTATTTTTCGTAGATAGCTGTGGTTATGAAAAAATTAATTTACAAGAATTTAATCTTGGTTATTTGTAGTTAATAATCACAGTAAATATTTCTTTGATTATTTATACAAATGCCCATTTATGTATTGTGTTTTTATAATAGTTGAAGATTTTCAAACAATATTCTCCTATAGAAATCTCTATATATAAGGAAATGAAATTGTAAGCTTTTATTCTTCATTATTTATTTAATTACAAAGAAATTAGGTACAAATTTGAATATTAAACATTCCTTAACAATTGCTTGATATTGTTTCATGATTTTCCTGAAATCAAATTGTTTTCCTTATAAATAGTGTTCAAACCAAATAAACCCATTTTAAACCAAAAAAAAAAAAACCTGGTTTAAACCAAAAATGGGGGGAGAGGGGAGGGGGGTAAAAAAAAACTTTATCAGCCCTGCTTTGAATTGGTGTTGTTGTAACCAGATTTCACTGAGCATTAAATCTCATAAGTTGAGTTTTAACATTCATTGTGTACTGAAAACTTACTCTAATGTGTAAATATTGGTGTATATTCTGAATATGTTCTAGAATTGTAAAATTATCTATATAATCCTAAAACCTATATAATGACCCTTTGAATATCTGTGTTCCCTAATGCTTTTTTTTTTCTTTTCTTTTTGTCAGCCAAACTGGAGAAAACCCAGAGGTATTGACAACAGAGTAAGACGTAGGTTCAAGGGCCAATGCCTGATGCCTAACATTGGTTACGGTAGCAACAAAAAAACCAGACACATTCTTCCGAATGGATTCAAGAAAGTTACAGTCAGGAATGTCAAGGTATGATTCTATATGTTTTCAGAATCTAAAAGTGTAAAAAAGGAAGTAAGAGATTAAATCTTGGTCAGCCCTTGGAGTCTCAGAGGACATTGCCATGTGTCTTAAACTGGTTCAGGCTGTAGAACTTTAACAAAAGTACATTTTTTATCATTATTTAAAATGTCAGCATTTAAGATAAGAGAATAGTGTAAATTCTTTTGTAGTTAGAAGTAAAAGAGGAAGCCAGGTAAAAATCTAAATAGTGTAGCACTGTTTTTGCGTTTCTCTTTATGCATTTGTAAGATCTTACTTATTGTACAATTTATTCCATACAGTCCCTTCACAAAAATCATGGTAACAGCGCTTCATTGTAATATGTCTTAAGTTCTAAAGACTCATTGCTTTCATTTGAAAATTAAGCTGATTGCTGGAAATATCTTGATCTGCATTACCGTTGAGCATTTCAGTGTTTAAAAGATGCTGTTTGTTGATAATTCAATTTTGGGTGTTATTCATTGTACCTGACTTAAGATTCCATGCTTACGGTATATACTTGCATATAAGTCAACCCCCCTCGTTTTAGGAAGAAAATCGCGAAAAATGGAAAACCTGCGTATAAGTAGAGTCCCTACTTTTGCTAACAAAAGAGAGCGTTTTGCTGCTCGTCTTGAATTCAAGCATTATAAAAAGGAGGAAAATGAAATGTAATGAACAATTTTATGTTAAAAAAGTCTCATTTTTATTCTTTTCCACCAAAAGGGTTCACTTTTGCAATTGCGATTTTTGTAAAGGGTTCGATTTCACCAATACGATTTTTTTAGTTTGGTGCTTTTACTTTGACTTTATATCAATAAAATTTTATGCTGTAGCCATATCACATCATTTTTAAAAAATGAGCTTTATTTCCCGACTATCAGGAAAATTAACGAATATGGCAAATCCCACATTTGAATCAATTATTGCAGAAAGGGCATACGTCACATTTTTTTAAAAAATTGAGTTAGCTGTGGTTTTCCCATATTTGTATGTAGAGACATCTACTAGTGGAGTAGGGAAGTCAATTTTGTACAATAAAGCACTTTTTTTTAGGGGTCACATTTTTCGTTTAGTGCAGAAAGGGCGTAAGTCCCGGAGTTACGCCTTTCTTCACTAAACGCGAAGTAAACGTAATGATGTAAAAACAAATAACTCCTTTTATCTAGCATAATTTCAGTAATGGTAGGTTTGTCAGTTCGAGGGGATTCAAAATCACGGAATCGAAATGAAATTCGCTAATTTCTCTGAGGTTTTATTAACATCATGCTAGGAACTGCCAAAAAACTATATGTTTTCAGTGAAATATACGCTGGTCAAAATAAGAACAATACCGCAGGAGACTTCTTCTAGAAATAACACTGAAGAAATTTAACAAGATTGCTGATGACTTTCATCTTAGAATCATTTGTTTGTCCTTTGCGACCGGGATCTGGGGATAATAAAGCGAATGTTAAACAGATAAGACAGAAAGTAACCATGTGAAATGCAATCTCTTATAAGTTTAATTCTGAAATTACATCAAGATTCACCATCAAATCTGTTGAAAACAATGAAATCTAACTGCTAAAACAGCTAGCTGACCTTCATTTTTTAAAAGGACTTATCTGATAATTAATCTAATTGAGATTTTGGAAAAATATTCTATTGAGGGACAAATGTTTTCAATTATCAATGTTCACATGATGTTTGAATATTCGATAGAACATCAAAGTAACAATTTCAAGCTAGATATTTTATAGACAATTTTCAAGAGAATATTGCAAAGCCACTCTAGTCAGCTGAACTACCTTTGCCAATATTGAGTATAAACGGAAAATTTTCATATTGTTGAGAGAAATAACAAATATCAAGATGATTATTCAGTGCAATTTTGAACATAGTCATACTAATATGTGTACGAACTTGGTACACAAAACTAGACAAGAGAATGATAGAAAAAAATATTTCCATGGAGGATGTATTTGATGAATATGAGTATAGTTTTATACTCTAGTAAAACTTTCGCTTTTTATCTCAGTTTGTTAGTTTTTGTATTATTTTTTATTTATTTATTTATTTTTTTTTTTAACTTTTTTACACCAGACTATTATTTTACTAAAATAAGATGAGAGAAAAAGGAAAACACACGATGTATTTTCTTGAGATGATGAACTTATGAATACGGAATTCACTAATTATTTTTGTCACTGTGTTATATTATTTTTTATGATCATAAATCAGTTTGAAACAAATCTGTTTCACTTCATTTACATTTTCATCACTCTAAACTAGTTTTTCAGGATATTTATTGCAGAAAGTCCAAATTATTTTTTTAAAATATTAATTTCAGTGACCAAACGAAAGGTAATTTAAGGTGAGGTAACAATCCTACTTGTGTCTAGATCAGTCATAAACATTTTCGTAGAATTTAGTTCATTTCTGAATGAAATAATCACTTTTTAGTGATTCCTGATATGTTGTATTCGTTAGACTTATGTTCTTTCTGAAATAATAGATTCATTTGCATAGTTGTCCTTTAACTGTAACTATTTATTCTTTATTTCACTATCAGACCATGTAACATTATAGTAGAATGTTTAAGTATCTACTTAAAAGGGATGAACTAAAATCAAGAAAATATTCACGTTTTCGAGTGTTTTTTTTTCTTTTGAAAAAATCTGAGAAATTTTTTAGAAAATCTCCCTTGCATATAAGTCAACCCCTAACTATAAGCCTCATTTTTTGTAACAAATTTTCTCTACTTATATCCAAGTATTTAGTATGTATATGTACCACTGACAATACATACTAAATTGAGGAATATTCCTTGAAAATTGATGAACTGTGGCTTGTCCACCTACTCTTTCTATTGCTAATCTGTTATTTAAAAAAAAAGGTTAGGTTTTACTTGATTTCAGGTGGTTTTTTTTTTTTTGGTGTGTTAATGCCGAAAATTCAACCTTTTCTATTACGCTATTCTCTTCCCCATGTATATCCAAAAATTATTTCGTTACTCTAAACTTCTGACAATTATGTCTATAATTAATAATATAATAATACACATCTTGTAAAGTTGTTGAAGTGACAGTCTAAAATTGTTTTTCTTTAATAAAGCCTTTTATTTGCCTTTTTTTCTACTTTTGATTCTTACATTTTAATTAAAGCAATCTCTGCATCCAATAGGATAATCGAATTTTTCCAATTTTTGATGCTTACTATGCTGTTTTAGGGTGTAAATACAGTCGGACCTCCATATATCGAAGTAGCAAAATGGCGGAAAAAAATTCGATATATAGAAATTTCGATATATAGAAACACTCTTATTTTATCATAAAATTTTTCTAAAACATTAAAATTAAAACTAATTTTCTGGCATGAAACCCAACTGCTAATTTAAACGAGCATCGGATTAAATGAAAGTTAATAATTAAAAATTTAACAGAAATTACATTTTTGCTCCATACACCTTCATTCTTCGGAAATTCAACCTGAACCGCCACAATAGGGGATTTTCGTTTTAACAACGTAATCGAGAGAAAAGTAAAAAATCAATCTACTTAACTTGAATGATTTTTACTGAAGCTAAAAAGACTACGAATGATAATCAACAGACAAAAGGGATAACTTGAAATTGATTTTAGTGTTACTGGTTGCAACTAAGATTTGAAATAAACTTGAGGGAATGTAAAAACTCCAAAACGGAACAACGACCCTATCTACACACCCCTGAACCCCATATTCCTTATGAGTTTCGTAGCAACCTTTAGTGATTATAATTTTCTCCGCTAATCTTCATTTTTCATGAGATAAACAGTCTAAAGTGGAAAAAAACCTACGAATGTCTCGAAAAAAATTTCGATATATAGAGACTTTTTCGATATATAGAAGCAATTTTCCTATGTAATGAACATAGAAATTTGCTGGGATTTTGATATATAAAAAATTTCGATATGTGGAAGTTCGATATATGGAGGTCCGACTGTAAATGAAATTTCTATTTATTCTCATTAAATTCACAAAGTTAAAATTTTCAAGCAAAATTTTGTGTCCTTTATAAGAGTCAAAAAGTAAGAATCAAAATCACTGATTTAATTTGATTTTTGCTTCAATTACGATTGTAATTAATGCATTAATTGTAGAGCTGTAAATGTATTTTACTTAAACTTTAATTGTGCTCTTTTTTTTTTTTACTTTTAACGCAATCACTTTGAAAATCGCAGTCTCTTTGTATCCGCCGTGGGAATAAGATTTTTTGCATTTATGATGCTCTCACAATAAATTATTTTACAAGGGTAACCCCCCCCCCCCTCTTTGTGTTTGAATTTAATTCTGAGTCTCCTCCAGTTCAAGAAGAAGTAAATGCATGTTTTGCTATAAGTTTAGTATGTTTGTGCATTCAATGTATTGTGTGAAAGCAAAAATAAATAATATGAGTTACACACATTTTTTCTGAAATATGTTTTAAAAGTGTATCTTTAAGCAAGAAACTTGTCCTTTAAAAGTAGAATGAACTTCTTAAAATCTCCTTACTTTTAATTTTCAAAGTTTAGTATGAACCCTGAATGTTAATTAAGGGAAATTTTGATGAAAGCGTAATACGATATTTAAAATATTGGTAAGGTTTTTTTTTCTCTCTCTCAATTCTAAAGCACCCTCTATCGGCAATGTTTTAAAATTTCTTTTTAAGAAAATAAAGACATCATTTTAGCAAAAACAAATTGATAAATTTTTCAGTTTTTTACAATCATTTGAATATTTGGACCCTAAACTAATGTTGCCTTTTTCCTTTGGAAGATGTTTGGGTCCCTCTGTTTTTATTTAATGTTATTTGTCTTGGTGCATTCTATCACAGCTAAGTTTTGTCCAAAAATTTAGGCTTTCCCTGTATTTCTTTGTAAAATTTTAATTTAATCAACAAGCCGTGAATCTCAAACTAGTTAACCAGAACAAGCTATGTTCAGGGTGTCTGCCCACCTGGAAATCTCAGGGAAATTTTTTGCATTGAAAAAGTTGTGGAACTTTACTTTTTTGTATGCAGAAAACCTGAATTTTTGTTTTAAATCAGTTTTAAAAGATTTGTTTCATTTTTTGCAGTTAAGTAAAATTTGGTCAGAAATTCATGCAATAAATAGATGCAGAGCATCAGTCCTATCTCAGCATCAATAATCCCTCTGCAAAAGTATGTAAAGTCAACATCAGTGATATAAAGTGTAGATTTAATAAATCTTTTTTTTTTTTTTTTTTTGAGCTATCACGATTGCTTATTGTTCTCACTTGACAGTTCTGAATTCCTATGATTTTATTCCCCCGCCTCCCTCTGCAGCGGCACCATTGACCGGCCTCACAATGCTGCTCCTCTAGCAAAAACCCTCTCCATGTTGCGTCCATACATACGCACATACACCCACCCACCCACCTACACACAAACATATACACGCACGCCCTTATATACACACAATTACCCTAACACATGCACATACTCCCCCCCCCCATACACACACACACACTCAAGATTGCAAAAAACATAATTCGAATTCAAGATGTTTTTTTTTTTTTTTGTGAGAGCAAAAATTGCAGACAACTGGTGCATTGCAGGAATCATCTTGGAAATTGTGAGTGGACACTTTTTTTTTCCAAAATGTGTTTCAGTAAGCACCAAAAATATTGTAAGGATGTTATGGTAGGAAGCTGTTTACTAATCTTTTACATTTTTGAAGAGAGGTTCATATTACAGCAAGGTATTTTATTTATGCTTTAAGTTTTTTTTTTTAATTGTTGTTTTGCTTTGTGTTTTGAAATGCATTTTGTCATTATTTTGGTATTCTGATATGTACTAACAACTTTTTTTATTAACTCTCTCTCTATAGGAGCTAGAGATGCTGATGATGCAAAATAGACGCTATTGTGCTGAAATTCAGCATGCAGTGTCCTCAAGGAAGCGCAAACAAATTGTTGAAAGAGCGCAACAGCTGGCCATTCGCGTCATCAATGCAAACGCCCGTTTGCGTTCTGAAGAGGCTGAATAGTGTGTTTTATTCTGTATCATAATCATTCTAAAAGCTGTAATAAATGTTGAACGGCGCATGACACTGTTATTCTAAATCCTACATTCACGTTTTTTAGCTTCTTAAATTTCATGTCATTTTAATTCCAAACAAACATTCCTTTCTAGAAAAGTTCCCATAGTCAAAAATGTTTGATTATCCTGTACTTGTAGCATAAATTAGACATTTAAACATTGTTTAATTTAACGTCCCCTCCCTCAAGCTTCTTATCTCAAATTCTGGTAAACTTGTTTTCAGATTCGAATTCCAGCAGGAATTGCAAGCTAAAAGACATTCCTTGTTGCATCAACCATTATAGGGTCATTCCATATTACATAGGTCAAAAAAGTAAAATTTTAAAAATGGATCCCTTCCAATTTTTCTAAAATTTATACAGAATTAGCATTTGATAATAAAAGTAAAAATTCAAACTTTTAGATTTTTGAGGCAAATCTTCTTTGATTGAGGGGGGCATTACAAAAAAAAAAAAAATTGAATTTTGAAGGTCATTCAAAAGCTCATGTTCTTTACTTGTGCCAAGTTTCATGTTGCAGCAACTAGTGGGTCAGCTATTCAATGTTTCATACAGTGAATGTTTGACAATAAATTGAAAAATAACATATGCTAAGTTTGGCAGATAATGAGTTTAGAGTGTATAAAAATTTAAAAATTAGATTTGCTCTTTTTTTAACAATCAAATTGACTTGCAGTTAATATTTTCCCAGCACATATTAGACCTTCTTCACACAAGGCAACTTAGTTGAATCAACTTCTGAATGGGCTGCTTCTGCTATCAAGATGGGTAACAAATAAAAAAAAGTTAGTTGCCTGGCATTTTTTGCATGACAGTAATCTCGTTTGGCATGCTAGGCACATATGCCTCTACCATTCTCATCCCTTTGAGTAGAATCAACTGTTTAGTTGATTCATCGCATTAGGGCATTGCCAAGCATTCACTCTACCCACTATTAAACGTGCTGAGTCAACTCTGCTCAGTTTTAGCAGCACTGTGGGGCTTATTAGGAGAAAGATTGATTTAACTCAGTTGCCTTGTGGAAAGATAATGATAAATGCCAGTCAACTAGTAGATAGGCAGCCTTTTTGAAACATTGATTCAACTAACCGCCTTGTGTTTAGGTGGCCTCTACAAGTAATCTAGCACTTTTAGAATTTTCTTTGCCTAAACATGTGATTGCATTGCAATTTTTTTATCCTGTTTTTTTGTTTTTACTTACAACTTTTTTTTACAGTAATATTTTAAAATTTGAATATACAGTGAAACCTCCCAATAGCGGACAGTCAAGGGACTAGAAGTTTTGTCCGTTATTGGGAGGTGTCCGCTATTAGGAGGAACTACTTAATTTACCTTTTTCAAAATGGGCAGTTGTTCCCTTTTTAGAACACAATCGAAACAATCGCGAAAGGTTTACTACATTTTACGTCAAGTGTAATTAATCTGTTTTTTCTTAATAAAGGTATACTGACCACACACTCTTGTCTTAAAAAGCATTTAGTCAATTAAAGAAAACAGTTTGACATCTCTTTTTTGCATTACCAACGGCGGCGATTCGACGGAGCAACCCCCCCCCCCCCCCCCACACACACACTTTTTATGGTTTATTTATTTTATCTGGAATATCACTATTGCATGATGCATGATTGACAGTTGGCAATATGACCTTGAATATGGGCAAATCTTTTTCATATCTAAAAATTAAACAACCCAACGAAACCACGGCGCCATAAAGCCGACTACTACCGGTGCCGGTCTGCTCAATTGCATCTCCTGAGAGCCGCAATTAGAAAAAGCGCCCAATTTCCTCTTTTTTTATCGTAACTTTTGAATAGTTATTGTGTACAAAATTCATTAAAATCTTTAAAAAAACGTACGTTAATTGTTAGACTGACATCAGTTTTCACTTATCTGCTTCAATACTTTCAAAACTAGCCGTTACAAAATTATGACTTTTATTTTCTTTTTCATTTTTTGCTGCCCGCAAAAAGTACCATGCCTTTTAGTTCTTTTTTTTTTCTGCCCCACAACTTTTAAGCCCCAATCGCTGCCTCTGCCCATTACCACCCTTTTAATTTCAAGAAACAGTGATAAGGAAATGACGGGGGGGGGGGGGATATCAGTTGTGGGAGGATGAAAAGCTTTGTAATGCAAGCAGTTACTAAGATATTCTGTGAAAAGAAAAAAAAAACCGGAAGTGCTACGATCGCACGGGAAATTTTTTGTGAAATAACTGTCCGTTATTCGGAGTGTCCGTTATTCAGAGTGAATTACATGGAATGGCCTATATTGAGGGACTGGGACTTGTAAAAATGTCCGTTAATTAGAGGTGTTATTCGGGAGTGTCCGTTAAGGGAGGTTTCACTGTACATAATGTCAAAACTAATTAAGTTAGCCTGTTATAACCCTTCTGCCAAAACATTGTGTGCGTGAAGGCTGAGACCAATTTTGACTCAAGTGCAGAAACTGGAAGGAGATAAGAAATTACAGAAGCAGAAAGCAACCTAGTGAATCATTCTCAAGAAATGTATGACTGTAAGTCCAGTTTAACTTGATGGATAACTTGTGTAATTTTTTAATGCAATCTACTCATACAGATGGTCATAACACATTTAGACATATATTTGACTTTTAATTGATGGCATTTGATTTTTGACCAGTCAGAGTGACTTAGAAGGTTTAAATTATATATGATCCCATTGTTGCCCCAACATGAAACTTGACACAAATAATGAATATTCCAGTGTGTACAATATATATCTTTAGCAGGACCGTCGCCATAGGGAGGGTGAGGGGGGTGTCTTACCCTCCCAGTGATTTCATCCAGTCGGCAAAATCAGTTCATAAGTCGGCATTTTCAATGTTTCGGAATTTCAAAGTTTTAATTGACATTTTTTCTTTTTCAGTTGATTCTGTATTCTAAATCTTTGAGTAAAGTAGTATGTTGTTTGAGCATGTGCACGTTTTCACCTTTTATTGAAAAGGAAAAACCAAAAAACATGTATATTTTGCGTACTGACGACTATTCATCTCAAAGCCCACCTGAAAGACATAATCAATTCGCCGACTGCTAATTGTACAGTATTCTCAATTTACCGACATTTACTTGAACAAAGTATTATTTTGCCGACACTATATCCAGGGACACCCCAAACTTAAATTCTTGGGGAAAATCCTCAATTTTCCGAATGATAAAATACGGATATGCAATGCACACATGAGAAGGAACATTCAGGAATTTTAAAAAATGCAATAATGTCTTAAAACTTGCCGAATAATCAAACAAATTTGGCCGAATAAGGACTTTTATGGAGGCCACTGGGACCTCCCAATGGGCGCCGCCTTCCTGTACTCAGTCGGCAATTTCAGCTACAATCAGCAATTTTTACTTTTAGAGTGAATTCAAAGTTCACTATATCTTTGATAAAATTTAAATGGAAGTGCACTTTTACATTTTCTCATTTTAACAAATTTACAATGCAAATCATGAGTTCTAATGAGTGTTTATATTGTAAATTTTAAAAAGATAATTCAATCTTAAAATATCATTTAGAAATATCTGCGAAGCTGTATCACAGATTAAGATTACCTGTGAGCAGCCGAGATGTAAGATTCAAATATTTTTTTCAAAAATAGTTATTCAATAAACTGTACAGAAACCCACGGAAAGTCTCAGTTTAAAAACACAACTACATTAAGAAACATGATAGCAGACATGCCGATCGCTACGGATTATCCGTAGTTACTACGGAAAAAATTTTAAAAAGTAAGTTAACTACGAATTACGGAAAAGGCCCTTTTTTCTACGGAAAATTTTTGTGACATCAACAAACGCTAAGTGCGATGAAAAAAAAAAATGGCGATCGCCAAAGTGAGCGAGTACTGACGATTATGGAAGTCTGCAGTCGCAGACAATGGGAGATGGAGAAATGGCGACGGTAGAAAGCAAAAGAATCCGGTTCTAACCGGAAATTCTCCCCACCACGTTGGGTGATATTTGCAGCAACCCTGTTCGTTCGCTTGCTTCGCACGTGTGTTTTTAGTCTTTGGTGTTTCTTTTCTCTGATTTGTTTATTTTCTTTAATGGATGGAAACACTCGATCGACGTCCCCTCTTCCCGAGAGTCAGGCTAAAAAAAAAAGTTGTCAGAAATTCACAGACGTTTATACCAATGAGTTTCCTTGCTTGGAAAAATCTATAATATCGGAAAATATGGCGTTTTGTACGATTTGTACAAAAAACTTCAGTTTGGCGCACGGCGGCCGCGACGATTGTCGGCGGCACGTTTCAGCGAAGTCGCATGTTGAAAACTCCAAGGCGGTGCAGAACACTAAAGAAGTCTCCACTTTCTTCAGAAAAAAAGATGAAAACTTGGAAGTCATCAAAGCAGAGTGTCTTTTCACTCGTTTTTTGATTGAGCATAATTTGCCCATTGCTACTGCAGACCATTCTAAACAGCTGTTTAAGGAAATGTTCCCAGACTTTTTTTTCTTTTTTCTTCAAGTTGTTTAAATTTTTAAGAAGGATTTTTGTTGGAAAAAAAAAAAAAAACAACCGAAGGAGGAATTAGTCAGCACAGCATGTTTAACTATCTTCTGTTTGGCTTGCAACAGATTTCTAGAATTCATGGACTCAGATTAAAAAGTTCAATTATTTCATCTTTTTTTTTCCTTTAAAGACTTTACTTTAAATGTGTTTTAAAATAAGCTGTATATAAGTAACAGTCATCCTCATGTGAAAAAGGAATGTCATTTAAAAAATTTATATTAACTTTTGTTATTAGTTCTGTACATATGAATAAATATTTTGAAAATTGCTTTAAGCTTTTCTGCCATAGCACACAAAATTATTTAAGTGGATTCATAGTATTTAATATTAGATTCATGAATGCTCTTGATACAAAAAGGAAATCATACTTGCATTAAGCAGTGAAGAAATTCAAATTATTATCCAGTGTGTATTTAATTCCATATTTCCTCTTATAATCTTGATGAACAAGTTTACTTGGTATAATACATATAACTTTTTAATTTTCGACGTCGCTATATGTTTGACTTTCGACTTTTGTGTTAGCGTTTGTCGGGCATTGTTAACTACTGATAAGCACTGAAAACTACTGAAAATTTTTTAAACTTCTACTGAAAGCTTGAATAAGAGAGTGGCATCTCTGTGATAGCTTTGGACAGTGCACAGTGGACACATTTATAAAATTGAATCATCAATAAAAAAATTCACAGCAATGTGGAGAAATGCATAGGGTGCCGAAATGATAAAAAAAAAAATTAAAATAGAGAGAAGGATTTTATTACAACACAAAGTCCCATTGGTATGTATTTTTAAGTGTTTGATTTTGAAACGAACTTCTGAATACACATTCAGCACCGTTTCCCCTTTTTCTAGGCTGACGGGTAAAAACCGAAATAGTATTCTACTCGCAGGGGTTATGCCTATTTGTCGACCACACAAGTTTATTGTGTAACTAAAGCAAGACATTTGTCCGCCTATTGTAACACTCAGAAATGCCGTCGTGGAGACGGCGTGGCGTAATCGCGTGTAGGGGTGACATTAGAAACGTCAGACCTTCAGGGGTCTTTTCTGTTAAAAACCTTTCTCTGGAACTAGGAGCTCGAGGGAAAATTAGGGAAGAGTTGGATCAACTGTTGTTGTGTGCTTAGAACGGTCTGTCCGGCCCCTGCTGTGTGAACTTTCTGCCTGAAGAAGGAAAAAGAATGTTATTAGCGTTGGAGCCTTGAAGAGATACAAGTGCATTGAGTTTGTCCGGCTCCCGAGTTTGGCAGAAGATTTGAGTGACTATCCTGCATAGCTATTTTATTCATTATGAATTTCAAAAGGAAAAAAAAAAAAAAGA
Organism: Uloborus diversus; assembly: GCF_026930045.1. Classification (NCBI taxonomy): domain Eukaryota; kingdom Metazoa; phylum Arthropoda; class Arachnida; order Araneae; family Uloboridae; genus Uloborus; species Uloborus diversus. The sequence goes on along the minus strand of NC_072736.1, from coordinate 60,698,274 downwards.
CTAGTTAAAGTTTTTGAACTTTATTCTCATGTGAATGAACAATAATTCTCATTGTGGCAAGTAAGGAAAAATCTGAAAAAGCATTTTACTTGAATTTGAGAGAGAAAAAAAAAAAGCTTATTGAAATGCAGCAGAAAAGGTATGATTATTTTAACTAATATTTTCAAAGCATTATTTTAATCTTTCCCCATTTACATATATATATATCTTCCGTTAAATATTGAAAAATAAGAGCTCTAAGTAAGTTGCTGGGATGAAAGATTTTTTGTGAAAAGTTTCAAAAAAGAAAAGAAAAAAGGGGGGGGGGGCAAATGAATTTTTTTTTAGCTCTAAAATTTCAGAAGAAAATGCAATTTAAAAATATTATTTAGGAACATTCAAACATGTACAACATCATTAAAATTACCATTTACCAAACCAAAGACAGCTGAAATACGTTTCAAACATTTTTTTAACCAATAGAGAAAAAGAATAGCCAGAGCTTTATAGAATTGCATAGCAAGTTTCAATTTAAAAAAAAAAAACCGATAGGTAAATAAACATGATAGCTTCCTAGGGCACACCCGTGCAAAAATAAGGTAAATATGTTTCAAATAGAGGAAAAGATTCAAAATCTTGTCTAGAAAAGTCACACCAGTAACTCTAATGAGTGTTTAAAAAATGAGTTATAAAAAATTAACGTAAAATGAAAGTTATCAAGAGATCCAGGATTCCTGATATTTAAATAAAGTAAGAAAAAATTATCTTATTAGGTATCACTAAAAAATACCACCTGTATTCAAAATGTTAAACGTTTAACCCTTCCTCAAGTTAAAATATAAAAGCTTTAAATTATCTTAGTCTGTAAGTTCAAAATGTTAACAGATTGTTTTAAGGTTGCATAATTTTGTACTTTAAACAATTAAAAACATTAGAGTGAAAATTGAAAATTTCGTCGTGAAAAACTAAAACAGCTAAAATGTTTTTTAAAAAGAAAATCTGGAGGAGAATCTCCTACCTTTTTTTCTTTTAATAAATAAAATGATTTAGGGAAGTAGCTTAGGAGGGAGGACGGAGGAATCGCAGAACCTAACCATTTCCTTTTCTCTTATGGTAATGAAATGTAATCTAAGTTGCGTTTTTAGAAACTTACTGCAGGAGGGTCCTATGAAATCAACGAAGATCGTCTGAAACTTCGTTTTTTGGCATTCAATTTCAGAAAGTTGTCGAAAGAGAGAGCCTCTGAACCTCGTTTACCACAAATGGCCTACAATGGCACTTTAAAGATCTCAATTTTCAAAAAAATTTCGATCGAAATCACTTCGTATCACCTTCCCCTAACATCACCAATAGTCGTTTAACGTTTAAAACTATATGTTTAGAACTGCAATTCAAATAACGCTTGGGGAAACACTAGCCGATACTCCTTTCTTAAATCGTGTGGTGTAGCAAAGATTCTATTTCGGAAGAGGCCCAGGTTCTTAGGTTCTTACCTCAAGGAGATTATCACATTAATTATTTTTCATTGAATTGCTAAATTGATTTCATTATAGATAATGCTAATTATTTATATCTGCTAATTATTAATTAATAGTTGTTTAAAACACCAATACACTCCTATTTGTTAAGTATGGGTATTTTAAAAAGTGATAAATAACCTAAAAACTTATGCATGAGTTATATTCTTAACTAGAGGATAGAAATGCTGACATGTTTTCTCCTTCAGTATTTCTGAATATGGTGTTTGGGAGCTGACCTGCTAAGAACATTGTAAACGCTATGGTTTGCTAAGTTGGCTGAGGGGGAGGAGTGGAAAGTCTTACCTAAAAATGTTTAAAACTTAAGACCCGAAAACCATTTTTGAAAACATTACGGAACTGCTTGGGAATCGAGGGCTCGCCCCCGAAAATCTTCCGAAATTAAAAGCCGAAAAACAAGGTTATAGGCTCTCTTTTAGAAGCGTTATGCCCTCGGTCCTTCTCCCTGGGCGCTGGGCCCCTCCCCTGGCTACGGAGCTACCCAAATCCATCAAAGTTGTCTAGAGAATTTTTTTTTTCAAGACTTAAATCCTTAAAATTTTTCCGGGGGGCAGCCCCCAAACATCATTGCAGATCGCGTAAAAATACATTTTTCGAACATCATTCGCAGAAAATTTCCGGGGAGAGTCTATGAAATCCACTCTTTTCCCACAACACTAAAAAATGTCATTCCCCTCTCCTTTCCTTAATATCACCAATAGTGGTCTATGATTGCCTTTCTGGAACTTTAATTTCACGAAATCGCCTAGAGAGTGCCCCTGAGCCCCAGCGGAACCAAACATGACTTACTATCACCTGTTTAAGTCTTCAGTTTCGAAAAATTTCCTGAGCATAAACTCCCCCAAACATCGTCAAAGACTGTCTAAAGTTTCATTTTTAGAATCTTCAGGGGCAGAAATCTCCGAACACCACTTTTTCTAGCTTAACATTACTAGCATGATATAACTCATTTTGCAAACTATTTCTCCCACACAAAGCAATTTCTCTGATTTGTGTACTTAAAATCCCTATTTGTGTGCCATGTTCAATCAGAATCAATGTACTCAGAGATACCAAAACGAATGATTACCACGAGGGTCCCCCCCCCCCCCAAAAAAAAAATTATGTACATCATAATTAATTCACCATTATATTACAAAACTTTTTGAGTAGAAAATGTTCTTATGTGTTAAATTTTATATGGATAAAGTACGTTTTCTTTTTCTTTTTTTCGAATTTCCCCAGAATGTCTCCTCCAAAATTCCTTGTAATTCCTCACTGCCGTTTTCTCTAGCTAATCTGCCACTGTCCACTGGACATCTGTAAATACCTACCCTCAGTGCCGGATTTAAGGGGAGGAGGAGACGGGGGTTGCCAAGGGCGGCGATTTTTAGGAGGCGGCAAAATCACACTATTTTTATGTTTTTTTCGTTGAAACTCAATTTTAAAACTTGAAAGATGGATAAAGGCGGCAGTTTCGATATGTGCCCCACCTCGAAAAAAAATGTAGATCCGTCACTGCCTACCCTTTCCCCAAAAGTATCCTTAAATAGCCTAAAACTGTGTTTTTAAAACTTTAATTTCAAAAAACATTCGGGGAGGGCCCCCGAACCCCCTATCCTTTCCTTCGCGTCAATAAAGATGGCATAAAATCTTTGTTTTTAGAAATTTCTAAGGAAGAACTCCCGAAAACCACCTTTTCTAGAAAAAAGCATATTGACTCCAGCGAAAAAAAGATGAGAATGAATCCACGGTCCTCTTGCTTCTTATATAAACCAAAGCCTAAAATCATGTTTTTAGTATGCCAATTTCAGAAATTTTTCGGAGGACAGCAGTCTATCTTGCCTTTAATCCAAATTAATGCATCCCCTTAGTAGCACTGAAGCACGTCTACAATTGCATGTTCCAGACTGCAATATGTAACGAATTCTGGTCAGAGACCCTGAATTTATATATATATATATATATATATATATATATATATATATATATATATATATATATATATATATATATATATATATATAATATGTGTGTGTACGTATATATAATGTGTGTACGTATGTATCTGTCGGGTCGGCAAAATGTTAGGAGTCAGTCGGCAAAATCAGTTTCAACACCCCCCCAAATGAATGTACCTGGCGACGGCCCTGATCTTTAGTAGCAATAAAGCAGAAAGTCTCTGTCCGGATTTCTGTGACGCGCATAGCACCTAAACCGTTCGGCCGATTTTTCATGAAATTTGACACAAAGTTAGTTTGTAGCATGGGGGTGTGCACCTCGAAGCAATTTTTCAAAAATTCAACGTTCTTTTTCTATTCCAATTTTAAGAACAAAACTATCATAAGACGGACGAGTAAATTACGAAATTATAACGTGGAACCGTAACATGGGCACAAGTTAATTGGCGAGATACGAAGTTATAACGTGGAACCGTAACAGGGGTACAAGCCAATTGGCGAGAAAATTCACTATACATTATTTGCAAATATACAGGCGAAACAAAAGACCTTTTAATTTTTCTGTTACGGGCAAAGCCGTGCGGGTACCACTAGTATATATATACGTATGTATATATATTCGCCTTTTTAATTCTATAGTTATGGTTAGTCAAGTATGAGCGGGGGGAAGCAAAACATTTAAAATTTCGACCCCTATGTATAAATAAATACAACAACTAGAGGGTTAAAATTTGATTTTTCTATTTCACTCAGTAAATGGGAATATACATGCAAATTATTGTTCCAATCCGTGAGCACTCGCTTTTAAGTTTTGTGGGTTGATATCTGCCATGAGTAGAGATCTCCCCCTGCTTGTTTTCTGTTTATTTTTCCATTATTGAGAAAATTAAGACTTGATCTTAAAATGATTTCAAAGACAGAAAGGCTCCTGCACTTTCATAAGAAATTAAGCTCTGTTTGGGAGACAATGAAGCCCATGGGAAACCAGGTACAAGGAGTTTTTTTTTTTAAATATCCTCCCACTTAAAGGAGTACTTGGGGGGGGGGGTTAATGAGTAGTGGTGAACGTTATATATTTTTTTTACTACCAAGTCATGAAGAAATTTGGTCAAGTTTTGTGGGAGTTCCTTCCAGTGAAGATCCAAGTAATCTTACTTAAAATCATTGGGAGATTTCCTCCCCCAAAGGTATGTATAAGTTCTTTACTTATATACTGTAAAAGCACTTATTTTCGCGAGCCCGTCTTAGGCGCGAAAATTTTAGCGTTGCAAAACATACTTAAATTTACACGATAATAGACTTTTGGTTCTTTGAATAGTAAATTTGCAAAATCACCAAAAGCTTCAGTTTCTCAAAGATAAGTGCTTTTACAGTATTACTGGAATTACAAAACATGCAAGTACAGTATCGACCCATCTGTATAACGTTGATCAATCAGGGAATTGTTTTAACTGCTGAAGTGAAAGTTGTTGCAATGAAAAACCGGTCATTTCGAATTTTTCCGGGGGGGGGGGGGGGAGCATACTCAATGCAAAATTTTCAAAGCCATATTGAATCATGTGTAAATATCAAACATTTCTGGTCTTAATTGTTGGAAAAGGCTGAAATATAGTTCATTCCTCCATTCTTGTAATTATTTTTGTCCATTTGAATTATGTGTCTGGAATTCAAATAGAAGTGAACGTCAAGCAACTTTAACTAAACCAATCAAATACTAAACACTGAATAATTTTACCCATAATAGTTAGCATTGTCGATACATAACGAAGCACGATACATAAACGAAGTTTTACAGCCCCAAGCTATTCCTCTCCTGCACATGGGCGGATTTATGGGGGGGCGGAGGGGGGCAATGCCCCCCCCCAGTTTTGGGAGGACTTTATGTAGTTACAACACATCTTCCAAAAATTTAAAAAAAAAAAAATTATTTTTTTGTTTTTGAACAGTTCAGAAGAGCATGGGTGGATTTATGGGGGGGGGGGGGCAAAGGGGACAATGCCCCCAGTTTTGGGAAGAATTTATATAGTAACAACTTATCTTCCAAAATCTTATAACAAAAGAAGATGATGATTTTTTCTTTTTTGAATGTTCAATGAAAATGAAGCGAATAGCGAATGTCCTTTTCTGAAGGGAGAAAAGAAAAAGAAAAAAAAATGAACATTAAATACAAATAGTACAGCTGTCACTGGGGTACTTAAAATTGGTCTAAATTCACTATTTTGGACTGAAAACCATTTGGTCAAGTATATGAATGAAAATATAGGCTAAACGAGCTATGCATTCAGCTGCAACACTTATAATAATTGACTTTTAGGACCCTCCCTTCCCCCTCCCCAATTTGCTCTAACAGAACGATCTACTCGTTACGATTTGTTTTCTCTCTTTTCAGAATGTTTATTTTCAATTTGCGTGATTTCAAAAACTAGATGTTTTGGGTTGTTACAGACGAAAGATTTTGAAGAACCTTCTGGATTCATACGTTCAAATGAAATTGGCTGATTTGAAATGTATGCTATTGGAAAAGAAGTACATAGCTAAAAGGTTTTTGTACAGCAAAATACTATCAAATGTCACAGTTAACACCATACTCAATGAATGTATGTAACAATGAAACAAAAAACTGGAAAAATTGTCCAACCATTGAACAAACAGAACGTAAAATAACTAAATCAAAACTAAATTTCTGGTTTTCCAGAATCATACATTGTAAGGAAAACATCTGAATAAAAGAAAAAGTGAGGGAGATATATTTCCGGCACGAAAGTTTTGCACAATTCATGTAAGATCGCATTATTCGCTGATGAAATGTTTTTATAACTGTGTTTTCTTTATTTTTTAAAGGAAAAAATTTGTATATATGAAGTTAATAGTTAGAAATGTACTTCATGCGCTTGGAAAATTTTCGGCTTGTCTTTTTTTTTTTTTTTTTTGGAGAAAGAAAAGTAAATACTATCGCAGACTGAATAAATTTTCTGTTATCTAAACGTTCTGATTAATTGAATCTTTTTACTTAGAGGGAAAGTACCATTTTCCTTACTTTCTAAATACTGTTTAAAAATAATGGTAAGTCATAATCATCTAAGTCTAAATGAGACAGTTATTGTCATCATTGAAATCTGAGTAATTCAGTCATCAAAAGTTTTGGAAAAGTTGACTGAAATTTGATAAAAACCGATAAAAACTTTACACAGATTTGTAAAACCATAAAAATCCTTTAACTGTAAAAACTGACGAATATTCGTTCAAATTATAAAAAATCTACAGGTAAGAGTGAATTACGTGCAGGGCCGGATTTGCCTATAAGATAAACAAGCTATAGCTTAGGGTCCCTGCTTTGAAGTGGGCCCCTAACTCCCAAAAAATTGTGATTCGTTCCTTAAAAAAATGGAAAGTGCTTGAGAAACTAATTTCATTTTCAAGTACTTAAAAACTTTGAATATTTGGAAACGTGTGGCTACAAACCTTAAATTTTAAAATTTCTAACAAATTGTAGGGGGAGGAATGCCAAAATGTGTCAAATTCAGCTACTTGCTACATCCTGCATCAAAAACGTAAAAATCATGGTTCTCGCGTTTGTAAAATATTACTTGAAATAAATTTTTGTGACTCACATGCTTCATATCTTGCTATTTATTTAATCCCGAATGCAGAATTTTGGAAATTCTTTTGTATTGATTGCTTTTATCTTCCTTTTACTGCATATTGTTAATCTGTTTAGCCCGGGGAAAAAATGATACACCACCCCTATTTCTTTTCGTTTTCTGCACTACTTATAATTTAAAAAAAAGTTGTAATGAGAAATTAAAGTTTTTTTTTCTCTTAAACATAAAAAAGCCGTTTCTTACAAAGTTTGAAGAGGATTTTCGCCCCTTCTTCTTTGTCACATTTTCCATAAATCAAATTTTGGAGAGGGAGAGAATTGAAGAGACCATGTTCACAACACACACAAACTACAGTCGGACCTCCATATATCAAAGTAGCAAATTGCCGAAAAAAAATTCGATATACAGAAATTTCGATGTATGGAAACGATCTTATTTTATCATAAAAGTATCCTAAAACATTAAAATTAAAGCTAATTTTCGTCAATGAAACCCACCATTTTATAATTTATACGAGTATCGGATTAAATTAAAGTTAATGATTAAAAAATTAACAGAAATTACATTTTTACGCCAACCATTCATCTTCATATTCTTCGGCAATTCAACTTGATCGCAACATTAGGGGATTTTCGTTTTAACAATGTGATCGAGAGAAAAGTAAAAAATCAATCTACTTAACTTGAATGTTTTTTACTGAAGATAAGAAGACTAGAAATGATAATCAACAAACAAAACTGATAATTTGAAACTGATTTTACAGTGTTACTGGTTACAGCTAAGATTTGAAATAAACTTGAGGGAATTTAAGAACTTCAGAACGGAACAACAACTAACTACACAGCCCTCAAACCCAGGTTTTTTATGAGTTCCGTAGCAACCTTTAGTAAACGTAATTTTCTCATCTAACCTTCATTTTTCATGAGACAAACAGTTTAAAGTGGAAAAAAAAAATCTACGAATATCTCGAAAATATTTCGATATATAGAGATTTTTTGATATATAGAAACAATTTTTCTATGTAATTAACATGGAAATTTGCTGGGATTTCGATATATAGAAAATTTTGATATGTGGAAGTTTGATACATGGGAGTTCGACTGTAATTTATTTTTCTACTCACAATATACATGATGGGCAGCCAAGTTGCCCTTTTTCCCGAATAGCGGTCAAAATATATGCCATAAAGTTATCCCGCTATTCGGTCAGGAGGTTTTTTGCAGTCATGCCTTCATGACTGTCTATAGCCATATAACCCAAGCGCTCTCATGCAGCTGCGCAGTAGGCAATCGCGGAAAGCCCCATTACGCAATTATGGCGATCCCAAGTTATTATAATCTTGGGATCCCTGTCAAGTGTTAAGCAATGTAACAGCGTGGAGCATATAATTTCTTACAAAGTTTGAATAATACTGTTCAACTGTATATAATCTACTCCTCAATTTCAGAGACTGGAAAGTGGAAATTATTGATAGGTTCTAAAATCCCTGAAAATAATTGGTGCAGTATAGCCTACCAGGGCTCTTGAACCAAAACCCAATCTAACCAACCAAACCTTGAAAATAATTAGACAAATCTTTGAAACTCCTAAAGCAAAGTGTGCTTCAATTTTATTTCTTATCAAGTGTATAAATTAAGAATTGTTCAAATGGGTAGTATGTTACTCTCTTGATACCTATTCTCTAAATCTGTGCACCATTTCTTTTCAAGTATTAACTTGCATCACAAAGCACTATTAAAGCGTAAAACTTTTTTAAAAAAATGCCTATTATTTTCAATTAACCTTTATAAGATTTCAAGATGCAGAATTTTATATCTATTTTATATAATTTCCTCCTGGGGAGTAACCCCCGGACCCCCAAAATTGGAGATATTCTATATCCCACTTAAAAGGGAGCCCTGCGTCACTCTCTCAATACCAGCCCCCTCTCTTTTCAGGTCAATTCAAAAAGGACACCATGATTACACACTGTAATGAAAACGACACATAAAAAAGTAAAGAATGGCCTTATACATCACAGAAAACGGAGAAAAACATGGGAGAGGGGTGGGGAGGGCAATTAAAAATGTTGCTCAAAAAAAAAAAAAAAATCCTGCCCCCCCAGGAATTCAGTCCTAAATCCGCCTATGCTCCTGCAAGGATTGCTAGGGGCTGTATTCCAGCAGGATAATGGCCGTCCACATGTCGCCAGGACTGTCAAACCCTACCTTGATACACAGCACGTACAACTTCTTCCTTTGCTTGCGTATTCCCCGGAAATGTCACCGATTGAACATGTGTGCGATTGATTTCGTTGGGCAGCGTCTCGCTCGTGATCTTCATCCTGTTGCTTCGACAGACGAACTTTGGTTGCGCATACAAACAATATGGAATACTCTTCCGCAGGCAGATATTCAAACTTTGTTTCACTCCATGCAAAGTCGTATGGTAGCCATACAAAGTGCTAATTTCTATCTTTTTTTTTTATTGTTTGTTTGGTTTGAAAATGTGATCATTTATTTGTACCATTACCACTCAATTGTGTATTGAATTTCATTCAATTATGATGCTTCCTTCATGGTGTTGCGATTTTCATAAACAGGAGTGTATTTACACTGGAAAATTTAACGATCCCGAAAATAAATTTTATTTTTGGAATTCTGTTGCATCCGCTTCTGTAACAGCCGAGCCGCCCGCCTTCTTTTGTAATGTGATTATACTACTGGGACATCACTAATTTTGAATTCACCATTATTTTCAGCACTTCTTTTATTTTATATTTTGTAGTGGTGGAATTACATGTTCTTAATTTTGCCTTGCCTCGTATATATAGATATATTAAAGCTTATCTTAATTTTTTGAAGGCTTTAAAAAATCAATATTGTCATGGGATAGGGAAATTCTTATACTCTAAAACAGTTGTGCCCAACATACGGCTTGCAAAATTAATACATGTGGCTAGTTGAAATTTGTGGTTTAGATAATAGAATTTACTGAAAAACGTGGCTTTACTTTAAAAAACGAAAATGCTGTTAAGTTACATGAATGTTTAGATGCACTGCTGACACCTAAGGGCAATATTTTAATAAAGTAATTTATTGTTCGAAACTTTAATGACTCATGCAAACTTTGTCCCATTCATTACTATTTGTTAGACATTTAAGCATCAGTATATTGCATTCTCTCTACTTATACTTCTCTTAAATTTATATATTAGACAAATAAGAACGGGGTCCGTGGTGGCCTGATCGGTAAGGCATTGGACTTGGGGCCGAAGGGTCTCGGGTTCGATCCTCGCTGGTCGAAGATCCACCGTCGTCATTAATGGTGACTGGGCGACGTTAAAAATGCTCGTGGTCGCAATGTCCTCCAAGTGAAACGATACCTCTGGGGGTGCCAGACCAGAAGGTTATTCGGCTCCTGGCCTGGCTCTAAATTCTCGAACTGTCCATAAATGGCACCACCATTTATTGTGTTGCCTTCTGAAGGCAAGGCGCCAGGCACGCAGTCCTTCATAGTTTGAGGGCCAGAGGTCCCTTTGACAGTTGAAATAAGAACAGTTTGTATGGTGTGCACTAACATTTTTTCAATCACAAGCACAAGTAAGATCTTCGATGAGGTAGTGGCATTCACGTAAAATTTTTGCTAAATGCCCATTTCCGAAAATTGGAGATTTTGACATTAAATAGTACTATTCTCTTTGTGTAACAAGGAAACTTTTACACCAAGATGAAACTTTGTCATGAAACTTCTTATGAAGTCTTGGAAAAGTCATGGAAAGTTTTAATCCCGAGTGAGTATGAACCCTGAGTTAAATTCACATCATTCAATGAATCAATCAAAATATATACATTTAAATATATATATATATATATATATACATATATATAACACTCAAGAAATGAAAGTGCTTGAAATAAGGTTACAACAAATGCGAAAATGAACTGCTTACATTTAAAACAGCAGTTACAAGTACTACAAGCAATAGTTTTTTGTTTTTTTTAATAAATTTTTCGTCGCCCGCGAGAAGTTTACAAACAAAAAAAAAGTGATGTGTTTTTCTCTAAGCATCTGGAAAGAAAACTTCTCCAAACAATTTCTGAGCGCGGCCGGAGGGGGGGGGGGCTCCGACGTTTACTTTCTGATACAGCTACTGAGTTCTGACGATTTTTCCAACGTCATCAAAGGTATCCCGGAATGTGCTTAAGATTTCGTTTCCAAAGAGAGAGAGCACTGAATCTTCCTCATTTCCTTAACATCACAAAACTTTTGATATCCATCTTTACTTCAAAAAAGTAAGTTGCACATAAAGAATTTCAATGTTAAATTTATCTTACTCTTACTGAATTCACTTTTTTAAATATTGTTACAAATTCTGTAAATAGTAATTATTGTAGTAACGTAACCTGTAAATAGTTTCCCGTAATGAATATACAACCCCTTTTCATTCCGCTAAAGTATACGACCCTCTATTTCCTTTTCTTTTCATTGATAAAATTTGATAACGGTCTACGCATTTCTGGAAGCAGAAAGAATGTTGTGGAAACTTCTTCGATGTTTATAAAGGCGTCCTGCGTGATAAAAAAAGGGAGTTTCGATTGAGAATTTGTGCTGTGAGTGGATTAGCTCTGTTTATTGCGAGGCATTTCGCTGTGTTGTTTTCGTATTTGGAAGTAAATACGTGTGTAAACGTTGAGTTTACGGTGTTGTGTGATAATTGCTTAATTGCTGATGAATAATTTAGCAGTTGTTGACGATATTTCCTGTACATAGTGTAAATAAATTTCCTGTGTTTTTATCAAGAACTGTGTCGTTCCTTTCAAGAAAGTTGGAAGTCTCGCCGAATCCGTTACAATTGGCGCCCAACGTGGGGCTTCTTCTGGACTTTCTTGGAGTAAGTGTGACTTTGGACATGTTTTTCATAAAGACTGTTTGAATTTATAGACTTTGTTTTTATGGTGATTACTCGCGCAATGGATGACCAATTAAAACAACTTCTGGAAGCAATTAATGCTGCGAAAAGCGACTTGGCTGAAAGTTTGGCGGCTAATCAAGAACAATTAAAAAATGATATGGCGGCTAATCAAGAACAATTAAAAAATGATATGGCGGCTAATCAAGAACAATTAAAAAGTGATTTGACTGAAAGTTTTACTGCAAATCAAGAACAATTAAAAAATGACATTGCGGCTAATCAAGAACAATTGAAAAGTGATTTAATGGTACTGAAAAATGATTTAACTTCTAACCAAGAGTAAATTAAAAACGACCTTACTTCGGTAAAGACTGTGATGGAAAATAAATTTAATGAGATAGAGCATCGAGTTGATGCTATTGAAGGGAAGTTTGAAGCAGTTGAAGGCCCATTCATCGCAGTGGAAAATAAAATCGAAGAGAAATTTGAAGAAAAATTGACTACCGTTGAAGGCCGATGCAATGCTGTAGAAAATAAATTGGAAGAAGAAGATAGAAAATTTCATCAACTTAAAGAAGACATCTTTAAAGACCTGGAAAGGAGATTGGCGACCGCGGAAAGCTGCTCTGTACAGTTTGGCGCTCCCACATCGGTTGCTCGACCGTCCATTAAACTTGCCACATATGATGGGAAAACTTCGTGGCAGGTTTACAAAATTCAATTCATGATAGTGGCGGAAGCGAACGGATGGGACTCTGCTACCAAGGCCTGCCATCTTGCAGCATCTCTGAGAGGTGACGCAGCGGACATTCTTCAGACCCTTCCGGACAGCCAGCGCCTGGATTTCGCCGCCCTCACATCTGCGTTGGAGCTTCGCTTCGGTGAGAAGTGCCAGAAAGATTTCAGCCGACTCCAGTTGAAGTCCCGTTTCCAGAAAACCGGGGAAACCCTGCAAGAGCTAGCGGCGGACATCGAGAGACTGTCTCATCTTGCTTTTTGCGACTGCCCTGCGGATGTTCGAGACAACCTGGCACTCAACTACTACATCGACGGGGTTCGAGATCCGGAAATCCAGAAAGCTCTACGGATGGCGGATGTCAAAGACCTGAGTTCTGCTGTTGTGTATGCGATGAAGTTGGAGGCCGCCCAGCAAGCAACCCGCAAGGATCGCCATTCAATCCGCGGCGTGAAAACTGAGGAGTCTGATCCGGTTTCGTCACGCTTTGCTGAACTGGAAAAACAAATAAAAGAAATTGCAGGAATCCTCAAAAGGACTTCGGCTCCCAAGTACCAAAACGGACAACCACTTAAGTGCTGGAAATGTGGCGGCGAGGGTCACTTACGAAGAAACTGCGAAGCTCACCAAGAAACCAGAGGGAAGAGCGCCTCTCCCTCTCAGGTCCAGGAAAACTAAGCCATGGCAATCTCGCGGGGCGGAGGTCGCCAAATTGGAATGAGCCCCATCATAAAGTTTTCCAGATTTCATCGACGAGTGGCGGTAGTAATGGACTGTTTGTTTACGCATATGTAAACGGGTTTCCCTGCGAACTGATTATTGACACTGGAGCCAATGTTACAATCATTAGAACAGATGTGGCTCGTCAATTTGGACTCAACATTCTATGGACGCCGCCCTGCGTTACCCTCCAAACTGTGACAGGTGACAAGATCGAGATTGAAGGTAAAGTGAACTTAGAAATTGTGTTTGGAAATGCCACTTACCATCATACGGCATTCGTTGCCGCTATCACAGACCCCTTCATTCTCGGATTGGACTTTTTAAAGAAGTATGACTTCAACCTCGACTTCAAGACTAATGAACTGCACTCGATGAGAGAAGACATAGCCATCTTCAACGCTGAAAATGATGTAAAATCCGCTCATCAAATAATAGCCCAAACAGATTTATCGATTCCCTCAAGGTCAGAATCATTAATACCTGGCTCCATTGAAGAAAGCAATAGTTTTCGATTTGGACTCATTGAATACCCTAACCTAAGCAATAACCTAAAAGGAGTGCTGGTAGCATCTACGCTTGTGGACCTTTCTAAGGATGTAATTCCTGTGAGAGTCGCCAACGTGAGTGAAAGGCCAAGGAATGTCCGGAAAGGTGAAGTGTTAGCAAACTGTATTCCAGTAAACAGCATCATTAGAAGAATCAATTCCCCCGAGACTGTGTCTTCTGAGTCCTTGACATCGAAGTTAGTTGGGAGTGCGCCATTATCGAAAGATCAAAGAACTGCTGCGGAACAATTGGTGGATGACTTCAAGCATCTGTTTTCATCAGCATCGGAGGATGTTGGCCGTACGAACTTAACGCAGCATAGGATTTACACTGGAGAACACCCCCCCTATTAAACAGCATCCAAGACGACTACCGTTCGCCAAGAAGGAAGAGGTTGAGACCCTCCTGAAAGAGATGCGGGAGAATGATGTCATCGAACCCTCGTCCAGTCCTTGGGCCTCTCCCATCGTCTTGGTCCGAAAGAAAGATGGCTCCACCAGATTTTGTGTCGATTACCGGCGGCTGAATGAAATCACCAAGAAAGACAGTTACCCTCTTCCACGGATAGACGACACCTTGGACACTCTTTCCGGACACAAGTGGTTTTCGACCCTGGACTTGAAGAGCGGCTACTGGCAGGTTGAGATACACCCTGATGACCGAAAAAAGACAGCGTTTACAACTGGACAAGGCTTATGGCAGTTTAAAGTGATGCCCTTCGGCCTCTGCAATGCACCAGCTACGTTCGAGCGTCTTATGGAGACAGTGTTAAGAGGACTTTCCTACGAATCCTGTCTGGTCTACTTAGACGATATCATCATCGTGGGACGCAGTTTCGAAGAACATCTGGCAAATCTTAGGAAGGTGCTGCAAAAGCTTAAGGAAGCCAATCTGAAGTTAAGCCCGTCCAAATGTAATTTGTTCCGCCGGGAAGTGAACTACCTTGGTCACATCATCTCTTCTGAAGGTGTACAAACCGATCCAGAAAAGGTATCTGCTGTCAAGAGTTGGAGTCGTCCCGAAAACATCCATCAGCTGCGAAGTTTCCTGGGGCTCTGCACGTACTACAGGAAGTTTGTAAAAGGTTTTTCCAACATTGCACGACCTTTGCATAAGCTGACGGAGAGCAAGCAAAAGTTTGAATGGTCCAAAGAATGCGAAGATGCATTTCTACGACTGAAGGAGGCTTTAACATCAACGCCTATCCTCGCCTATCCTCAGCCTGAAAAATCCTTCATCCTGGACACTGATGCGAGCAACGAGGGCATCGGAGCTGTTTTATCCCAAGAAATTGACGGAAATGAACATGTCATCGCTTACTGGAGCAAATGCTTATCAAAGTCGGAGCGAAATTACTGCGTCACCAGAAAGGAGTTACTGGCCATAGTGAAAGCTGCACTTCCATCATTACCTCTACGGCCGAAAATTTCTGCTTCGGACAGATCATGCCTCATTAACTTGGCTTTTGAACTTCAAAAATCCGGAAGGCCAGATAGCCAGATGGATACAGCGGCTCCAGGAATATGACATGGAGATCAAGCATCGAAAAGGGTTATCTCACGGTAATGCTGACGCTTAACAAGGAGACCCTGTCCTGAGAACTGCCGCTATTGTTCCCGAATCGAGAAACAGTATGGAACGACTAGCCCTACCGCCTATCAGGTGACAGTGACTCCAACATCATCAGAACCTGATCCATGGAGTGATGACCAAGTTCGAAAAGATCAACTTGAAGACCCCGACATAAAACCAATTTTAGAGTTCATGGAAAGTGACAGTCGACGCCCTAGCTGGCAGGACGTTTCCATCTTCAATCCTGCAACAAAAAGATACTGGGCTTTATGGAACTCACTCCATTTACGGAACGGCGTGCTACACCGGAAATGGGAATCTGACGACGGCAAAACATCTAGGTGGCAGTTACTACTTCCCCGATCAAGGATTTCAGATGTTCTGAAAGAAATACATAGTAGTGCGACTGGAGGACATTTTGGTGTCTTGAAAACCCTCAATAAAGTTCGGGAGCGCTTCTTCTGGAGCAAGGCGAAGGATGACGTGGAGAAGTGGTGCCATTCTTGTGACGCCTGTGCTGCTAGTAAAGGACTAAAGAAGAGAAGCAGAGGGAAGCTACATCTGTACAACGATGGAGCTCCTTTCGAACGAATTGGGATCGACATCCTGGGTCCTCTACCAAGAACTGCTGATGGAAACAAATACATTCTTGTTTCCATCGACTACTTCACCAAATGGCCGGAAGCATATCCCATTCCAGATCAAGAGGCTACCACCGTAGCAGAGACTCTAGTCCAACATTGGATCTCGAGATATGGAACACCTTTGCAGATTCATTCCGATCAAGGGAGGAATTTCATCTCTGCTGTGTTTAAGGGCCTATGTCAAATTTTCGGAATTGAGAAAACTAGGACAACACCACTACACCCACAATCGGACGGCATGGTGGAGAGATTTAACCGCACAATCCTGAATAATCTCTCGCTTATGGTATCCAGAAATCAACAGGATTGGGACAAGAAGCTACCTTTGTTCCTGCTGGCCTACCGCAGTGCTGTCCACGAGACTACTGGATTTGTCCCATCTCAGATGCTCTTCGGACGAGAGCTTCGGCTACCTTGTGATCTCGTCTTCGGTCGTCCTCCGGATGCGCCTGCATCGCCTGAGGAATACATCCAGGATCTCCAGGCCCGGTTGGAAGACGTTCATAACTTCGCACGAGAGCGAATCAACATCGCGGCGGAGAAGATGAAGACCCGATACGACACAAGGTCTACTGGACATGAATTCAACGAAGGCGACAAGGTTTGGTTATGGAATCTCATCCGACGGAAAGGTCTGTCACCCAAATTGCAGTCGCATTGGGATGGACCCTACAAAGTCCTTAACCGACTGAATGACGTCGTAGTGAGGATCCAAAAATCACCTAATGCAAAACCTAGGGTTGTACATTATGATCGGTTAGCCCCATACTATGGCCATAGTTCATGAGTATTACGTAAACAACCATGGTTGATAACATAAAAGTTGTAGATAATTTTTGCTTTTAATGTTTAGTAATATTTCTTGTTATTATTGTGTTTTCTGTATCTGTTAGTTATTAATTAATGTGTGTATTTGTGAACTTGTGATAGACTTATGTTTGCACCCTTTCTGGGGATTGTACTGCCCGGGACGTGCAGTCCTTAGGAAGGGGGCAATGTTACAAATTCTGTAAATAGTAATTATTGTAGTAACGTAACCTGTAAATAGTTTCCCGTAATGAATATACAACCCCTTTTCATTCCGCTAAAGTATACGATCCCCTATTTCCTTTTCTTTTCATTGATAAAATTTGATAACGGTCTACGCATTTCTGGAAGCAGAAAGAATGTTGTGGAAACTTCTTCGATGTTTATAAAGGCGTCCTGCGTGATAAAAAAAAGGGAGTTTCGATTGAGAATTTGTGCTGTGAGTGGATTAGCTCTGTTTATTGCGAGGCATTTCGCTGTGTTGTTTTCGTATTTGGAAGTAAATACGTGTGTAAACGTTGAGTTTACGGTGTTGTGTGATAATTGCTTAATTGCTGATGAATAATTTAGCAGTTGTTGACGATATTTCCTGTACATAGTGTAAATAAATTTCCTGTGTTTTTATCAAGAACTGTGTCATCCCTTTCAAGAAAGTTGGAAGTCTCGCCGAATCCGTTACAATATATATATATAAATTTTTTAAAACAAATTTGCAATGCTTTCTTTAAATTACGCAATTGACAGTCGAAATTTCCCGAATAAACAGAGAGCGATGTAAGCATACTTGACGATTTTATAACTCCAGCACTTTCCGGATTCTAATGTTCATCACGTGAGAATGGAAGCCATCATTAGAGGGGTTGCATCCACTTCCTTCATTAAGGAAATTAGGACAAAAGACTCGCCGAGATGAGAACGAATTTTCACTCTGACTTTCAGATCGATTTTCTGGTGACATGGATTGCCCTGAGAGTGGTGCTGGTCACTTGGATGCTCTGGTACCTTCCGCAGAAGGACTTGATGACAAGTTGCTTTGTCCTTGCGGCCTTGGTCTTTTTGGAATTGTTCGGACGATATTATGTGACAGGCGGGAGGGTCTCACCAACAGGTAAAGCCGTTCTCATAACAGGTGAGCATTATCTTATTAACAGTAGCCATTGCTTCTGGTAAATGCAGCAATAGAACTTCTTAAAGAGAGCGATAACTTTAATGGTAGCTGTAAGACAAGAACGATGTTGTCAAACGTTTTTGATTGCTTGAATATGGAAGAATGAAATGTATGTAGGATTAATTACGGTACCTGGGACTCGAGGATAAATGACTCCAGTCTACTCTCGGTAACTCGAAGTCCCTAGTGACCGTCTGCAAACCTTCGAATTAACTGAAGCTTCCACAGCCTTCTCAAGAGTTTGGGTCCTAATGAAAATCTTAAGATAAAAGAATATTCGTGTTATGAAGCTTCGAGTTATCATAAATTGGAAGTTTAAGCTATGGATTAATCGAATCACCAACAGAAAAAGGCATTTTATTTGGAAGTTTGTTGTGAGATTTATGGAGAAGAGCCACACAGCAGCATAGGTAGTACAGCAAAAGGCTTCCGCGTCTCATGGGCTTGGGTTTAAATCCTGACTCTTTCATGAATATCGTTGAATGATTTTACAGTTCCTCCCATGTCCCAGTGTTCATGGACGTGCACAGAAATTTTGTTACTCGTCACAAATGACTTGAACACGCCCCCCCCTTCTATATTGTTTACCCCTACGTCCCTACATATATTTCCCTCCTCATTTTAAAAATCTCAGACCCGAGCCAACAGGTATCCCTGCTCCCCTCCTCCTGTGCACGCCTCTGCCAGTGCTTCAGATTCTATTTTGAGCAGCAGCCCTGTGATACATTGAAGATCTTCGTGCTTGACTTGTTTAGCCTACTACAAAAGAGGCAAGGAGAAACAAAGGGATGTAAGTGGCAAAATTAAAAACTTAGAGATAACCTGTAAAAATGGTAATTGAACCTCTCCTCTGTTTTGCGGCAAGAGATTGTACTAGTAGCCCAAGCCGGTGCTGTTACACAGCATTATTTAGAAAAACTTAAGAATGAAAGCCTACCTAGAGGACCTTATCTTTTTACTCAAAACTTGAAAATGTCCACTTACATCCCTCATCGCTTTGCTTCTCACTGTCTCAAAGGTACGAAATTCAGAATGGGCGGCTGTTGGTTTACAAACGAGTAGAAATGCAATTTACTGGTGAGAATAAATATTTTAAAAATTGAACATACCTACAAAGTTTTTTATAATTTCATTAAAGATGTATGGTTACTACTACTATAAAATGCATAGAATTTGCTGTGCAAAGAATTAGGTAC
Source organism: Uloborus diversus (assembly GCF_026930045.1). Taxonomy (NCBI): domain Eukaryota; kingdom Metazoa; phylum Arthropoda; class Arachnida; order Araneae; family Uloboridae; genus Uloborus; species Uloborus diversus. The sequence goes on along the minus strand of NC_072736.1, from coordinate 60,678,929 downwards.
TACGTTTGCAGACAGCACGGACGTTGTTGAATACGATATAAAAATTCATCGGATATTGCGTAAATCTCATGACAATGCATTGTCATGACGTTTACGCAATGTTAGACGAATTTTTTTTATCGTGCTAAACGACGGCTGTAGATTTTACCGATAATCGAAATGTGCATAATAGTAAATGTAACTAAGCATTAAGTATAAAAACCATCTCAATTCGTAAATTTTCAAAAGTGCGGTTTTTTTTTTTTTTTTTTTTTGAGCAATCACGATTGCTTATTGCTTTTATTTGACTGTTTTGATGTCCTATTAATTTATTTTCCCGCCAGCACCCTCTGCAGCACCACCGTCGACCGGCCGCCTCACGATGCTGCTCCTATAGCGAAAACCGTCTCCAGGTTGCTTCAATATCCTACACTTACACGCATACATACACCCACGTACACATACACACACACATATACATACACATACACACACTCAAACACATACACATACAGACACTTACACACACTCAAACACATACACATACAGACACTTACACATACACACATACCTACACACAACTACCCACACACTCATGCCTGCACACAGACACAAACATATATGCCTACACATAAACACACATACACGCCCCCCACACACAAACACTCATACACACAACTACCCACACACACATACCTGCACAGGCCTCCATACACACACACACACACTCGTGATTGCGAAAAACATAATTTGAATTCCAGATGTCAAAATTCAAATTATTATTATTTTTTTTATACAATGAGATACTATTTTGTCTAGACTATCACACGACGAAGTGACTTGGATCTCTAGTCAAAAACCGCTGCCAAAAATCCATTTTACTTCAAAACCATCTCGATCCATGGATGCACAAAAACCTACATCTAATAGGAATCAGTTTTAGTCATCATTGAAAATAATGCTATACTGTATCCGAATTTGCTGAATCGTCAGGAAAAGGTACCTTTTTGGTAGGGCACAGTGGTCTCCCATTGGGTTGCCTTGTTGCCATTGTAAAAATGTAAGGGCAACACTAAACACATTATTAAATACAGTAAAACCTGTAAAGTTTATCACCCTTGTAAGTTGACCACCTGGTCTAAGTTGACCGCCTTTTTCAGGCACGGAATTAGCCTTTATCTTATAAATCAACCTCTGTAAGTTGACCACCTGTTTAAGTTGACCGATAAAGTAGTGCACCGCAAGTGGTCAACTTACACAGGTTTCACTGTACATATCTTAAGTAACTCACATTTATGGTTGTACCTGTGCAGACCAGGGCCGCCGAGAGGGGGAAGGCAGCAGGGGCAAAATCCTCGGGGCCCGAGCGCCTCCCCAAAAAGGAAAAAAAAAAAATGTTCAGAGTATATGCTGCTACCTGAACTTCTTTTTCGGTGTTGGAAAAGCAAAAACATCTCTCATTCAACATTTTAACCCATTATTCAACATCTGCGTGTTCACAGCATCAAGTGCTTGTGGACCAGTTCCGTAGGGGGCTATCTTGCAGAGACGTTTCTATTGGGACGGAAAAAAACGCAGGACCGTCATGACAAACAGCGCGCTTTGGAAGTTAATGATGCAAATGAAAACATCATTGCTATAAATTTGCTTTGCAAGAAATAATCGAAATAGCAGCAGTTTTTAGTGGCCTGATGCAGATGATATTGGAATTATTACTGAGGTAGGATGAAGTGATAGTGCTTCTTCCTCAGCCAGCTTTAAAGAGACACTGCCATTTAGTGTTTAAAATTTCTTTTTCAACTTATAATGTAGTCTAATCTGCTAAAACCGGTCTTAATTAACTCTATTATACATTTATTCAACACTAAAGTAAAATATGTACCTATAGAATTTCAATAAGTTTCACAAATGTATTTTTTTTTTTTAAATGTCACTGATAACTACATTTACAAAAAATACTTCACACTATGTAAAAATTTGCGTACATTATCAAGTAAAACCCATTTACCCCTCTTTTAGATATGCTTGCTTTAAATTCAAATAAAAGGAGGGGGACCCACCACTTACCCCATCCTAAAAGATAATTGGGACACCCGTCTGATTATTTAAAAAAATAATCGTTAAAATATTTTTATCATTATTATAGGAAATAATGATGAACCTGTATTTGTGTTAATAACTAGGGGCCAAGGCCTTGGGGGGGGGGGGGACTCCGTATAAGAGAAAACGTAAAGATTAATTAAACTTTTCGCATTTGATATTTACTCTTATGGCACTTTCAATAGAGTTAATTGTTTTCTTGTAAGCAGTTTTGATTTTTTCTTTTTTTCCCTTTCCTTTCTCCCCTCCCTTTTTTTCCTTCTTTTCTAATTTTTGTTTTTTTTTTCCTTCTTTTTTTGGGGAGCGGGAGGGGCCCGGTGATATAACTGACAAGGGGCCCGCCTTGGCTTTCTGCGGCCCTGAACTTGGCATAGCCTACTAAACTAATTTCCCATTATCCTCGTTCAACTACATGAAAAAAACTTTATTTTCTTTGAGAAACCTAGAATTTTATAATAAAATGACACAAACGGATCCGACATCATTTTCTGGAATTATTTTTTTATAACACTTTGAAAAGAATATGTTTCCCGTCATGCAAGTTACGATTAACTGATCAGTCTTTTTCATCTACATGAAAAGAACAAACTCTTCAAGTGAAGAATTTTTTTATCATTTTACTAGTGGCGCACGACTTTAACGTAGTAGAAAATTAAAAGGTCATTTGATTTGCCTGTATATTAGGGTGTATCGAAAAAAACTTTTTTTTCGAACTTCAATTTGTCAAGTTGATAAAAAGTTGCTCCTACCGATCCACATCTTACATTTAAATAAAAATTATCCGAGTCAAAAAAATTTAGGTGCCCCGTTCGAGGCTTAAAGTTTATAATTTTCTTCAAAAAATCATTTTTTTCTAAAAAATTTTGAATAGCAGAAAAAATTAAAATTTACTAAAGTTGAAAATTGTGAGTAATAAAGACGGGAATTATCGTCAAATAAAACGGGTTGCTCTTTATCGTCATTTAGGTTCCCGCATAGTATACAAAAATAAAGATTTTATGAAAGTTCAAGTTAGAAGTTTCAGTATATATGTATTAGCTTAATTTTTTTTTTTTTTTTTTTTTTGTAAATGTTGGTTTAAAAATTTCTTTGCTAATAAAGAATTTTACTGCATTTCTTTATATTTTATAGATAAAAAATATTTGAATTTATTTTCTGATTATATTGTAAGATTACTTTTGTGAAGTTTAAAAAAAATAAAGGTTATAAAATAATCTGGCATACATCGTTTTCATTTTATTGCATAGAAATATGTTATTAATTATAAAAAACTAAACACCAAAACATATGTAGAATATTATATGTATTGTTATATTATATCAAGCTTTTTCCATACTACTGTTTTTGAACAGCTCTAAAAGGATGAGTGAGTTTTGCTGGAGGTTTTTTCAGTACACCATTTGTCGCATAATAAGTCAATAAAGTCAAATAATAATAAGCAACTATCGTTTGGTACACAAAAGTGTGCCCTTCGCTTCGTATGGGATGGGAAGGGATTTTTTCCCAAAAAATAATGCGATTGATGAAAATGGGGGCTATGGCTCCACAGCAGTTATTACCGAGCTTAAATCACTGTGGACCATTTAGCAAAAGATCTCCACAAACCTGATGACCTTCTAATATTTTTCTTTTCTTATGGGAGTCATATTTGGCTTTTGCTCAAGAACTGCAAATTTCGGACAAATACGATGTCTTTGATTTGTGTACTTCTGTATCCAATTTAACTACATTAACGTTGGTCATTGTATTAGTTTATTTGATTCATTACAGCAGGGAGTGAACGCTGATTGGTTTCACCAACACAGTCTCAGTAAAAGTTTTATATAACGTCGCAAATTTTACCTCTCACTTAAAAAGACATTCAAAAACTTGAGCCGCTTAACGTACTGCGAGTCATCCTGTATTTCATCCAAGTTTCTGTCGCCTCTTTGACGAGTATTGCAGAGTTGTCTGTTAATTCATCCAACATAAGTTTCAAGGTGCCACCCACATTTATAATATCAGCTTCATGGTGACAAAAACATCGACAGACACTTTCTACAGGTTAGAGAGCATAAATAATGAGAGGTTTTTCATTGCTTTCTTCTTCGGAGATAAATATTGGTGCACTTTTAGTAAGTTAAAGGTTTTGAGTTTTTTCCTTAAGCTTACTAAGTATTCTCGCTAATCCAGCGGGTTTTGCAATCTGAACTGCACTTTCTCAGTTTTTTTCTAAAGCGCAAATTTCTGGGTGAATTTTAGTGACGGTTTTTGAAAATGTTTATAATTTCTACGAATTTTCTGAATTGCAGAACGTATGAAACTGAAACCTCAAATGAGAATGATGCTTGTGGAAATATTCGTTTTATGAGCGGTGAAAGTTGGAGAACGTTTGCTCTCAATCCCGCGGGATTAACCCCGCAAAATATCATGCGGGATCCCACAGGATTCGGGATTGGAAACACTATTTCTAACCAAGCCACAAGGCCTTGTTAAATACTTTTTTAAGGTGAAAATCAAGGCTTAAATGTGAAAATCACGGAAGTTTAGAATAATGCGAGAAACCTATATATAATGTTTATGATAGTTTTTCCCCCTTACTTTTATCTCCGACTTGACTGTGTGCAGTTTTCAACTTGAAAAACATTTAACATTTTTCCTGTTAAAAAAAATGATTTTTTGAAGAAAATTTAAAATTCTTTAGGCCTCGCGCGGGACACCTAAGTAATTTTGATTTGGATAAAAAAATTTATGTAATATATGGGTCGATATAGGCAACTTTTTATCAACTTGACAAATTGAATTTCGCAAAAAAGTTTTTTTCGATCCTCCCTACTGTATATTTACAAATAATGGATGATGAATTTCTCGCCAATTTGCTATGTTCATTTGCTCGCCCATGTTACAGTTCCACGTTATGATAATTTGGTAATTTACTCGTCCACGTTATGATAATTTGCTCGGTAAAATGTTCCTAAAATTGGAATAGAAAAAGAACAAAATCGAATTTTCGGAAAATCGCTTCTAGGTACACACCTTTATGCTACAAACTAGTTCTGCCAAATTTCGTGAAAATCGAACACAACGGGCTAGGCACTATGCGCGTCACAGAGATCTTGACAGAGAGAGATCGAGACAGAGAGACTTACAGCTTTATTATTAGTAAAGCAGATAAAGAAGTTGAAGAAAAAATAAGTCAATAAGAGTAATTTTTTTTTTTTTAACTTTTGTATGATTCTTCAAAAACGAACTGTTCTAAAAAGGGATCGCACTTCCCCCAACCAGCCCTATATTGGTTTAAAATGTTTCTATCAAGCCTAATTTTGCAAATGCAAATATTTTGTTTTCTTCCTTAAAATTTACAAAATGATTTTACAAGGTGCAAATTTTTGAAGACTATCGTGTTAAATATCTTACGTGGAAAATTATTGAACTGCTGAAATACAAGGAAAGAATTCTATAGGGGAGCGGGGAGGATACTGCAAGTGGAAAATGGTTGTGGATACAGAGAGAGGGACATGGATATGGGTTTTCGCTTCAAATACGTATTCTCTACTACATTATTTTCTGAAACATTTCGACCGTTAAAACTTAATAACATGAAATATTTAGTTCTAGGGGAAAAAAGTACATACAAACATCTGAAGAGAAGGGATTAATGTTTTAAAACTCGTATTGGAATGAAGTCCTTTTATTCACAACATTTTAAGTACCCCTCACTATTTTCCTTCCCTTTGAAAATAGCCATTTCTGCATTTCTCAGTTTGGAGCTGAATAGTTAAAAGATGAATTGTGCATTTTGAATTGAAAATCTTAATCAAAAATACTCAAACTGAGATGCTGCCAAAGCCTAATTAATATTTTTTAAGCTTCCTGCGATGGCAGTCATGGGCACCCATATGCAAAATTTTAAGGGAGAGAGGGGGGGGGAGGCTTAGATTTTTTCCCATGGTTTAGCGGGATATTTTCCCCATGGAAACCGATTTCTGTATATATTAGAATTATTGAAATTTGACATTTTTAACAACTTATTCATTAATGACTGGAGAAGAATTTTTTTTTACATTTTTGCAAAGAAAAAAGTTCTAAAAGCAAGGAAGTTCCCATTTCAAAGGGGGGGGGGGGGAGGAGGGAGGTTTTAGTCCCCATTTGCCCTCCTGCATATGGGCGCCCATGATGGCAATTAGTATAATCTAATTGTTTCAGGTTGTGATACGGGGTTCGGATTCAGGCTCGCCCATCGGTTAAGCATTGAGGGCTTCCAAGTGTTCGCTGGATGCTTGGAAATCTTTCGTAATGATTCGACCACAGGCTCTCGTCTGAAAATAGACGTCACCAGTCAAGAAGATATCCAGCTGGCCTTCGATTATGTCTCTGCACATCTGGGCGAAAATGGTAACGCTTTCGAATGTTTTCCTTTCGCTTAAAATTTATTTATATGGTAGTCCGATCATAGGCTTGAGCACAGCTGGGGGGGGGGGGGGGGAGGGAGTCATCAGGTATACCGTGGTAACCATATTAGCTCACAGAAATGAGCATTAATACGAAACAAGCCAGCTATTTGGATTCATTATTTTCATACCTCACGCTTTTAAAATACTTCTTTGCTCGTAATGTTTGAAGCAAATCTCATGCTTCAGTGTGGGAGAGCGTTTCGGGGGGTAATTTAAATCTTCCGGTGTATTGGCACCCTCATTTCTGAAACTCTGCCCACGCCTATAAGTCCAACCAAAGATTGAACACTCCCCAGTCATTTGAAAGGTCGTTATTTGTTTTTAAAAACAAGGTTGCAGAGGTTTTTTTCTTGCATGAATTGGCAACAGTACTGTACTTTACAGTTCGAAAATAGAAACGACTTGAAACTTGTCCTCTGGTTGGATGTGCACACTTACTGGGTGGCTGATTTTTTTTTTTTTTTTTTTTTTTTTAACTCTCCTCCGGAAAGAGGTTAGAAAGCGAACTGATGCGTGCATCACATGACTTCCTTTTACACCAATTTAATGATAATAGTGACTTTGATTAAGCAAGGAAACCAAATTTTTTTACCCTTAGTTCGTCACGAATCGATACAAAAAAGCGCTTTACAGAAATGTATTTTCCCAATATTGGCAATTGTAGCGTGATTCAATGGTTAATTCTCTAAATAGTAAAAAGGGAAAGAAACCCGGAAACAGAACTATAAAAAATCTCCCAATACAGACGTAATTTCAAGATCTTTTCCTGTTTTTACAACAGCATCTACTGTTTCACCCCCCCGCCCGTATGCGCTTTTTATCCAATGCAATTTGAAGAGTTAAGTAATAATTTTAATTTGTTGAAGCTTTATCTTCGAGATAGTTTTGTGAGGAGTGTAGATGGGTGAATGGCGAGTCATATAATTGCATAGCGTATGGGTTCGTCTGACTAAGTGTAAAATGGCTGCCGTCTCCAAGAAGATATCCAAACGGAAATCAAACTTTTCAATTGTGAAATCAGTAGTAGTTAATTTAATAAATTTCCAAAAAAAAATATTTAAGTAGTCATTTGAATCAGTTGCTCTATCAGGCTTGGAGTAATCGTCGATTATCCGCGTAATCGATTACATTTTTGTGTAATCATAATCATAATCTGTCAATGAGATGCTCGTAATCTTGTAATCGTAATTTTAATCAAATGTTTCTTGCATAATCCTAACTGTAATCGAAATTTAATTAGTCGTAATTTCGTCTTGTAGTCGCGTAAACTTGACTTGTTGAAAGTGAGAACTCTTAAGTTGCGATTCTGTAAATGGAGAAGATGAAGCTTTTTAGTCAGAGCCTAAGGCGCTGCTGTTTAGTGGTCGTTTATGGCTGTTTGTAAACTAGGGTCATGAACGAGCCTATTTGGTTCGTACCCCACTGTAGGTGCCTTTGGCAGGAACGTCTCCTCGGATTTTAGGATTGATCATCAATTTTCCTTTTCATCTGTAAATGGCAGGCAAACACGCGAAGCTTCGGTCTCGGAAAGATAACAATATCAAAAGTACAAGCACATGTTTTCGGGTCCTTTCGCACTTAGATTTTTAGAATCGCGGCGGTTTGGGTTAGGAGCCACAAGCACAAGACCCTTATAAAGCGTGCTAGTGCTCTTATGCATTTGATTGTCCTTCCTTCTTTTGACATTTTTGGACAATGTCAATTTGAGACATACGAAATCAAGAACTAAAAGTTAGTTTACTATCTTCTTTTAAGAGGGTTATGTATGTTGGCATGGATTAAAAAAAAAAAGAAAGAAAGAAATATGTGTGGAAAAATTTTCTGCTCCTTAGAAATTTCCTTTTCCTGCCCAGGGCACGAGCTCAAGGTTCCTCTGCGATAAATAGAACCTGGTCATCCCTATAATATTTGTAAATCAAAAATCATAATTATTCAACGATGATGTTGTTACCACAAATATACAATGTGAATTATATATATATATATATATATATATATATATATATATATATATATATATATATATATATATATATATATATATATATATGTGTGTGTGTGTGTGTGTGTGTGTGTGTGTGTGTGTGTGTGTGTGTGTGTGTGTGTGTGTGTGTATGTGTGTGTGTGTGTAATTTTTCTTGCGAGTCTATGATCGTAATCAGAATCGTAATCGGTGTATCATAATTGTAATCGATTACATTTTTTACATCATCTAATCGTTTCTGTTATCGTAATTACGTTTTGGCTGAGGATTATAATTGTAATTGTGATTTCCTATTTGTTAGGCTTGTAATCATAATCGTAATCAATTACATTTTCTCCTAATTGACTCCAACCCTGGTGGTGATGATGTCCTAATTTTGCAGAGTTATGGGCCGTAGTGAACAATGCTGGCATCAGCAAGGGCACCTCGCTAGGGCGCACTTGCATCGAGGACGTGGAAGAAGTGATGAACGTGAACGTGCTGGGAGCGATTAGAATAACCAAGAGCTTCTTGCCACTACTCCAGAAGTCGCGGGGACGTGTCGTGAACGTCGCCAGTGCTTCAGGCAAGATATACCATATTTTATTTTTGATTCATTCAGGGATTGTTCCAATAGGATATACTCCATATACGCCGTATACTCTCAAAAATTTTTTAGATATATAGCATATACCATCAAGCTTCAAAGAGTTTCATTTATAATTCAGATTCTATCATTGCATTTTAAATTTTCCTACATCAAAAATAGTATACAGGGTTTGTTCCAAAAGTAATGAGCCTCATTTTTTTGCCATGCAAATGTACCACGCACACCTGCGCGACCGGTTGGAAATGGTGGAGGGGATTCTAAGCTTTCCAGAGATGCCTGGTTCAGTCGCTTACGAACTCTCGGAGCGATGGGAGGTCGTTTTTCGTGAACCTCCGCGCAGAGCCTCGTCATGATGTGTATAGAGAGAACTTTGGAGCAACGCTATGTAATAAAATTTTCACCGAACTCCAAAAGACGGAGAAGAAAACGTTTGATTAGTTCACATAGACCTTCAAGGATGATTTGCTTGTCGTACTAGCAGGTCAAAATGTGGCACAAGGAAGGCCAGGAGGAAGTTGCCGATAAGGCTCCTTATGAGCATCTATCATCATCGCGAACGGACAAGGATGTCACTCGTGTGCGAGATTTGTTGAACAAAGGCTGCCAAATGAGTTCGTTTAATGTCAAAACAATTAAATTTGCCGAAAACAGATATTCATCGACTTGTTACGGAAGACTTGGCCATGCGTGACATTTTCGTGAAACTTGCGCCAAAAGTCTTGTCCGACAGCCTTCGTTGTCAACTCCTATCTGATCCGGATTGGAGTTTTAACGGTACCACAGGGTCCCTATAGCCCTGGTAGACTTCTTCTTGTTCCCAAGGGTGAAAAAGGATCTGAAATGAAAGCATCTGGAAACTCTAAACAACATTCATAGGACCACGACGAGTTCTCTGCGCAGAGGTTCACTAAAAACGACCTCCCACCTATTCGAGAGTTCGTGGACGATTGAACCAGGCATCTCTTGAAAGTTTATAGAATCCCCTCCACCATTTCCAAACGGTCACGCAGGGTGTGCGTGGTGTATTCGCGTGGCAAAAAAAAAAAAAAAGAGGCTTATTACTTTTGGGACAAACCCTGTATTTAGGTTAACCACATTTTCCCACAAGTAACCTTAGTTCTTCATATTTGGGTCATTCCATACAGATTCAACGGATGAGACCATTTTTAATGTTTTTGAAACTCATATCCCAAAATGATGCATATGATTGATGTTTAAAACCACTTTTATTTTTTCTCTAACCTTAACCCTTGATTTTTTAGGGGTCATCAAAAGTGATTTTTGCAGTCAAAAATGGGACTTTTAGACCTTTTCATTTTGGCCAAAATCTATTTGAATTACATTTATGGCAGTTAATTTTACGCTTTGATGTTAAAGTGCATAAGATAGTAGACTTACATGCTGAGTTATGCGGATGTAACTTAATAAATAATTAAAATAATGGCAACAGGTTAAAGTTCTAGGTCAAATGTAAAATCTTTTACTCATTTCAAAGGGGGATAACTCGCGTAGGTGACGGAAACACAAAATGAAATACGGCAAAAACTAATCACTGGAACCATGCTAATAAGAATATGTAACTCTTGCTGTGTGTTTGCTTACCCTTTAGCCCCTCAAAGATCAGAAAAATGACGAAAAATGACATTTTTAGACCCCTGTAAACCAAAATGGGATGGAATTAAAAATAAAATTTCTTGGCCAATTGAATATTCCATTCAAGTACTATAAATGTTATATATATTGTTTTGTGTATTTGGTTTGTAAAAAAGATACAGGTCTTTGAAATTGAGCAATTTTGCTAGTTAATTTACGCACTAACAGAAATAAAAAGTTTGAAAACTTCATTGCACTTTCTTAAATGACCTATATAATATATTATGCTGAAAAATCATATTTTAAGCATAAAAAAAAAACATTTTAATTTGATAACTTAGAAATATTTGGATATGAATGAGTAGTTTATACTTGATAGACAGCTTAAGTAGTTAATTTATAGACTATCTACACACACAAATTTTCAATACACACAAACATATGCTCTGTACATTAACTAATCTAAATTGCCTTAAACATATGCAAAAACATTATACATACAAAATTTAAATTTTAAAAAGTGCGTTTTTTATTTCTCGTTTGAGTGTTTTCTTGTTTAGTTTTGAAAAAATGAATTCACTTAGTAGTCACTTAGTAAGTTGTAATGGTGACTCAAGTATATGCCGTTTTGGAATGCTTTACCAAGGCACATTCATAATTTGATACTTTGAAGATGTACTAGGACCATCACAATGACAGGGGTTCTAAATTTAGTGATCAACACAAGCTATGTAATAACTTTTTAGTAACACACTATTCTTCATACCTATTGCTAGGGGACAATAATTTTACAGTGATAATATTTAAATACGGTGGCATAAAGCAGTGATTAAATGTTGTATTGGGAATTTTATTTGCAGAGTCAAATCTTTCTTGCAGCATTTTTTCAGCTAGTTTAATATACTGAATGCTCACAAGGATACATGCAATGGTTAGTAGCAAAAATGCAGAAGGTATACCTACATTTCTGTAGAAATTAAAATGTGACTTCTAGTAGTTCTTTGCAAGATAGTCTTAGTAATATCAATTCTTTTTACGGTTCTTCTGATTCTGTTACAATGTCCACTACCGTGTGATATTGCATAGAAATGCCATTCAGCTCTCAAGTTGACATCCGTTTCGTGATTACATAAATTAAGAAAGTTCTTTCTATTGTTGTGTATTTGTGTAAAGTATTTCAGTACGCCACATGCTGTGTCACCACCAGAACTATAGTACTACTGTGTGAGTTCATTTTCTTAAAACTACACTGAAGCTAGAAATGAAAAACTCACCTTTTTTTCCTTTCAACTAAGTAGATAATGCTTTTGCACGTGTTTAGGCAAGTTACATAAGTTAATGTACAGAGCGTATGTTTGTATGTATTGAAAATTTGTGTGTGTAGATAGTCTGTAAATTAACTACTTAAGCTGTCAATCATGTATGAACTACTCATTTATGTCCAAATATTTCTAAGTTATCAAATTAAAATAGTTTTTTTTATACTTAAAATATGTTTTTTCTGTATAATATATTATATAGGCCATTTAAAAAAGTGCAATGAAGTTTTCACACTTTTTATTTCTGTTTTAGTGCGTAAATTAACTAGCAAAATTGCTCAATTTCAAAGACCTGTATCTTTTTTACAAACCAAATACACAAAACAATATATATAAAATGTATAGTATTTGAATGGAATATTCAATTGGCCAAGAAATTTTATTTTTAATTCCATCCCCTTTTGGTTTACAGGGGTCTAAAAATGTCATTTTTCTCAATTTTCTGATCTTTGAGAGGCTGTAACCAATAAAGGGTAAGCAAACACACAGCAACTGTTACATATTCTTATTAGCATGGTTTCAGTGATTAGTTTTTGCCGTATTTCATTTTGTGTTTCCGTCCCCTACGCGAGTTATCCCCCTTTGAAAATTTTACATTTGACCTTGAACTTTAACCTGTTGCCATTATTTTAATTATTAAGTTACACCCACGTAACTCAGCATGTGAGACTATCATCTTATGCACTTTAACATCAAAGCGTAAAATTAACTGCCATAAATGTAATTCAAATAGATTTCGGCCAAAATGCTAAGGTCTAAAAGTCCCATTTTTGAATGCAAAAATCACTTTTGATGACCCCTAATAAATCAAGGGTTAAGGTTAGAGAAAAAATAAAAGTGGTTTTAAACATCATTCATGTGCATCTTTTTCGGATATGAGTTTCAAAAAATTAAAAATGGTCGAGCGAACTCATCCGTTGAATCTGTATGGAATGACCCATTTCTTAACACTGTATCAGAGTATTAACTCTAAACTTAATTAAAACTTAAAATACATTTTGAAAAATCATTTAATAATTTATTGTTTTGTTTTTTCCTAATGGAAGGGGTTTAACCCCTAAAGCCTCCCCCTTGGACACGGCTCTGAAATTCAGCTATCTGGGGAGGAACGAGCAGAGAAATAGAGTTTTCCCCTTTATAAATTCTTCTTTCTTTTTTTTGTCCAGACCTCCCTTACCATATTTTTTTTATGTTTCCTAGTTTTTATTTTTTATGTTGCATGCTTTCCTTAGTTGATCCTTGGATGCTTGTAACTTAATTGGTAAAGCATGATCACGGAGGGATGGCGGATGACCTCAAAGCGGAAACATCACAGGGAGCAAGGGCGGATAGAGTGTCGGTGGCGGCGATCGCTCCTTCCTTAAGGCTAAATAAAAGAACTTTCCATCCGAAAAAAATTTTCGGTATTGGACTACCGAAATCGCAATTTGCGCGATATTCGATAAAATTAGAAAAGGGAGGCTTGGGGCTTTCCCCTGAAAAAGTTTTGGAATTAAAGTTATAAAAATCAGGTTATCTCATTCTACGTTAAAGGAAGGTATGGGGTTTAGATATTTAGTACTGGAATTTAGGTTACGTTGTAAAGAGTAATAAGTACTAAAAATTTATCGCCCTCCCCTTGAATAATTTCTGGGTCCGTCATTGATTGGGAGTAAGAGGTGCGTTCTTGTTGATCATATCTATTACAAAATAATAACAAACGACCTATTATAAATAATACAAATGATGTTTCCGCTTCAAAGTCATCCGCCGTCTCTCCGTGGTCAAGGTTTTCGAGGAGTTGAATCCACTGTATTTGCGAAAACAAATATTCAACCGTTAATTCTAAAGACTCATTTTCTGTCTTCAGGTCTGTTCCCGATGCCTCCCTTCTTGCCCTACTGCGTGTCCAAACACGCCATGGTGGCCTTCACCAAGACGCTCAGAATGGAACTAAGACGATGTGGGATCAATGTCGTCTCCATACAGCCCTGGATTTATAGGTGTGTTCTCTCCCCTCTCTGTATAAATGTAACAGAATCGCTGAGAGCAGAACATGGTTGACCTAACATTGAGTCATGGAAAGCGGTCATTCTTCCGTACAAGAAGTCCCTGTGTAAAACTCTAGACAAGGAACTCTTAATAGTAGCCACTCATTTCAGCAAAACATTATGGTACTCTGAATTTTTAATTTTGTCGGTTTTTTTTCTTTTTTTTTTGCTCGCGGATAACATGTAATTGAATCTACTTTCTAGGTGCTTCTGCTGGCCCCCGGATTCCGACGACCTCCCGAAGGATTACTGAGACTGAAACTACAATGTTTCCGCGCTTGACCGCTAGGTGAGGGATTAAATACAACACCACCGCGAATGCGGCTGGAGCACCACTAAGGTGGAAGTCCAATTTATCTCAGACAGCCAAGGCCTGACTAACTCAAAGTGAAGCCCAAGGCCCACAATAATGTGGAGGCCCCCTGAAGGCTATTATTTTTAAAATGTGTATATTTTTTGTATAGTTGTAATGCTATGCATAATTCTTTAAGTAATTTGGGGCCTTAGGCCTGTGCGGAAATCAGGCCCTGCAGACAGCACACGATAGATAGAAGCCCCATCCACCAACATTTCGATAATTTTGATCCAAATCAGAAGATGAACAACTCCTGGTTCACCACCCCCAGAAGTATTGATTCACTTGAAGGACTTTATGACCGCGACATGTTTAACGTGCCTCAGTCCTCATCAGCGAACACGGAGGATCTTTGTCTAGCTTGCATTGAACACGGAACTCTCCAGTTGCGAGACCGACGCCTTACTGATCAGGCCGCCACGGCCCACGTAAATTATTATTAATGCATTCAATACATTTATTTTACTTTCTCATCTGACCCCTTTCCTTTTGGAACATCTTATGGTGTTTTCATTTTTGTTTCATGCATGAACCGGAGGTCATGAGCAGAGTTTTGTGTCTGTTTCAGGACTCGACTCTCTAAGGTTCGCCACGACAGCAACCATGTTACTTCACTTCAGAAGAAGACGGGAGCTTTGTTTGATTGGCTGGTGAACGACGACGTCGATGAGGTCATCGATGCGATGGTGGATGCCCTCACCCGGCAGCATCCCCCTTTTTCATACACACCCGGGAAATGGTACTTGAACTGTTTTCTGAGCGTCCTTAGGGCGCTTCCAGAGCCTATTGCTGATATGATTCTTTGTTTCCTGTTTGGATGTTAAAAGATTGAATCATCCATTCCAAAAATGACCAAAAAACTGATCATGTATCATTTCTGAATTCGTTTCAGAATTCTTCATCAGAGGTTTTCGTAAGATCAATGGGTGGAGGAATCTTCTTCGGAGCAGCATCCAAACTCGATTGTTAGATCCGGGATTAGTATTTTGATAGAAACAGAATGTTTTCTACAATTTTATTTCATTTTCTTTTTTTATATCATTACTTAACTCAAAAAACCTCAAAGAAAATAGCAACCAGATTAAGTGATGTTACATCAGAAAATGGTACAAATCAATTTATGTTACATTTTCCCCTCTTTTTAACAGGAAATAAATTAAATTTTTGATCATTGAAGAAGTTTTTTACTTCCTTTCATTTACTCTTACCCTTCGTAGTGTAAATCTGGTGCAAATTTTTCTGCTTCTGTTTTACTTGAATGCTTTAGATAGTGAACCAAAAAAGTGAAGTTTTTCAAACAAAATGCTTTTAAATGCCTCCTTAATATTTGAAATTTACTCAATATAATCACTCCTATTGCATAGTTTAATATTAAAAAACATTAAAACTGATCTGTATAAATGAAATCTTTCACGGCTGGTGTCAATAACATTAAAAGCATTTCCGGCTGTTATGCCGTGGTACGAGTGTAACTCCTTACATTTCGACTGTCGCAGATGCTGTCGAAATGTTTGGAGTTGTTACTCTCGGACCACGGCACAACAACTCGGAATCTTTTAATACTATTATTAAACTGAAGGTGTTTTGTGTGATTCTGGACAATTCTGCCGTGGGCAGTAACTGCAAATGTTTCATTTTAAAGATTTTTGCACTTTTGGCATCAATGGGGTTGTTTCCTTCGCTCCAAAGTACTACTTTTAGTCACTGCAATTGATAGAATGAGCAAAAGAAATAACATGGACCCAGAAAATACTTTTATTTTCCCTACAGTTATTTTTTAATTAATTTTTTAAAACGTCCGATTTTGAAAACAAGGCGTTCTCTTTATGACGTCACAAATGATGCAATTTGCGCATCATTCAACTACGTTTCCACGTTATGATAATCAAGAAGCGAATTAAATATTGCGCTCTACGCTTGCTATCAACCATAGCGTTGCCAATACACGTGAGTAAAGATGCGAATTAAATATTTTGCTCTGTGAATGGCAATATTGAATGACATTTCATCATATGTGATGTCACACGACAGAAACGTAAACAATAAAAGCGCACCGATTTAAGTATTTTTTTAAAAATATTAAACTGTGTCAAATTATTTAAAAAATGGTCAGATCCTATGTATTTAAGCATGCTCTTTCAGAAAAAAAATACTTTTAAAATTTTTGGAAATGACCCCATTGTACGTTAGCTTTACCGTTCAAACTTGCTTATTTGGTTTCCACTAAAAACAAAGCACGAAAAGAATATCTAATTCCAACATTTCCCGATAATTAGAATTGAATCCAAAACGCGTTTCTTCAAATATCTCGAGAACTCGTTTGTGCAGATGCTGCCGTTTATCTGCCCACGGCAGAATTCATGGACGCTGTCACTGCTCATCTAGACGTGTGCTCTGCGCTTAAGAATTTCAACTGTATTGTGAAGAAGTATTGGAGAGCTCGTTGCCTGATGACCAGATATTCAATGACCAGGCTTTTGATAAGTAAAAACAGTGAAACCTCGATAACTCGACACCCGAAGGGAACATGAACCCATGACGACTTAAGCGGATGTCAACTTACTGAGGTTCCATAAAATCTAATCAATCATCTAATTGAACTAGAATAGCAATTGGATGTGGACTTATAGGGATTCCTGCAAATGTGTGATAAGTTAAGAGGGGTTTTCGACCATTGAAATTAACATTGTGCCAACCGTAAAAAAAAATTGTCGAGTTACCGGGGTTATCGAGTTATCAAAGTTTCTCTGCATTAAAAAAAAAAAAAAAAACGAGCTGATGTGTGCATCACATGACTTCCTTTTACTCCAATTTAATGTCATTTCCTCATTACTGGCATTTTAATGTTATTCAATAGTTTACTGTCTAAATATCACCAACAGTGGCCAAATTGAAACAGATTAAAAAAAAGAAAGAAAAAAAAAATCCGTAAAATTTGTCGCCAAGCTGGTGACCAAAAGACTGGCGATATATCGCCAAGTGTCCGCCAAATTATAACACCATAGTTTACATCGAAATTAACAATGATTCCGCCCCGAAAAGGGCAAAAGACCCCTTTAGAAACACCCGAATGCAACCAAGAGGGTAGGTGCGCAACTAGACCCCACTAGGAGTCTACGTACCAAATTTCAACTTTCTAAGACTTACCGTTCTTGAATTATGCGACATACATACGCACATACATACATACGTACATACAGACGTCACGAGAAAATTCGTTGTATAGTGAAACCTGTGTAAGTTGACCACTTGCGGTTCACTACTTCAGTGGTCAACTTAAACAGGTGGTCAACTTATAGAGTTTGAATTATGTGATAAAGACCTAACTCTGTGCCTGAAAATAACGGTCAACCTAGACAGGTGGTCAACTTACAACGGTGATCAACTTTACAGGTATTACTGTAACTAACTCGGGAATCATCATTATTGATATTTCGCGTGTCTATAAGTTCTTAGGCACTTATCCACGTGTAGTCGAGTCGAAAAGAAAACTCAATATTCATTCGGGGCTGAGTAAAATGGAAATTAAGGTCGATTTTTGAGTGAAATTTTTTTCGCGAATACAATACTTCCTTTTTCGTAAAAGGAAGTAAAAACATTAAGAGGCGGAAATTTTAGTGTTTTTCGTGATTTTTTTAACAGGAAAGAAATAATCAGAATTTCTTTAAACTTAGAGAATATTTTATTTATCTTTTGAAGTACACTTTGTAGTTTTTCGAAGTTATTTTCACCAGAATTAGTGGAGTTAAAAGCTGCTGTCCATGGGCGGTCGCCATCAGAGCTTATTGCTGGTGTGCATTACCGAAGCCATAATTTTTGCCTGTAATCATTACAATTTTTCTTTCTCGTAAACAACGTATTTCCCGAGAACAGTGATTCCCAACCTGGGGGCGATCGCCCCCAAAGAGGCGATAAATTTCCTTGGGGCGATAGGGGGGCGACCGGGATTCGGATACCTGGCAATGGGAAATTCTTGACCTTTCAAAAACTATATTTATTAAAACAAATCGGTACACAATTCAGGAATATCTTTCAGAATACCTATGTTGTGTAATAACGAACCAAGCATATGGCACGTCAAATCAAAGAAAGTCGTTCCCAGAAAATAAGGCATGTATGATTTACAGCTCAATCAAATCTGTCCGGATAAAAAAAAAAATCCCAAAAGCGAAAAATAATATCTTTTATTTTATTGCTGTTTTCACGAGGAAGAAAAAAAAATCTTGTAAGCACTGTCTGACCGTTGGTGCCAGCATATATTTAACGCCTGAAAAGTGGATGGATATGTGTAGGAATGGATTTTTGCATTTACTTATCAGTTGTCATTCAGAATCTTGCAATCAGCGCATAAGCCTCCCCCATTGTTTCAAAGTTTTCCAGGAGATTGGTGGCCATGTTATGTGTTCAGTACAGTATTAGCACTGCCAAAATTTACCTTCTAGGGGCGGAAGTCATTACAGTTCCGATTTGTAATATCCTACCATACTAAAATTGGCAATTATGAGCTAAAAGCAACAGATCTAGATGCCCTAACCCTATACCCTGTACCAACGTTTTAAATTTTTCCGTGGGGGTCTAAGGGTACACACTCAATGCATTTTTTTTTTCTTTTCGAAAGACAACAAAAACAACGCACATGTTCACGGAAATACATATATTTCTCAACGCCAAAGTGGCAATTTCCACCTCTTAAATGACATACTTGGCCCTATCCTCAGTGCTTCACTGCTCAGTAGTACATATTATAGAAGAGTGTCTACAAGTGATATCACGCTTTGCAGGGCGGGGGAGGGGGCTTCTTGAAATTGTGTCAGTTTGTGACAAGGGGAAGGGAGTGGGCTACAGGAAGTGTGACATCGCCCCTTTTTCATGAAATGATGTTTATGAAAAATAGCGTGCCATGTGAAAAAGTGGGGTAAGGGAAAGTGTGACACTTGGTGACACAGGGGGAGAAATTGTTAAAAATGTTGAAAAATAGTGTGACATCATTTTTGGTCAGCCCCTGGGGGAAAACATCAAAATATCAACCCGCATGCATAAATGATTCATTATATATGTCTGAAACCGGGGGGCAGGTTGCCCCCTCCTGATTTCCCTAATGACTGAACAAATTCATATTTTTTTACGATTTTTAGACTCTGCAGCCTTAACTTCATTGCCAATAAATTGCCATATTTCTTTCTTATATTACTTCAGAAGAATTTTTATCATCTTTCAAACAATAGTGAAATCTTCTATTTTTCCAAGTTTGTTGATAGATGTAGTAGGCCCACGAAATGGGAGTCTCTACTTGTAGCGCATCTACGCACCCATCCCGCTCATGTTGAGAGGGCGCTGATTGCATCAAATTCGGCGATAAGTGGAAGGAGAACTTGCCCTTCGGTCTCGGTCTATATGAGGCGAGATCCGAGGAGCGAGCGGCGCAGACGACGATTAAGAAACGAACAGAGATGGCGGAAAAGCGGCCGAAAACGCTGGCCTGCGCCGCCAGACTCGCGCTCCAGGAGTACGGAGTGGCGGCAATCGCCGGACTTCTAATCCTGGTCTTCCTGCCCTGGTGGATTAGGTGGTGCCTGGTGTACCTGACTGCCCTTGTGTTTTTGGCAAGCGTCTTGGCTCCTTTCGTCGAAGATTTTAGGCCCAGACCTCGAGTGCAGCCGGACGGAAAGGCAGTTTTCGTAACAGGTGAGCAAGGAACGGGATACTTCGTTAGATATTCAAATGCAATTGATTTCTGAAACCTTGATTCATGTTTCTATGCATCCAATTATTACACTTACATGCATGGAAGCCCATATGCAAAATTTTAAAAAGGTGTGGGGGGGGGGGGAGCTCAGATATTTTCCCTGTGGAAACCGATTTCAGTACAGATTAGAGTTACTAAAACTTGACATTTTTGAAAACTTATTCATTAATGACTGGAGATGAAATGTTTTTACATGTTTGCAAAGAAAAAAGTACTAAAAGCAAAAAAGTTCTAAATTCTAAGAAGGCAGGGGGGCTTGATCCTTCACTTACCCCCCCTCCCCCACCTCTATATGGACGCCTATGCATACATGTGCAGGAAGTACTGACTGGTTAGAGTTTACGATTTTATTGCTCATTAATATGTTATAAATTTTATTAGTCTATTGCTTACAGATGATCATTCACTGAATTTCTGTACTTTTTCGTGTTGCCTTTCTACCCCCTCCCGCGATCTCCACCTCCAAAAAAAAAAAAAAGCATAAAAAACCTTGCGCAGAACTGTAAAAGTTTGTCTTTTTTTTTTTTTTTTTGAAAATATCGGATATCAATTGAAATGTTGTTACTATTGTGTTCGGGGGGGGGGGGGAGAGAAGGGACTCCTGTTAGCTCGGGTTCGAGTTTTTAAAATGAGAGGTAAATTAATTTAGGGACGTAGGAGTACACAAAATGGAGGGGGCCCGTAAAAATCATTTGTGACGGCCCCAAAATTTCAGTGACTCCCCTGCGTGCAATATGCTACAATTTTTAACAATGTAATGAATTTTAAAAATTGTGCTTAATTGTTTTCACTGCTCGGTCTATCAGTTTTTCACTATTCGGTCGGTAATAACTCGTCGAAGATTTCAGTTTGACAGCCATATTTTTTCCTAACGCATATTTCCTAATGGTCTCTTTCGTAAATATCCATTTTCAACTCGTTTTCGTTTCAAAACTTGAACTTGCCGCTCCAAAACCCACCGCATTCACGTAAGCGTAAACAATAAATAGAAAATATTTTCTCGCGCTTAGCGGTTGACGTTCTCCTTGGGGCCACTTACATAAATTATTTTCAAATAAAAACAGAATAGACTTCAAAAAAAAAAAAAAAAAAAACTAAAAACTAAAAAATAATTTTTCATACTCAATACGATTTCCTACCCAAACGTTTAACTCAAATTTATTTTACAATTCCAGTACAAAAATTAACTAAACACCCAATTATAAAATAAACACTGATTTTAATTACTGTACGATGAATTATTTTAATACCTAACTAATTATATACGCTCTCTTAATCTTTAATAACCATTTGAAATCTGTGCCTCCTATAAACTATACTACCTAACGTAACTGAATAGGTTTAGTTTTAGTGTTAAAGTTTTTTGTTAAATTAGTGTTTTAACTCACTCTGAATTTGGTGCTTTGTCAGTTTTCTCCGGGACCCCTCATCAGATCCAGATAAAATTAACATGGGACCATCTGGAAAGTATACTCTTCCAAACAGAAAAAAAAAATTCAAATCGGTCCAGTATTCTGGGAGTAATCCGAAAACATACATAAAAAGCAGCAAGATGAAATCATAGCTTCCTTTTTTGAAGTCGGTTAAAAAGCATTTTTATGTTTACGAAAAACTGAGGGCCGAACTTAGCTTCACGCTAACTGTATAGGCTTCTTTCAGCTTCCTTCACCTACATAGTCTGCTTTCATGCTGTGGTTCTTTTGCTATACTTTTTCAACTAATTAAACATTTATACAGCAATCATTCGTTACATCGCAGCTCGTTTTATTGCTCAGTCGGATATATCGCACTTTTCCATTGTTTTCTAAAAAAGGAAAAGTAAATGAAATCTTGCCTTAAATTTGAGACCACTGAAGTAAAAATATTTTACTTGTACTTCTCATTAAAAGCAGTTTCTTATTCAGAAAAAAAAAAACCATAAATGAACAAAACTGGTCTTTTTAATTCATCTAAACTTGCAAACTAATGTTCTTTAGTACTTTGTGTTAAGTCTTTTCGATACGATAACAAACGATGTTTTTTTGGAATTTTTTTTTTTTTCAAACAAACTGCACATTCGTTTTTACTTTAAATTAATAAACACTTTTCATGACCTCTGTTATATCGCGCTTTCGGATATTTTCCACTTTTCTGTTGTGTTCCAAGAAGCGCGATATAACGGAGGGGTTACTACGTGAAAAGCACTTTATGTCCATGAAACGAATAAAAATATGTAATAATAAAGATACTTCCACAGAAAATCCAAATTGACTGATATTTAGTCTTCAGGAAATAAGAGCTATGTAGAAAACGTGAAATCGGTCTGTCCTAAAAGTGTGCAGCCCCTGGCAGTTCTTAACTTTTTAGAACGAGATTCCACTAGTCTTGACCTACCGTCATCGAGTTTCCTAAAATTGTTACCATAGATGAAAAGTAAAAGTTGTAAATAAAACTTGAAAGTAAGAATTTCTACCTCATTCACATGAACTAATCAGGGTTGCCAGGGGTTGAAAGGTGCCTAAAAATGAGTAATTTGCCCTCATCGAGTTTCCGAAAATCGTTATCATAAATGAAAAGTAAACGATGGAAATAAGACTAAACTAAGGTTTCCTATGCTTTTTTCGGTTCCGTAATCAGAGTTGTCAGGGGATGAAAGGTTTTCAATGAGGGAGATAATTTACCTCTCATATCGAGTTTCCGGAAATTGTAGTCACAAATGAACAGGCTGTAAATGAAGAGGCTGTAAATAAACCGCTGAAGGAAGGTTGCCTACCTTTTTCTGATCCCTAAGCCAGGTTGCCAGAGGTTAAAAAGTGCCAAATGAATAAGTAATTTACCCTCATCGAGGTTCCAAAAATTGTTGTCATAAATGTAAAACTGTAAGGAAAACATTATTGTAAGGTCGTCTTCCTGATGTGTGTGAACTAATCAGGGTTGTCAGGGGCTAAAAGGTGCCCAAAAAAAAAAAAAAAAAAAAAACCCGCAAACAACCGTTATAGAGTTTCCACGTAAGTCGTATAAAAAAAAAATAGGACACTTAGGTGGAGCATTTTGCTTAGGCAATCCTAGACTGTCGGTTTTTTAATATGTTTACCTACATTTTTTAATATAACTTAAGTGGAAACTTCATAAGAGTAAATTATTCAATTTTGGGCACTTTTTAGCCTTTTATGACAATTTCCGGAAGCTCGATGAGGGGTAAGTTTATCTCCCTCATTGAAAACCTTTTATCCCCTGACAACCCTGATTAGGGAGTCGAAAAAGATAGGCAACCTTAGTTTAACGTTTTATTTCCTTCTTTTACTCTTCATTTATGAAAACGATTTTCGAAAACTCGATGAGGGTAAATTACTCATTTTTAGGCACCTTTTCAACCCCTGACAACCCTGATTAGTTCACGTGATAGAGGTGGGAATTCTTACATTCACGTTTTAATTACAACTTTTACTCTTCATCTATGGTAACAATTCTAGGAAACTCGATGAGGGTAGGTCAAGCCTAGTGAGATCATAGACTATTTGACTATTTGTATTGTAGAAGAAAATCAAAACTCCGAAACGTCAGAAATCCGACGCGCTCTCGAATTTTTCTACATATTCAGTAAATAAACAATTTTTTTTCGCAAAATTTTGTTTAAAAATGTAATTACATGTTGTAGCGTTATGTACTGCGTTCATGTTATGTAACTATATATTGTATTCCCACTTTGTCTGATTCAACGCCGTACTATTTTCCTAAACGACATTTCCTTGGACGTTTTCGAAAACGCGAACAATTTGAAAATCCGAAGTATCACAATGGCCTCAATTAGCCTGGCCCGCTGGTCGATGTGCCCTCCAGCCTGTACAACTTTTTTTTTATAATTTTTACTACTTCTTTTTTTACATTCGTTCACAAACCTGTGCCATTTCGTTTTTTTTTTCCTTTCTTTAAACTTGAAAACCTAAGTTATATATTTTTTTTTTTTTTTGTCACCTTATTTTTACTTTATTTATTTTTGCACCTTTTTTATGCCCTTTGGAGGCCAAGCTTGCGTCCTCTCGGGCACGCAGTCCGCCCCTGCCAATTAGTTCTGTTTTTCGACGTTCTACTATATTATTAAGAAATTTGACTTTGAAGATGAGAAAGCGTTCCAAGTTCGGAAAACAAAAAAGTTCCTTTTGAATAAGTATAAAGTAATGGTTTATTATTCTCGGGTTTTGACACATGATTTATTTGAAATCCTATGAATGTAACTGTAGAGTGTACCTTAGTCGATTGATCAAATAGCGCGACAATCAGATTCATGAAAACGCCCGATTACCACAAGGTCAAACGAGACAACTGCTTCGGCTCCCACTCTACGATATTCTCAAAACATGTTCACTCGACTGAAGTAAAATAATTAAAGAACATTTTTCGTATTTAATAACATAGCAACTAGTTAAGAAAAAAGATTTTCAATGACTTTGACACAGACGGAAGAATTGTTTCAAGATGCGTCAACTGCTCAAACAATGATTGCATGCTCAAAGAAAATTGACGTTGTTTTTAAATTCATTTATACATAACGTTTTCTACAGCTTTCATATACAATGGAATTTCGACCTGAACATAATGATAAATGAACGTAAATTACTAAACCGATTTCGTTGCACGCTTGGGACTACTATTGTGAAAAACTGAATTTGCTGCTGCTTTTTTTTTTTTGTTGTTCGTAAAGGTAATGAAATGTAGACGATGGTTTTCAAAATAGGAAGAACCTATAGTGTGGCTATAATAAGTTGAGCTACGACTTCTACAATGTTTACCTCTTTTTGAGTAACAGAGAAGGGTAATTGATTCTGAGTTGAGTTACTTTCGTAGTAATTAATTCAAATCCGCAATAATAACACGTTTCTTTTTCATTGAACCGCTCATAACCAGGTAAACATTGTCAAGGTCATAGCTCAACTAATTAGAGCTGTACTATATTAAAGTTAACGCTGTATTTTACGAACCTCTTATTTACGAACTCTCACGATTTACGAACAGTTTACCAGATCCAAAATGTCTGTTGTTGAAACAATACACTGCTATTATACTTTATGAACACTTTTCGTGATTCAAATCAGTTCGTAAAATCGAGCGCCAACTGTAGGGGAATCGAGGGAGGTTTGACCCATAGGGAAACTTTACCCATAAGGATTTTTTTCATGAAAAGGATATTTAAGAAAAATTTTTAGTCATATTATTGGTTGACCAGTCACACAATAGTATTTTACAGGGATAAGCCATTTCAGAATGGGGTCGTTTCCAAAATTTTAAAAGTATTTTCTTTTTTTGAAAAAGCATGCTTAAAAACATAGAATTTGACCATTTTTTAAATAATTTCTTTGAGTTTAATATTTAAAAAAAAACATTACTTAAATCGGTGCTCTTTCATCGTTTAACGCTTCTGCCGATGACATCACAAATGATGAAATGTCATTCAGTGTTGCCATTCCTGGTCCAAAATATTTAATTCGCATGCTTACTCACGTGTATTGGCAACGATATGCTTGATAGCAAGCGTAGAGCGCAATTTTAATTCGCTGCTTGATTATCATAACTTGGAAACGTAGTAGAAAGATGCGGTAAAGTGCATCATTTGTGATGTCATCAAGACCACGCCTTGTTTGAAAAATTGGACATTTTTAAATATTAATTTAAACTGTTGGGAAAATGAAAGTATTTTCTGGGTCTATGTGATTTTTTTCTTTGCTCATTCTATCCATTTCAATGACTAAAGGTAGTTCTTTTGACTGAAGGAAACCACCCCATTATCAGTGATTTCAAGAAATTCAGTATTAAATGATACTGCATCTAAAAAGCAAGTTTTGAAGATTTTGGAATTTTTTAGATTTTATCATCCAGTTTTGAGGGAAATGAACTTTAAAAGTATACATGCTTTAGCCACTTTTCTAGCTATCTATTGATATACAGTAGTTTATATAACTTTAATCGAAGTTGCTAAAAATTTAAGGTAAACTTAGGAAGCTTTGACCCAAACCAACTAAGGAGACTTGACTCAAAGAATTTGATGGTTTTTCAATAAATTTTTGTTTATGAACAGCTAAAATATTGTGATTTAAACCTTAATGATTTGCTTTTATTTAAGTAATAACTTTAATGTTGTAAATATGAAAGGGGATTTTTTTTTTATTTAAAGAAAAACTAAAATATTTTGGCCTAATAAATTGTTTTTATTCGACAAATATCTAAACTACTAATGATCTTTGAGTCCAATGATTTGTTTCTTAATAAAATGAAATATTGTTTAGGTCTTAGCTGATAAAGTTTTGAATTAGACTTTTGCTTCTCTGCTAATGTGCAACAAGATTAGTTTAAAAAAAATTTGTAACACTTCATCTAAAGAGTAAACATTTGTTCATTCACTTCAAGTTTCACTTATTAAAGCAAAAAATACCATCAAACCTGCGTTTTTGATTTCAATATCTATGAGTCTTCTTACAATCATGAGGGGGCGTGGTCAGGTTTTTAGCTCTAGGGACGCTTGACCCATTTGGCAGACGTGATGAATATAACTTTTTTTTAAAACATTTCTACTTAGAATGGGGTGGTTTCCTTCAATCAAAAGTACTACTTTTAGTCATTGAAATGGATAGAATGAGCAAAAAAAATTCCATGGACCCAGAAATTACTTTCATTTTCCTAACAGTTTTTTATTTATTATTATTATTAATAATTTTTTTAAATGTCCGATTTTTTAAACAAGACGTGGTCTTTATGACGTTACAAATGATGCAATATGGTGCATCTTTCTACTGCGTTTCCATGTTATGATAATCAAGCAGCGAATTAAAATTGCGCTCTACGCTTGCTATCAACCATATCGTTGCCCGTACACGTGAGTAAAGATGCAAATTAAATATTTTGTTCTGTGAATGGCAAAATTGAATGGCATTTCATCATTTGTGATGTCACACGACAGAAGTGTAAACAATGAAAGCGCAACGATTTAAGTAATTTTTTAAAAATATTAAACTTAAATAAATTATTTAAAAAATGTTCAGATTCTATGTTTTTAAGCATGTTCTTTCAGAAAAAAAAAACTTAAGATTTTGGAAACGACCCCAATTATGCTATATTTTTTAGCCATAATAATGCGCAAAATGGCAAACTATTTATGTATATTTTTTATTCGTTCTAACTATTCTGAAAAAAAGGGGGGGGGAAGGGTCAAATATCCCTAGTTTCCAATATTTTTCTTTGAAGAAAAGTTAGCGTTACATTTGATGCAGGAATTTTCGAACCCTCTTAATTCATCCTCTGCACGGTCGTGCACCTGAAACAAAAATAGATCAAATCATCTGTCCACATAATAAAACAAGTCGATAGCGTGCTACAGAAACGTGATATATTTTTTTTTCGTCATTTTTGCCGCAGGGTACTTGTGTGAACGGTCCACTGACAGTAAAAATGAGAAGGAGATTTTCTCTTACATTTACGTTTTATGACTGTTATCTTTGGAGAGTTCCCAACCTGTCAAACTCCATTCGTTTTTTGTCGACATTTTTGCCAAGGATAAAATTAGCGTTTCAGAAATTTCAGACGAGTTTTCGATAGTGAATATTGAGCACAAAAAATTATCCTGGTTACCAGAAGGACAAAATGATTTAAATTTCTTTTTCGAAAGAGCGTCCAAGAAACTTTGTAATAACATAGTATTTGATGAAAATACATTGTTAGTATTTTTAGAGCTTATAGATTTAAACACATCCGAGAAAAGTCGTTTTTTTTTTCTGGGATGTCTTTACATTCATCAGCTCACATTTGATGCTCTGAAAACGACTCTCCTTGTAACGCAGAAACACTTGTCTGCAATATTCCTGCACATTTGTGCTTTTAACGTTGTTTTATTTGCTTTTAAAAATTATGTTTGACGAACTAGAACTATAGTTTGTTTCAATTCCAACTTGATTCCTCATACCTTTTATTTATTTGTTTATTTTTAATTTTAAAAATAACTGTTTTTGTAAAATTTTTGACTTTTTTTTTTTTTGAATAATGCGTGATTAACTTTCAGCTGGAATTTTGTTTATAAAAACTATTATATGGACATGAAGGTCTGTACTACTATTCCAATGAGTGCAAAATTCAACATGTGTGTGTCGATGGTACTTCTTAAAACATTGATACTCGGTAACTCGGTACTCGGCCGAGTAGTGAAAGGCCGAGTACTCGGCTACTCGGCCAAAGTATTACTCGGTTCGTCTCTAATTTTAGTTATGGTACACCTGTTTAATGGTAACTCTATGCAAATAGATATTTCCCAACTCTTTGTTTACGTGTGCGAAAAGTCAATCCTTTAAACGTGGAGCAATTATAACATGTTGTCAATTGTCAAAAACCGATTTAAAACGCTTTTTTTCTTTTTTACTCTCGAGTGATGCTTTCGTCTCACGAGAAACATTCTTGTACTGAAGGCGATTTCGTAAATTATTCGTAAGAAAATGTTTTTGGGCTATTATTGCAGTTTTTAGTTTTATTTAACAACATGATTTAACTGAGCATATGTTCCTCATGGATGGTTTTGTGTTCCCGCTCTGCTTAAGGTGACCTTGCCACTATCTATGAAAATATTTCGTATAGATAGTCGTGATTTTTTAAAGTTTAATCGTTTTATTAAAGCGTTAATTGTATAAAGAATAATATTCAAAAGTGCTTTTAATAGTGGGAGTTTTTAAGCATTCTATTTGATGTCTGTGTAATCTAGTGATCCTAGCTCGACGATTACCCCAGTTAGAAGTTCAAGGTCAGAAAGGGAAAATGTGAATGTGTTTTCAATTTTTGTCACGTTTGAATGAGATTCATTTCTCTCTTCAGCTGAAAATATTTAATTTTTATCTTGAATTTATCTTTTTAAAAATTTTACCTGATGTAATCCATCACAAAAATTAATGGATAAAAGGTATCATGATTACTAAGCGATTTGATCATTATTACGCCTGTGATTCTTATCTACAGAGCAAAGTTTCTTCTAAGGATAACAAAAGCTTTATCATTGTGATCACTCATCCAGAAAAAAGTACGATGCCTATCTCTCTTATCGGTACAGTTACTAAATTCCAACCCTATTTTTTTTTTTTAATCGGAAAAAAGTTTCGTTACCGTTGGTATTTCAAAAGAGAACTTGTAAGATTTTTTTTCTCTTTTTTCACTTTTTAACACGTAGGGTAACGGCACCAGTAACAGTTATCGCTCTCAGGTTAATTCAATTTTCTGATCCTTTCAATGTATTAAGGCGTTTTGAACCAATTTTCTTTCGTGCAACTACATCTCATCTAACGTTTGGCTGCTTCTGGATCCTCTGAATTAATTCATTCTATTTTTATTTGCTCAATTTCTAAAAAAGGAAAAAGAAAAAATAATTAATTTGAATTTTGACCTCTTGAATTCAAATTGTTTTTCGCAATCACGAGTGTGTATGTAGGAGTGTGTGTTTATGTGTGTGTGGGGGGGGATGTGTGTGTAGGCATGTGTTTGTGTCTGTGTGCAGGCATGAGTGTGTGGGTAGTTGTGTGTAGGTGTAGGTGTCTGTATGTGTTTGTGTGTGTATGTGTTTGTGTATGTGTTTGTGTATGTGTGTAGGCGTATGTGTGTGTGTACGTTAGTGTATGTATGCGTGTAAGTGTAGGATATTGACGCAACCTGGAGACGGTTTTCGCTAGAGGAGCAGCATCGTGAGGCGGCCGGTCGACGGTGATGCTGCAGAGGGTGCTGCCGGGAAAATAAAATTATAGGACATCAAAATAGTCAAATAAAAGCAATAAGCAATCGTGATTGCTCAAAAAAAAAAAAAAAAAAAAATCCGACCCCCCAGTAACAGACACCGAAAAATCAGATGGAGAACAGACACCGATCTGATGATACATAGTAACGGAAAGGATGAGTATAGACGAAATTTCCTTTTTCTCTTCAAAATGTGCATAAGTTCTTTATTTTTTAGAACTAAAGCCTTATTGAATTCAAATGAACATGAAACACTGGCTGACCTCGTGGTGGCTGTTCATAACCTTCCACCACAGCCTTGTAAATACCAACTGGCTCATAAAATTAATTCTGATAACCCTAGATGGTTTCACCGTATTCATGGGCCACAGCAACATAAGTTTTACCCGCCTAAAAAGCTTAATATTTAAATCCAAACTTATGTCTAACAGGAAGTATCCAACGTTTAGCACAAATGGACAGATTACAGAATACACTTGTTTCGAGGTTTCAAGGAACCCCTTTTTCAAAGATGTGAGCTTCTTTATGTAAAGACGGGTGTCTTTACATTTCGAAGCTCACAAAAAGGGGTTCCTTGAAACCCCGAAACACGTGTATTCTGTAATCTGTTTATTTGTGCTGAATAACGTTGGATATTTCCTGTTATTCCTGAGCACAAAGGTATTTATTTATTGCTTATGACTGTCTGTTACTGGACCCTTGTCTGTTACTGGTGCCGTTGCCCTACTGTCTGATCATCAGTGAAATGAAAAGCGAACATTCAGTTTACAGGCGGAAACCCTGAAAACGGGTTAGTTTTCAGGGATCCCAGTTTGACTTTTTCAAATATGTTAGTCCCTAAATTAAGCAGAGTTGCATTGAAATGAACGAAACATGCGTATCAAAATTTTCTTTCTCTCGCATTCAGGTAGACTTCTCATAACTGGCAGCTTGCCAATTCCATAGCAAGTGCGAGCAGGCTGTACTAATGCTGCTGGTTTCTCTTTTAGCCATTTGGGAGGATCATGAGCTTTGCAGTAAAATATGAAAACTTGCGGATTTTACTAAAAGAAAAAAAAGTATATTTTGGAAACAATTTAACTCTTTTTTTTTTTCCTTTTCGCTGATTTTATAGATTCTGATGTCTCAATAACATGAAAAGGAGAAAATGAATTTATATACTATACGCATATTCGATCATTAAAATAATTTTTGAAATCAGAGAGCACATATGTAGCACAATGACAGTTAACCCTTTAAAGAAAGACCATAAGCTTTGTGGCAGTGTATGGAAAGATAATGCTTTAAAATAAATAATAAGTAAAAAAAAATAAACAATTACTTTTTTTTCTGCTAATATCAGGATTTTGTCCCAAAAGAAAAAATAAATTTATAATTTATTTGCATCTGATAATTTATAAAATAAACTTTGAACTAGGAGACACTCATGTCCCATGATCCTTTTATACTTGGTTAAAGCTTTATTTTATTGAGCAATCACGATTGCTTATTGTTCTCATTTGACTGTTTTTGACGTTCCTTTGATTTTTCCCACCGCCACCCTCCGCACCATCACCGTCGACGGGCTCCTCACGATGCTGCACTTCTAGCGAAAGCCTTCTCTAGGTTGCATCCATGTCCTACACGCACGCGCATACATACACACACAAACACATACACACACATACATATACACATACAAACACATACACACACGCATACATACAGACACCCACACATTAACACACAAAAACATACACACACACACATACACACAACTACCCACATATTCATGCCTGCACAAAGACACAAACACATATGCCTACACACACATACCCCCCTCACACAGACACACATACACATAACCCGTACACAGAAACACATACCCCCACACACAAGCACACACGCCTACATACACACACTTGTGATTGCGAAAAACATAATTTGAATTCAAGATGTCAAAATTCAAATTAATTTTTTAATTTTTTTTGCTATTTGGTCATCATTGATGTTAAGTTTCTCAAATGTTTTAACACACCAAAATAAGGATTGAAATTTGCACGATTCTTTATTTCAGAATTATTTTGCAGCAGACATGAATTGGGGCTTGCTATGTTTTTCAGGTGCGGATCCATGGGGGGGGGGGGGGGGAATCATGGGCGTCATGAACTAAAGTTGCGTTTTGGGGACTTATATTTCGAAACATTTGCCTGAAACCTTAAGTAGAGATTTAAGGCAGTTCAGTTTACTAAATACAATCTACTTATGCCCAATAATGACACTTATGACCTTCCTCTTTCGGAAATGATCCTTCCAAAACCGGAAGCAGAATCTGCTCCCTTGATGTGTTCCTGAAATATCTTATAAAATTTACCCGAAAGGACATTTCTGAAGTCTATTTCAGACTTCAAAAGATTTGCTTATGATTCTTATCATATAGATGCATCAAGATAGCTGTTAAGCGATGTATTTTTAAAGTTGGAATTTTTGCTTTTTTGAGGCTAAAGCATCTTTCATAGTTTTCAAATAACCCTAAAATACTTTTTAGAAATTTTAATCAAGTTTCTAAATAACTGTGATCAGGTAAATGATATGTAAATTTTGTTGGACACACAAATAGTTAACTTTACCAAGGGAAAAAAATACAAAAATAGATGAAATCAATCGTACAAATATCGAAACGTAGGAAATTATGTATTGATTTAAGTTCAATTAATAATATCCAAGTTTCTTTTAGAAACAAAAGAAAAAAGAAAGGTAAAAAAACCTAAATTTCATCCTTATTGTGGTCTTATTAAAAATGGAGTTTCAATTCACTAAGTAAAGACACTACATCAGAGATGTGCTAAAACTCAGTGTGGTTTTTAGCCTACTTTCCCAGTAAAAGTCAGAAAAAGAAGAAAAAAGCATGAAAGAAGGCTCAATGCATCTTAAAAATATCGCGAAAAACAAAAATGGCAAGAAAAATTAAAATAATTCAATAAATATCGAAAAATTAAAAATTGGAAAGTAGGGTATTGAGATGGGGAAAAATGTCTGTCGGTCTGTCTGTCCCCCCTAATAACTTTTGAATGAATAGTCCGATTCGAAAAAACTTTTTTTGTTCGAAAGATCTCGGCAAGGATACCTCATTCCCATATTTTACTTTTTGATTTGAACTATTTTTTGTTCAATTTTGAACAGTTCAAAAAACATTAGCTTCTACGGGGAAATTCAAGGCAATTCCGAACTGTGAGGCGAATTTGCTTCAAACAAACTTTGTAGGGAAATGCTTTTGATGAAAAACTTGTATGTAAACTATCTTTTTGATTTGAACAATTTTCCGTTAAATTTTGAACAGTTCAAATCCCTTAACAATAGCGCCTACGGGGAAACTGAAAGTCAATGTAGATTCTGTACTTGAAGGCGGATTTACTTCAAACAAATTTTGTTGGAAATAACTCTTGACACCAAACTCCAGAGTTCGACTCCGAGAATTTAGGGGGACTTGACTCCGACTCCTGTGCCCGACAATTAATTGGACTTCGACTCCCCGACTTCGACTCTGACTTCGTAGCTTTGGCAAAAATTTATACACGGAGGACAAATGAATGACTCCGATTCTTAAATATTCGACTCCGATTCCTTTATCTCAAAATGAGATTGACTTCGACTCCGACTCTGCAGCTATGGTTTTAACTGTGAAATAATTATTGTTGATATGACTTGTTTTTATTTTTACGCTCAAGTTTCAATTTAGGTACTCAGTTTTTGGCGAATAAACTCGAAGCCATTTATGTTTCTACATAAAGATATGCGCAGACGATTTTTTTTCTTTTTTTGACAATGAAAATTATTTCTTTAAGTTGACATTTAATTGTTTTTTTTTTTTTTGTTCTGGTAGGTGCATTAATTCATTTAAAAAAATGCTTTTGGCAACAGGGGAAAAAGACTATTTTTTTTGTTATGATGTATTTATTTTAATGAGCTTATTAATTTTAA
Organism: Uloborus diversus; assembly: GCF_026930045.1. Classification (NCBI taxonomy): domain Eukaryota; kingdom Metazoa; phylum Arthropoda; class Arachnida; order Araneae; family Uloboridae; genus Uloborus; species Uloborus diversus. Next base: position 60,645,109 of record NC_072736.1, on the reverse strand, counting down.
TTATTTTTTCGTTTTGAAAGCTGTTAAAGATTTTTTTTAATGGAAAAAAAAATGTATTAGCTGCTTTGTTTGAAAATTGCTGCTATTTTATTTGTTCGTTTTTTTTTTTCTTTTTTTTACGCATCTAATTTTTTTAGATGAGTGAAAAATGATTTATTCCTAGAAATCAGCTTAAAGTATTTTAAAAATATGTTTGAAAAAATTTGCGACTTTAGCTATTTTTGAGAATATTGATCAGGTACTAGAAAGCAGTATGGGTATACGGGAAAGTAGGCTCGTCTAGTTCTAGACAGAACTTCTTGTTTGAAATATGAATGATACCTATTTTCTACAAACGCAATTTCTGTATTACAAGTTTCTTCACATAGATTTATCTTACCTTACCGAAACTAAAAACAGTACTATGATTTTTGAACAAAAGCTCTGCAAGTACAACTTTGCAGACCAGTAATATCATAAAAAATCAATATTGAGCTGAAATGTAAAAAAAATAATCAACTAAAGATGCAAAGTCAAAGCACGCAGATTTGCAAAAAAAAAAAAAAAAAAAAAAAAATACAGACATTAATTAGTGTTTGCTGTTATTTTCAAATTCGTTAACTTTAACGTTCAAATTTTTGTTGCTCTAATGCTATCTAAATGGCCAATGAAAAAATGATTGACTTTACTTGCATAAAGTATGCAAAATCTTACTTGCATAAAGAAAACAAATCATGTTCTGTTTTGCATGCGATCAATTACAAATGTGTACATAATTTCTATTTTGAATTTTCATTTTAGTTTGCATAACGCAAGGTAACTGTTCAAATTACATTAATTACATTACAAATATTGCGAGAAACAAACACTTGGTTATTTGAGGCTAGTTGCAATGGGATTAGAGTGTTTTAACTTGTATGAAAGTGGGATTATCCAAACAAGCCACGTTTTTCCTGAGGAGAAACAGTGTATGAATATAACGTATCTTCAACCAATAGGCTCGAATAATGAACGATGAAAACGCGAGCTGCTTCAAGTTCCTTATTAATGTTTCTGTTCGGATACCTGCAGCCTGCAGAACGGGTCGACGGGGTCAATTGAAGCGTTTTAGATCTTCATCTGAGTCTCACGGTTGCTTACCATTCTGAGGACAGCTACCCGGAAGTGAAGATCCATTTTACTCCTCAGTAGAGAGGCGGAGATTTTTAAGTTAAGACTCTAGCCGCCTATACTGCTGTGTGCAGGCAAAGGGCAGTAACTGCAATTTTTTGCTTTTTTTTGTTATCTATTGTACGTTATCTTTATTGTACAAGCTCGCTTATTTAGTTTCCGCTGACAAAAAGGCGCGGAAAAGAACGTCTAATTCCAACATTTCCCTATTGTTAGTATTGAATCCAAAACGCGTTTCTTCAAATGTCTCGAAAACCCATTTCTGCAAATACTGCCGTTTACCTGCACGCGGCAGTATAAGAAGCTATACTTATTGACTCTTTTTTTAACGTCACATCACTGGCACAAAAATGCAAGTTTTACCAGCTCTGTACTGAAAAAACATGAGCTGATGTGTGCATCACATGACTTCCTTTTACACCAATTTAATGTTATTTCCCCATTATTGCAGTTTTAATGTGATTCAATAGTTAGCTCTCTAAATATCACCAACAATGGCCGAATTGAAACCAGATTAAAAAAAAAATTGCCAAATTTGGTGACAAAACTTGGCGATCAAAAGACTGCCGATATATTGCCAAGTGTCCGCCAAATTATAACACCACTTGAGTTTGCATCGAAATTAACAATGATTTCCGCCCCATAAAGGTGCAAAAGACCCCTTTAGAAACAACCGAATGCAACCAAAAGGGGAAGTGCTCAACTAGACCCCACTAGGAGTCTACGTACTAAATTTCAACTTTCTAGGACATACCGTTCTTGAGTTATGCGACATACATACATACGTTCATACAGACGTCACGAGAAAACTCGTAATTAACTCGGTAAACGTCAAAATGGATATTTTTGGGCGTCTCGACGCTCTTAGGTATATATGCACGTGTGGTCGGGTCAAAAAAAAACTGAACATTCATTTGGGGGTGAGCAAAATGGAAATTAAGGTCGATTTTTGAGTGAAATTTTTTTCGCGAATACAACACTTCCTTTTTTGTAAAAAGAAGTAAAAAGTAATGGTCATTGTTATTTTGCGAATCCGAATTTTATCTTTCATAATATCGTCTCGATACCTTTCAAGAACAAAATCCACAAGTGTCTAGTTCAACCAGAGAGTGAACACACTCCAATGAATGAACAGTTTGCATTTTATTCATTAATTTTTTTCAAAATAAGGTTAAAAAAAAAAGAAAGAAATAGTTGTATTCGCAACAGTAACTTCCTTTTGCTACAGACAATTCCAGGAATGAAACAGAAAAGGAAAAAAAAAGAAGATATTTGGGAATTAAGGCTTTAGAGACTCTCACAGTAAATTTCTAAGACTAAATTTTAAGCTATGGCGATGTCAAAGAAAAGGTTAGGGGTTCTTTCCAGGAATTTCTGAAATAAAATGAAATTTTAGACTATCTTTGGACATTTTAGGTGAGAGTGGGAGGTTAGGAATTTCTCTTAGAAAATTTTCGGAAATTAAATTTTCAAGATACAACTGTTTGACATTAGAAGGGTCAGAGTTCAGAGGTTTTCTATAGAAAATGTTTGATACTAATGTTTTGATAACACAATTTCAGGCTGTGGGTTGCGACATCACATTAAGAGGTGGTTGCTCTCCTCCGGAAATGTTTTGAAATTAATGGCCTAAAATAGCATTTTTTAGTTCTTGTTTGGTAACAACAGGGGGAAGAGAAAGGATTCTAAGACTCTCCGGAAATGTTTTAATATTTACTCTAAAAGGCAATCTTTAGTGAGTATTGGTGAAAGGGTGGGAGACCTGGGAACTCTTCTCTAAAAAAAAAGCATTTCAAAGCAACCTTTGACTTTAGATGGGGGAGGGGTTTGCGGTTTCGTATCAAATAGTGTTTACAATTGAAGTCCCACAAAAACCATTTTACGCTGTGTGCTGTCAAATTAGAATAGAACGGCGGCAAGTGGCTCTACTCCAGAAAAAATCCGAAACTGAAGTCCTAGAAGTACAGTTTTGAGTTTTCCTTGCTAACATACGGGAAAAGTTGCGAAAGGGAGACTTGCTCCCAGAAATTTTTCGATATTAAAGTAAAAGAAATGTAACTTTAGGCATTGCACATACATACGCACATGTACGCACGCTTATAATTACCTAATATCCCCCTTGGCTATGCCACTGTTAATGTGTATGCCACTTACTGTGCTGTTTCATTTGTGTTATAAATGAATAATACAAAATCATGGGACACCTTTCTACTTCTGTTCACTAAATTTTGTGGAGCGTACATGCAATTTAACGTTCGGTTTAATACACACCGCCACACCACACGCTACAGAAAATTCAACTCGGCAGTGTAAGGTTAAACACATAAATTCCTTTGTTACATCATTTTTATGATATAAACTATTGATTTAACTAATTTTCTGCAAATTTTCCAAATTGTTTTTATGTATCTCAGAATATTTCACATGCACAAAACAGAAACGGCAAAAATGCGATTTTTTTTTAAATTATAAAAATCTATATAAAGAACGAACTCTAGCAGAGCAGATTATGTGTCAGTGTTTTAATGTGTAACATATTCTCGTGTTGTTACTGAAACAATTGAAAATCTTAAAATTAATTCCCAGGTTTCTGTGATAGCCCTGATATTTGGAAACAAGCAAAAGTCATTTTCAAGGGCGGTTTTTTGATCAGTAAATAGCTTTGTTTTGCGAAACGAACCTCTGAGCAGAGAACACCAGTTTCCGACAAACAGGTTGTTGTTCCGAACGAAATCTTTACCTCAAGCGAATCGTTTGCGGCATTTTCATGACGAGTTCAAGGTTTCTGTTTCCTCGATCATTAGAAAAAGAAAGAAGTTCCAAGCGTGGAGGAGCGGAAGGCGGATTTTATTTCGCGCAGTTTTCGCGAGCGCTGACCATAACGATGCATACAAGTACAGGAGTGCCCACAGGGGGAGGGGGGACTATGGCGCAAGATACGCCATCAGAATTTGAGGGGGGGGGATTTTTTTTTTTTTTGAAAATGAAATTTTTGGAGGAAAGAAAAGTATTAAATTTTTTTCAACGAGAATAAGTAAGATGCATTAATTACACTTTTTTGACGTATATTTTCCAAAATTTAGTAGCCTTATCGTTTTTTAATGAAGATCACCTTAAACACAGGATGGCGTCAGAGTATGTTGCAAAAAAGGTTCAAACTGTTTGATTTCATTTTAAATTATCATGATTTTTTCTGGAACGAGTAAAATTCTGTACAATGAATACGTGTGACAGCGATGAAAAAGAAATCAAAAATGGATGAAATAAAATATTTTGAAATCTTTTTTGTGTTTGTAAGAATTTTGACCATCCTGCTACTGCCTTTCATAGATTAACTAAAACCGGGAAAATCCAATTACAACTAGGTTTTAAAATAACATTTTTTTGCTCTTGACTAACGATTTTTAATACACATTTTCTTTACAAACAAATTTGAGTTCATGAAGAATTTTTCATTTCATTTTACTTCTATGTTTTGTATCCTTTTTAAAATGAGTTATTTGAATTTACCATTAGATGATTTTTATCAAACTTTCAAACATGTTGAACTCCGCAGATGGAAGTGGAGCAATTTAATCTTATGTTAACTATTTTTCATGAATCATTTATACATTCTTCGATATCTAATACATAGAAAGAAGTTTTCTATCCATAAAAATTCTCAAATTTGTATGCTCAATCGATGAATCAGTTGGACCATTTTCGGAGAATATGAATCTCTATATGTGTGTGTGACCGATTTTTGTTGGTAATGCGTATTTAGGACTTCAAACTCAAAAAAAAAAAAAAAAAAAAAACTTTCAGAAAAACGCCCTCTCACCATCATTAAAGAACGTCTTAAGTTTTGTTTCTAGGGCTCAATTTCAAAAAAAAAAAAAAAAATGCACGACAAAACCCGAATTTTTTTCTTTAATTGCCTTTCTATTGAAATTCATCTGCAACTGAGTTTCTAGAATTTCAATTTCTAAAAACTTTAACTCAACTTCTAACATAAATATTACCAAAGCTCGTTTGAAACTGCCTTTTTAAAGATAAAAGTTCGAAACTTTCTCAAGGCTGCCCCTCTCCCCCTCCTTCCTCTCTGCAGTTCTCGCAAACAATATTAAAAATAGTTTTAAGTTTCGTTTTTAGGGCTGAAATTCTGAAACATTTCCGGGGGAGATCTTCCATCAAACATGATCAAAGGTCGGCTAAAATTGAATTTTTGCAGCTTCAATTACGAAAAACTGCCAGTCCGTAACGTTTCCAAAGATGGCGTATAATCGCGTTTTCAGCACTAAAATTTCAAGAAATCCCCACCTCTCCCCTTAACTTGCTTGAAGACAATCTACAATTATGTTTTTGGAGTTCCGATTTCAAAAAATTGCCGCGGAGGGTAACGGAACTTCTCGGTCTAACATTACTAAAGATCGTTTAAAACTGCGTTTTTAGACCTACAATTTCAAAAAAGTTTCGGGGGGGGAGCCCCTGAACTCCCCCTTCTCCCTATCGTTACCAAAGATAGTCTAAATCTGCTATTGGTGTTTTAATTTTGAAAGTGAGTGCCACCGAACGCCCCCCCCCATCCAAACATTACTGAAGACCGCCTAAAACTGCGTTTCAGAACGATAATTTCGATAGAAGTGCGTGCGAGAGCTTCCAAACCCCTTCCCCTTCCTAACATCATCGTAGGTCGGCTAAAATTGCATTTGGGGAGCTTCAATTTAAAAAAAAACTTAACGGTGCCAAAGATGGCTTTCAATCGCGTTTTTAACACTTTAATTTCAAAATTTTTCCAGGAAGATCTTCCGAACCTTCTTTACCTAACATAACCAAAGACAATCCAAATATGCATTTTTGAAGGTCTCAATTTCGAAGATTGCCGTGGGAGGGTCACCAAGCCTCTCCTCTGCCGAACATTACCAAATATCGTCTAAAACAGTTTTTTAGAACTATAATTTCAAAAAACTTCCGGGGGAGGGCCCCGGAATCCCCCCCCCCCAACATTACCAAACCTTTCTCTAAAACTGCATTGTTGGAATTTGAATTTCGAAAAATTGCCGCGGAAGAGAAACGGAAGACTTTCCTATCTCTAACATTACTAAAGGTTGTCTAAAACTGCATTTTTAGAACTACAATTTCGAAACAGTTCCGAAGCAGAGTCACTCAGCCACTCTTTTCCTGACATAATCGAAGCAATCTACAATTGTTATTTTAGAGTTTCAGTTTCGAAAAATTTCCACAGGAGGATCACCAAGCCTCTCCTCTCCCTAAAGTTACCAAAGATCGACAAAAACTGCAAATTTGTAAATTTTCCGAGGAAGAAAACCTAGAAACCAATATTTTTGAGTCACTATTATACTTAAGGGGGGGGGGGTTGTATTGCTTACATCGAGTGATTATTCCCACGCTAGTCAAAAGCTGAATCCACTCTCTCCCTCTCTGTGTATTTTAAAATATATTAAGAAAAAAAAGCTAGGATGAGACCTTGCTAAAACTCACATCCTTTCCCCTTGTATTTTTTAAAACTCACGACGGCCCTGAAAAATTTAATGTTATCATTTTAACTGGGGCTTGTACATAAATTACAAATGTTGCCGACACATGCAATAAATAGAACAAATCTGGTAGCCCTAACACTCAAATTTCAAGTTCTGAGCAAGCAGCTAAACTAATTTTAATATTAGCCTAGATTATTCGCACGATCCTAAATTTATTACAAAAAACTATTGCTTGTACTTTTAATTGCTGTTGTAAATGTAAGCAGTTCGTTTTCGCATCTGTTGTAACTTTTTTTTTTATCTCAAACAACTTTATTTTGTTGAAATGTTTTGATTGATTCATTAAATGATACAAATTTAACTGGCAGTGTGTGACTCTAAAAAGTGTTATGCTTAACCTAATTTAAAATCAAGAAATCAGTGAAATTTGGGGGGGGGGGGATTTTGTGCCATTGAGCTTGGGGTGATGGGTACCCCTGCACAAGTACGTGATTTCTTTGCTCATTCTTATGTCCAAAGTGAACACTTCCACGTTCGTCTTGAAAATCAGATATTTCTATTGGTCTTTTTCTTGCATTACAGAAATTCAAGCACAACATTTGCCTAAATTTTTCTTTCTCTCTCTTTTTTTTCCTACACTCCTGTTTGTGAAAATTGCAACACCATGAAGGAAACATCATAGTTGAATGAAATTTAAAACACAGTTGAGTGGCAATGCTACAAATAAATGATTACATTTTCAAACCAAACAAACAATAAAAGGAGATAGAAATTAGTATTTTGTGTGGCCACCACGTGCCGCATTAAGAGCTGCTACAACGACTCGGCATGGAGTGAAACAAAGTTTGAACATCTACTTGCGGAAGAGTATTCCATATTGTTTGTATGCGCAACCAAAGTTCGTCTGTCGAAGCAACAGGACGAGGATCACGAGCGAGACGCCGCCCAACGAAATCCCATACATGTTTAATCGGTGACATCCGGGGAATATGTAGGCCAAGGAAGAAACTGTACCTGCTGCAAATCAAGGTAGGATTTGACAGTCCTGGCGACATATGGACGGGCATTATCCTGCTGGAATACAGCCCCTGGCAATCCTTGCAGGAAAGGAATAGCTTGGGGCTGTAAAACTTCGTTTATGTATCGGGTACTGTTCAAATTGCCCACAATTCGAAGCAATTGTGATCGTCCATGATATGCTATGGCATCCCAGACCAAAACTCCAGGTGATCGTCCCCTGTGGCGTTCGATAATGCACTTCGGAATGTGCCGTTCACCGGCACAGCGCCTGATATGAATTCGGCCATCATGGTGCCACAAATTGAAGCGGGATTCGTCAGAAAAGACGACCTGCTGCTATTCAGCACGCCAGCTCCTATGCACATTGGCCCATTGTAGCCGCAGGCGGCGATGGTTTTGCGTGAGAGGAATCCTGTATGAAGGAATCCTTACGCGCAGCCCACGCTGCAGCAGACGTCTTCGAATTGATGAAGCACACAATGAAACACCTGTAGCTGTTGACCAATGTGCTGCAAATTGTCTAGAAGAAGCTGTGAGGTCTGTCAGTGCCATACGCACCAGGTATCTGTCATCGCGAGCTGACGCCACATTTCGGGGTTCACTCCCGGATTTCCGAGCTGTCCAACTCTCGTCCGTCCACTGCTTCCAAACACGCATGATTGGCTGCTTTTACGCTGCACATGAGCAGCTACTGCACGATAAGACGATCCAGGTTCGCGAAGGCCAACGATTCTGGAACGTTCAAACTCCGAAATTTGCTCAAATTTCGCTTTCTTTCGTCGAAGAAGTATAGGGTCATTCCATGTCAAGTGATCCAAAGTTTTTTCCCTCACCTTTTTGTATTTCTTTGAAATTTGGCTCATCAATTGTACCATTTGAGGTAATCAAAAGTCCAAATTTTTAGATTTTTATCTCTATTATTTTTTTATTTATGACACTTTGATTTTTCGAAAAACCCTCTTTTTTTCATGGATGTCTGAACATAAAACGGACGATAACTCAGCAACAAATATAGATAGAAAGATTTGGTAAAAAGCATTTTAAAGTACATTAGTTGCTGTTTAATTGGATATGCAACATGACTAATTTCAGAAATTTTTTAATTTTTAAAAAATGAAATTTAAATTTTAAATTTTAATTTCTCAGAAAAGGTATAATTTTTTTTAAAAAAATTCTCAAAAATTTTTGTGTATTTTATCTTCATTTGTGCAAAGTTTCAAGTTGGGATCTCAATGGGATCATATTTTTATGAATTTTTAAATAAAATTTGACTTACGAAATAATGACATTTTTCAGATTCTAACTAGTTAAATATAGGGTTCTCTTATTAAGGATGGTCTAGTAAGTAGTAATTGATCATGACTATGCTTGAAATGAGCTGACATGAATTTGTAGATTGGTACCCCCCCCCCCCCCCCCCTCTGCCACACAAGCACTTTTTATCTTTTTTTTTCTTCAAAAATGTATTACAAAAAAAAAAAAAAAAAAGCTGGCACGTAAGAGTTATAATCATAATAAACTGGGATGCACGCTGCTAAGCATCAGTAGTGACTAAGGCTTATAAATGGGGGGGGGGGGGGGTCATAAAAACTAAAAGTCAGAAAAACTTTAACAGGCAAATAGAACCACTCATTTGCAGCTTTTTTTTTTCTTTCGGAAAGTGGGACGATAGGGGGAGGGGGAAAGGGAGGGGGGAGAGCAATCTGGAATGAAGCTTAACAACATGGAAGGTTATGCTCAAACTAGCAAAATTTGTTTGATCTATAACTGTTTTTAATATATGTATAAATAGATCTCGCTGCATTGCTCTCCTTTACAACTGAAATTAAAAAGAAAACTAGCATTGAACAAAAAAAGACCGCTGCACTCCAAATGTTGTAGAAAGACAGTTTTATGCGGAGATACATATGGACTGAAACTTAGATTAATTTTTAGTTTAGTGTGAAAAGAATGAAACAACATGGGGGGAAACACTCCTATTTTGCTGTGATCTTGGGGCAAACTATTTCTTTCCTCCCTCCAAAATTGAAAGTTGGCGCAGGGGTAGGGGATGAAATGAATCATAACTTTCCTTATCAGATAGTGAATAAATCAAGTACATTTTGTGAAGTTCGGATTGAAAAAGATACACTTGGTCCGAAAAAAAAAAAGCGTCAGGTGAGGCATGATACTAGTATAGTGTTAATCGTATGTGTGGGTGGGGGAGGGGGTAATGTACTTCGTCTTGCTTTAAAGAAGAAAATTTACCAGCTTTTAATATGCTTTCTATTCATTTTGTTTTATTTTATTAATTAATTTATTTTTTGCGTTTTGAAAAAAAATAATGAAAGTGGTAGTGCTGGGCGGGGGGGGGGGGGCTTTTTCTTGCTTTAAAGAAGATTATTTACCAACTTTTAATAAGTTTACTATTTATTTTGTTTTATTTATTTATTTATTTATTTTGAATTTTGAAAAGTTTTGAAAAAAAAAATTAAAAATGGTGGGGAGGGCGGCTTACCAATCTACAAATTCATGTCAGCTCATTTCAAGCATAATCATGATCAATTACTACTTACTAGACTATCCCCAGTAAGAAAACCCCATATTTAACTAGTTAGAATCTAAAAAATGTCATTATTTCGTAAGTCAAATTTTATTTAAAAATTCATAAAAATATGATCCCATTGAGATCCCAACTTGAAACTTTGCACAAATGAAGATAAAATACACAAAATTTTTTGAGAATTTTTAAAAAAAAAAATCCTTATACCTTTTCTGAGAAATTAAAATTTTAAATTTAAATTTCATTTTTTAAAAATTAAAAAAATTCTGAAATTAGTCATGTTGCATATCCAATTAAACAGCAACTAATGTACTTTAAAATGCTTTTTACCAAATCTTTCTATCTATATTTGTTGCTGAGTTATCGTCCGTTTTATGTTCAAACATCCATGAAAAAAAGAGGGTTTTTCGAAAAATCAAAGTGTCATAAATAAAAAAATAATAGAGATAAAAATCTAAAAATTTGGACTTTTGATTACCTCGAAGGGTACAATCGATGAGCCAAATTTCAAAGAAATACAAAAAGGTGAGGGAAAATGTTTTGGATAATTTGACACGGAATGACCCTTATGCTTCTCTCGAAAAAATAGTCATTTAGCAATGAGAGAGAGGTGTCCCAAAATTAACTACGGCTAAGAGATACTAAGATTCAGTTAACGTTTACTCTAGCATATAACCACCGATAATCATACACGATTCACTACAGTCGTTTATTTATATTCTGTTCGATCCGCCGTTCAGAGGGCGCTGCTCAGTATACGCATGCGCTACCGGTCTGCAAATCTAATCATTTGCATATCATGCCCTACTTTACATTTCCTGCAATGTTCAGCTCACTCGCGTAAGTCCTTCGTGGTGTTGCGATTTTCACAAACAGGAGTGTAAATAGTGAAATAAGAAAGTTTTGACATTACCATGTTTTTAAAATAAACTAAAATGTTTGAAATAATTCTTCGGAGCTTCATATACAACTGAAGCCTTTTTCACTATTTTTTTTAAGATTCTTTCAGATGCTTCAAACTTAACTTTAAAACGTCCACTTCCACCCTTCATTTCTCACTGCCACATATTTAAAGAGTATTCAAACTGCTGGTATACTTTGCTTGAACCTATTATTATACAAAAATCAAAGCATGTGAATAAAATATTGCAGCATTAGTTTAATTTTTATATAAGTTAATCCCTCATTTCTGAAGCAAAGATAAAAATTTCATTGTTTGAAGAAAAGGAACCATGGGCTTAAAAATGAACTTTACAATGATCGACTTTGCAGAATAATTCGTTTTAACTGCTGAAAGTTGAAAAATTTTCAAACAAACAATAGATCCGGTGACTCTTTGCAAGAGAGTATTTCAACAAATATAACTTTGTGTCTTCTCCTACTTTTAGGCTGTGATAGCGGGTTTGGCCACCACCTGGCTCGGAAATTGGACGATCTTGGATTGCACGTGTTCGCAGGATGCCTCCGTCCCGACGGCGAGGGTGCCAAGAATCTTCAGGAATCTGCTTCCAGTCGTCTGCACATACTGCCTCTGAACGTCACCTCAGAGGACAGCATCAAGGAAGCTGTTCGTTATGTGGAAGAACACCTAAAGGACAAAAGTGAGTATCCTCTTTTACGGATTGTGCATTTATACGACGAATACGCAGATTTATAAATAAAAGGCTATATACCCAAGTAGCACACAGGGGGATCGTTGGCCAACTGTGGGTAACGGTAGAAACCGATGGGAAATGGTGGGTTGGCAACGCAACGATGGCACTACAGTTACTGGGCATCGTTCGGCCGACCGAGAATATTTTCGAAGGGCCATCGTTGGGAAATTGTTAGGTACTGTAGCAGATCGTTGGCCCTTCGTTGGCAAATGGTTGCTTGGGTAATGGTAAGCGAACATTGCCTACCGTTGGCCAACCATAAGCTCCACCGTTGACCCACCATCTCCCAACTGATTGTGCTACTAGAGTATGTAACACTATTTTAGAAAACGTATAATTTCTCAGACGGAAATTTGTTTTACATTCAAACTGACACATAGAAGCACGTTCAACGGCTGCCTCAAACTTCTATGGCTAGTTTGCCTCTGGTACCCGGCTTGTTCCCTATATTTTCCTTGCAAAAATCAATACTAGATGAAAGGGAAAAACTGTAAGGGAAAATAAGTTTCAATGCATCAGGCTCATATCTAGACTAGAAAAAGCTATCTAAGAACTGAGAGTGAATAACTCAAGTGCATAAGAAAGCTTGTATTTCAGGAGATATCTATTGTCCAATAATTAATAATTTCTACTCTTCATGTACAATCCTAACGTGCATAGATGACGGCATGCCTGTTTCAGGAATTGGAAATAAATAGCAAAATTTGAGTGAACAAAGACCAAGTCTCATTGCAAAACGTATTGAGGACGTTTATCTTCAACTCGGACTAGACCATAGCTCTTTGTTGAATCGTTTCGCGTTTGGCAAACTGCTCTTTAGACAAGAAGTGTTCAAGTTTGGGAACGTGAGACACTTTGGATACTGATTTAATTTCAGGAACCGAAAAGCTGGTACTACATACCATTGACTTTTGTATCTCTTCATGTGCTCTGTGATGTTAAACATATACAATTATCCCTGGTAATTTAACCAAGAAGGAACCGTAATTTGTAAATGTTGTTTCACTGTATCAAGTTTTAAATGTCGTATTGGGTGAAAATCAGAAGAGAAATACCTATTGAAAACAATAAGATACTTCAAGTCTAGGACAGCGTTTATTTTGAAGAACATTTTCCTGATGAATGACTAGTTTATAACTTTGTTTCCAAAAGCTTTAAGAAAAAGATAAATAAATAAAAATCAAGAAAGGGAACTTTTAAATTTATTTATTTTTATTTATTAATTTACAAAAAAAAAAGCTTTCTGTTTACAAGAATCATTTTTTGTTTCCAGAGCTGTGGTGCGTGGTGAATAACGCGGGTCTGAATGAAGGTGGAGAACTTATGTGGACCAACATGGACTTCATCGAGAAAGTGGTGAACGTCAACACATACGGGGTCGTCCGTACCACCAAGGCCTTCCTGCCACTCCTCTGCAAGCACGGAGGGAGAGTGGTAGTCGTGGCGAGTGCAGCAGGTAAACAGCTTATTTTTTAACTCATGTACAGTTTCGCCACCTATGAGATAGAAATGCGAACATCTGATTTACAGGTGGAATTTTTAATTTTTGCATCTATTTTGCGGTGATTCCAGTTAGCTGCTGCTGGCGTTAGTTAGCCTCTAATTTAAGCAGTCACGTTGAAGGGAACAAATTCATCGTTTTTCCTTTTCTCCCTCATTCAGATAAATATTCTTATAGTCTCTTGCTTGTCAAACACAGTATGAAAAGTGGAATCTTCTCTTTCTCTTACAGTTCAAAAATGAAAGTTTTATTTTATTTCTGTACCTGTAACTCTGCTACTGGTTCCAAATTAATTTTCTTTTGTATTTAACTGTATGTCTTATAAAGGGTCTTCAAAAGGTCCATGTGTCATGTGTGCCATTTGTAAGAAATATAACATCGTTAAAATATCTACCACGGCTTCTCCTGGCGTCTCGAACCCAAGCGGTCTATTTTTCAATGACTGTTGCGTATATCAGGCTGCATTTGAGCGACGGTCTGGCTTATGTTGGATTTTAGGGCATCGATCGATTGCAGCATATTTGTACAGACCTGTGACTTCAGGAAACAACACAAGAAAAAGTCGAACTGGTCAAATTGCACGATCTTTGTGGCGAAGTCACGGCACCTCTGCGAGAAATAACCATACCCTCAAATCGTTAGTGCAGAATGTGCAACGCGACGTTCGCTGTTGTAGCACCATCCTGCTAAAGCCACATGTCATCTTTGTACACATCGTTTGGTTTGGTCCAAAAGAAATCTATTGTCATCGTTCTGTAGCGCTCACTGTTGACGGAGATGGCCTCACGAACACCATTTTCAGAAAAAAGTACGGACCAATGACATCTCCGGACCGAAATTCACACAAACAATAACAACTCTTTTCTTTATGGATTTATTGCTACCTGGTTTAGCTGAAATGCCAGTTGAATCCCGTAATAAAATATTCTCTTCTCAGGATTAGAAGGACACTATATTCATTTGAGTAGATTGATAGAGCAGTTGGTAGGCAGGGGAAGCTGCTGTACCCACAGACAAAATTTACTTTTCAATTTTTGAAGGTTTCTGGGAATGGATAATCGATTGCAAAAATTTTCTGGCAGAATCTACAGCTTATCTAATTTGGCAATTTTTGTCAACTGAAAATCTCAATGCTTTCAACTTCAAAAAATATTTCTTAAAAACCATCTTTATTGTCCGTGGGTACAACACCCCGTTCACCCCGCGGACAGGTGCCTTTGTACCCATGAACACATAAAAAAATAATATATAACTAAGTCTGAGGAACTCAATTATACTCTATACATTTTCATAAGCCATTTTATGTTGAAATACTTCAAATATCCATTGAAACTAACCTTAAATAAAATCTCCAACAGAAATTAAATTTTCAAAATTAATCGAAGGTTTTTCTTCTTTTTTTTTAAATTTTCCTTAATCTTTAACATCAGTGAACTCTTTAAAAAAGTTATTAGTCTTAAGAGAGTTAAAGATGTATGAATAATTAATATGTTTAAAAAAAACTAGATTCATGATAGTATGGCTCTCTATGTACCTACATAATAACTTCAATTTATATGCAAATTGAAACTTTTAACTAAAATTAACCCAAAAACTAAGTTTAGATTAAATCACCAAAAATCTAGAAAAGTCGACTTCAAATGAAAACAGGAAGAATTGACGGTCTGAAGATTCTACAGCTGGTGGGGGTTACTTCAACACTATATCTTCAAGCCCTACTTCAAATTCATCATTATTGTTAAAAGCAAATTTCGAACGTTGATGAGAAGGCACCATTTTGAGGTACTTCACATCGTAAGAAGACTCAAGTGTGACCCAAGGACACTAAAAATTGCTGTCCGTGGGTACACATGGTTGTGTGTCCTTGGGTACAAAGGTATGCCATTTCTTTTTTGCAAGGCAGTCACATCGACAGAACCAGTTTTACAACATTAAAAATTCAGAAACAAAACCTTCAAAGTATAGGGAATCATGATACCCACAACAAAAATGAATAATACAATACACGACGGACGAGAAAAAAAAATGCTCATGTTATTTTTTACTTAGATCCTACTAAAACCGAAAAATGCGATAGAATCTTAAATGTTCGTTTGATGGGATTGAAACTTTATGGGTTTTGGAGAGGGCTGTGACACACGTTGAACACCTATTAGGATCCCTCTCGACGATACCCGGAATTTCCCGATCAACGTCCGTAGGTACAACCGTCCGTGGGTACAGCAGCTTCCCCTACAAAGTTATAATGCTCGAATTCATTTTAAGCTAGAGATGGAAAACTTATTTCTCTTATGGCAGTCCGCTAAACGAAACTCTTTTTTTTTTTTTCTTTTCAGGTCGGTATACTTACCCGGGCATGGTTCCGTACTGTATGAGCAAGCAAGCCACTGTCAGCTTTTGCGACGGATTACGGCTCGAGATGTACCGCTTTGGAATCAAGGTCGTTACTATTGAACCTTGGATGTATAAGTAAGTTTTCAGTGTTCTATTCAACACACCTAATAAATTCAGAGTTAGATGAAGGAAATGTACATACCTTGTAACCTTGATATCCATCGTAATGAACATACCTTGAGTCACAAGATTGAAACGCCGGTAAAATGCGCGATTTTGAAATCAATCTTAACAGGGCTCTAAAAAAAGTTTAAAAACTGAAACCCGACTACGAGGAAAAAAAACACTAAAAGATAAAATAAGGTAGGTATTGTTTGATAACATCATCTTATTGAGTAAAACAAGTCATTTGATATGTTAAATATTCCTACTTATTTAGTTCTATTGAAATTCTCGGTCAGTTTTACATTTTTCACGTTATAATTCAATTCGAATGCCGTAGTCGTGCGCTGTCAACTACAGTTATTTATTTTTTTTTTATTTTTATCGACGCTGTGTTCATGCAATCGATGAAACCATCGTAGACCTGACTTGACTGCTTCCGACTGTTTTCTCTTGCATGAAAATCTGACTCAAAGGAAACAGTTTGGCCGACACCAGCGTAGAGAATTGGCTGTAAGACCAGGCGACTGCCTTCTATGAAGAGGGCTAGGAAAGATGGTGTTACGCTATTTTGCAGTTACAACGATGACTGTAGAGAAGTAACTGGATGGTACTTCTAAGTATTCCAAATAAAACAATTTCCATTCGGCGACCAATCGGACCTAAACGGGAAAAACAATATACAGTTGATTTTCAATTTAACGACTTTCAAGTGATTCCAAACTAAAGCTACAGTGGAGCATCCTGGACCGTGAAAAGTTGTCCTTAAATAGAGAAAGTCGTTAAATAGAGGGTCATTAAACAGATAACCATTAAACTGCATCTCGTATTTATTGTGCAATTCCAAGAATCCTTGTCTCCGGACACACACAGGAAAACTTGACAATATAAGAAAGGGAAATAACACCCAGGGCACCGGCGGGAAACGAACCCACGACCTCCGGCTTAGAAGACGAAGCTTCTACCACAGGACCACGGGGACCCCATACTTCACTGGTATTGGAACGTTTTGAGAAAGCTGTTGGGAGCCCATGGATTACTCAATAAATCAATATTTTCTCGGACTCCACACGAAATCGTAGTGCACTGTACCCGCTCTTTATCATTGCTCATCTCCTCTCGTAATATAAAACATACTCTCACTCTAGCGCTGGTGACAGCAAAGCCATTCTTTAAAATTGGCGTCAGGCGATGGCCGATAAGTGAACTGCCCTTAAGGGCAGTTCACTTATCGGCCATCCGTCCCGTCCGTCCCGTTTTTTGACGTTACGGACTGCCGACGAAAACAGAGTAGCATTCACATACGGTCGCCGCACATCAATCACACCAGAGAAAAGAGCGTTCTGCTTGGCGGGAACCAATGAAATGCTGTCCTATTTTTGACGGCCGTCAGATATCGAGGTTCTTTTGATCGAAACCGGTCCCGTCCAAGATGGCTTGCTGTCATGGCAACCAGCACAGAAAACCTGTTTCGGGAGGAAAGAAACGTGATGGACGGGAAGGACGGCCGATATGTGAACAGGCCCTTTACTCATCAAAAGTATACGATCATAAGTTGAGCGTTGATCTTCCCAATAAATATTTCTTTATGGTGAGTTCAGTGAAAAAAGAAAGTGTTATTGGAGCGGACTTAAGTTGGAATACTTTTGAAAAAGTAGTACCGGTCAACTTAGGGTCAATTACCCTTACCCATTACCCCAAAAGGGTAAGCATTGGCAAAGTCGTAGCTAAACTTATCATTATCAGAGCTACACTTTTACCCACATGAAGTCATTATCTTTTCTGGAAACAGTTCTTAGAAATGAATTACTCAAAGAAAAATTTAATTGAAAAAAAAAATGTTCATGAGCGCCATTTTGCCACAATTTGAGCAAGTAGGTGTTTGTTGCTGCACTTGCTTCTAAATAAATTTTTTTTGTGAATAATTAGAACTAGGATTTCACCGTTATTTCAAAATCTAAGAGTATCAACTTTTTCCTTTGTTATAGAGCCTCCTCCCCATAGAATAAACAATAGAATTTATAAATTAGACTCGATTCTGAAGTTTCGGAAATGCATTAAATGAGACGGCGGAAAAAATAATTAAAAAATAACAATTCACTATCTTATTTTGATACTTATAACACGAACACGTAATGATGCTTGCTCATACCATGAAAAGTCAATGGACTCACCAGTAGCGAGTTTTTAACGGAAGAAAAAAAAATCTGTAGTTGAGAGTGTAGTGTACGCTGACAGCAAGTTACAAAATTCTGGAATAACACAATACTCGTCATTAAGGTCCCATGAGGCACACGGGTCGGCTTATGACCTTGTTAGTTACATAGGACCTACGTAAAAACATAATACAGGCCCCTATTGCACTTAACTTGATTTGAGTAAATCCAGCTTTTACACATTTTTTCGACAAACATGGCAAACCAGCTATTTACAAAAAATTATAACAGGTGTAGGTTCATGGACGCATGGCACAAAACTATGGAAATTTGAAAAAAAAATTGAGTCTTTTATCTTTTTATTTCCAATGGCAGATTATGAACAGTTACAAAATAATAACAGGAAGCAAAAAAGGAAAGAGGAACAAAAAATGCAGCAACAAAGTTCATTAATACATATTGTCTCTAGTCTCCCAATAGCGCTCAGCGAGGGGGGTCTTGCAAAGCGCGGTACAGTGTAGTAGGTGGGCGCGGTCCATGTCCTCTTCAGAGCCACACAGATTACATGATGGAGTCATGCGAAATTGTAGATCTTTTAGCCACTCAAGAGTGTTACGAGGGTGCACCACGGGGAGGTAGATCTACAACGCACCCCAAGTCTTTAATGTATTAACTGATACCTTTTAAAAAAATGTATTGCCTATTATTATTAATCCCAGTCCAAACTTTGTTTGCTTGTTCTATTCAGTTTTGAAATTTTGTCATGGCATTTAAGACGCCTCTCTTCAACCCTCTAAAAATTTCAGCAAGTTATCAAAAATTTAATGATTGTTTTGTCTACAGGACTCCCATTACGAATGCCAACACCATCCTCGACTACGTCACCAGAGCATGGGATTCAGGGCCAGCAGAAATCAAGGAACTTCTACCTCCGGATTACTTGGACCGTCACAAACGAGCCACCCTCAAATTCATCAACCTGTCGATCAGCGACCAACCTCAACAGGTAGTTGATTGCCTAGAAGAGGCTGTTATGGCCGTGAACCCCAAGTACTCTTACAATCCTGGAACTCTTTATTCCAGGCTCACGTTCTGGTTTCTGAAGAGAATGCCGAAGCCAATAGCCGACCTTATCATCAACGACGAAGTTGGCACCAAGATATGAATACTTTAGTGGTTTTGTACTTTGATTGATTTGGACTGATCGTGCTCAAATGTTGGTTCACTGTTCATTCAAAAGTGATATAATCGGCATCTACTTATAGACCTTAAATCGGTGAAAAACAGTAAATTTGAAACAGATTTAATCCTGTGCTGAAATCTGTCAGTAAAATATAACTCCATCGCTGTTTCAGCGCATCAACATTGGTGCTTTGTTTCTTCAAAAGTGATTCTCATCTACTTTACCTTGGAGAAAACAGTAAAATTGAAAATTAGCTTGAGGACATAGATCAAATACTCTGTTTAAATCCGCTGCGAAAAAAATACAGTCGCTGTTTACTACACAATTACTTCAAAAAGCTTCGTTTTATATCCTTCATGTTTGTGCAATCATAACACATATCGCTTGATTCAACCGTGCCTTTTTATTGACTGTGATTCATTGTGTACCTTCACAAGATTCTTTTATGTATGCTCAAATGTGAATAAAAACAGTTTATAACTTAGTTACGCTGTTGTCATATTTTTTATCTCCATACTAAAACATTGTATTAACACCTTACACCACGGGAGATAGCCCACATCTACCACATTTTTGGTTTATCGGTACCTGAACCAGCTCCCACACGTACGAGAACGTTGGTCCCCATGGACTGTAAACAAGTGGGTATCATGAACTGCAAGCCTCCCCAAGTCCCACGCGATCCAAGCGTCCCTCTCCCCCCCCCCCCCCCAGTCCAATCCTCAATCACGTAAAATCTGTCAGAAAACCCAAAGCAATAAAAAGCTTTTAAAAATTTTGATTCTGATCACATTTATTTTTATCAGTCCATATAATTCTGGTAGTGCTGAAGTGAAGACTGCTTCAGAAATGAAATATTATGGTGGATAACCGGTGAATTGACTTCTCCAAAAACAAGTATTTTTACTCCACCTAGTGTGCTGTTGCGAAACTTAATTTGCTAGCAAAACTGTTCTTCCCATAACGAAGAGGAAATAAAACAAGTTTTTCTCCCATCACCGAAAGAGCAAAAATAAAACAAGAACTTTTTTCCTCTTCGTTTTGTAAACCAACACGAATTCTTGCAGGAAAACATCGTTAATCTAAACAAGTAATTTTACATTTGTCTCATTTGAATACTGACGCTGTATAAAATTAAAATCTGTCAATCGAAATCAATTGAAATAATTGTGAAAAACTAGAACTATGTTATTTGTCGGAACATTTTAAGACACATTTTGCTTCAACCAGTTCTATAAATGTCCCGAAAAACGTCTAATCACGTACGTGAACACAGAACCGGCTATAATAGTAAATTGAAAGTATTTACAGACAAGTGCCCATACTTCGGACAGTACCCTAACTAGGGACACTTTCCCAAATTTAGTTTCGAGGGTCGGTACACCTGTCCGAATTACACCAGTATGAAGTGAGTGGTATTACGGAATACATGAATAGTTAACTTTTGAGGCTATATGATTTAAACTTTGATGTATCAGCTTTATATGTTACTTCAATAAATTTGAAAAGTTCGACGAAATACACGATTTTTAAGTATGGAAATAACTTTGGCTACCTACGCTAACTGAGCAGTATTAGTTTGAATTTGTTTCACACTTCATCTCGGCTGTGTACCTGTGCCTTTTATTTGGGTAAATTCCTTTCCACTTAACTAATTCAGTTTAACTAATTTATTCATAATTTGAGAAATTGCAAATACGCTCTAAACTTGGGACGCTGTTCCAAGTTAGGATGCCAAGGCATAAAAAGTGTGTGGAAATAAAGTGTATAATTATATTAAGAAAAAGTTACAGATGCAAATTTTTTTTTAAAATGATGACGATTCTGATGACAATAAATGCGTCATACAAGTAACGGGACAAAAAAGTTGTCATTGCTAAAAAAAATTGGAATTTATTGATGAGCAAAAGACGTTTTGCCAAAATATTACATATGTTAGTTTTACTAATGAAAATGAGTCTCAAAGTATAGATGAGAGTAACTCATTTGTTGTGAATTTTATGTATTATGAAAGAATGAAAATGACTGTGAAGAGATGTGAAATGGAGAGCTAAAAATCAGCTGCATTAAGAATTATTTGGGTTCACAATTGCTGTTATACTTCTAAATATAGAGGGAAACAAGGAAGCATTACATTAAAAAAAAATAAGATGGCTAGGGAGACATTCAATATTTTAATATTTTCAATAAATTCTGAAATTTTTGAACGTTTACAAGATTATATTATTTCTAATAATATTTTTTTCTTTATTGAGTTGTAAAAAAACTTTTTTAAAACGATAGTTGCTGTCCCAAACGATTATCTATTCTGCATATATGAAAGAAAGACCAATATGTTAGGAACCCCCCTCCCTAACTTGGGACATCGAACATTTTGTTGTTTTATTTTTAACTAGTGGTACCCGCACGGCTTCGCCCGTAATAGCAAATTAAAAGGTCTTTTGGTTCGCCTGTATATTTACAAATGATGTGTAGTGAATTTTCTCGCCAATTGGCTTGTTCCCACGTTACGGTGCCACGTTATGATAATTTCGTATCTCGCCAATTGGCTTGTGCCCATGTTACGGTTCCACGTTATGATAATTTCGTAATTTATTCGTTCATCTTATGATATTTTTTTTTTCTTAAAATTGGAATAGAAAAAGAACAAAATCGAATTTTCGAAAAATCGCTTCGAGGTGCACACCCCCATGCTACATACTAACTTTGTGCCAAATTTCATGAAAATCGGCCGAACGGTCTAGGCGCTATGCGCGTCACAGACATCCTACAGATATCCTACAGACATCCAGACATCCTCCGGACAGAGAGCTTTATTATTAGTAAAGAAGGGACACATCTATACTTTGTCCTGAGGTGAAGTACTAAGGCACATCCTAAAAATAGAATACTTCGTTTCAATGGAAAACATATGATTAATGTACTATTAAATGTTAAAGTTCAAAACTCTCCAGAGTATGAGCACATGACAGAAGTGATTGTCAAATCCCGGTAACAGAAACAGAGCTACGCTACGATGATCGTTGCAGATTCTTGAGAAGTCTGCCGACTATTTTTTTAACTGGGAGAAAGAAATAAAGAATTCTCAGGGAGGGGAGGCAGATTTCAAAAATACGGTTCGCACCATTTTTTTTTTCTGAGTATAATTTACAGATCTGACATACTTTATGTTTTGAGAAGTCGTCAGATATACGATGGGCCTTATTACTACGCATTATGCGACTTGCCAATTGACAATCAATGCAAAAGATAAATAAATAAAATAATACACTATGGAATTGCTTTTTAGTCTTCTCGATGCCCTATTGTGTACAAATGAGGACATAATTAAATAAAATATGTTAAATTAATTCATCGATAGGTCAAAAGTTGAGGGCAAAAAATAGAAGTGAATGAATTTTAGATAATTTTTTTAATAAACTTTAAATAGAAAATTATTCCAGTCCACTTTTAAACGTGTTATCTTGCGCTTCTGTAGTAATTTTTAAGTTTACCGTTTTCAAGCAAGCCTTGGTATTGATTCACAATGCATTTCATGGCTAATTTAATGTAAGTCTACCTTGCAGCTTGCAGACTATTTTTCCGTTTTTCAATCTGCGTAAAATAAATTAAAAAAAAAGTGCTTGTTGGATCAAAATATTGCTGCAAGTTGTTTTTGAAGCAATCTTCGTGTTAAGAAATGAATAAAGATATTTGTGCTACAAAGTAACAGTAAGAAAATCAATGTAATATATTCACGTGCATCGTGCAAAATCAGAGAACGCATGCTACAAAGCATACCTTTCATTCATTTCGTCACGCTGAAGAGGCATAGGTGCCCGTATGTATAATTTTTGAAGGGTGGGCTAAGATTTTTTTTTTCCAGGTTTTATGCCTTTAATTGAAAACTTTTTTAACATTCTACCTAACTAACTTCCTTCGCAAGTGATTTCAATCAGAAATTTTCGAATATGTTGTTCTTAATGTGTATATATTATTACTCTGCATAATGTTCTGTGTAAGTAAATCAGTCAAGAGTTTTATTTTTGTGAAAAAAAGAACGTAGTTTTTAACCGATTTGCCGGACGAAACTTTAGTCCAGTTAAATAGATACATTTTACCTTGCAAAAATTGGGGTCAAAGATTTTATTTTTTTAATTTGTACATATTTGTGCCGACATGGAAAAACCAAGTTATCCAACACTAAAGACCCCGGGAGAACTTTTGGGGGCCAAAAAACCACAAAAATTTATGACTTTTTTTGTTTTTTCCAAAATATCTCCTAAATGGTTCAACTTAGAAAAAAGTTTTAAATGTAAAGTTTAAAGAACATAAAATTTCCTACAACTTTTGTATTTACAACTTTTTTGTAGCACAAATAACAAGCTTGCTACAGCTCTTTGAAAATAGGCAGTTTTCCTCCACTCCGGAAAAAAAAACTTTCACACCGAAAGCAAGGCGTCATAACTATTAGAACTTGAATAGAAACTTTAGTTTCAGAGAGTTTGTTGACAGTTAGAGTAGTTTGAGTTTTTTGCTCCCCCCCTTCCCCCCGCTGGACACAGAGTAGCAATTCTGGCTGACAGATTAGTTCCCACTAGACTCCAGAAACAAACGATGTATTATTAAACTGAAATACATTTATGCACATTCATTTAAGGCACATACGACGATGCAATAATAAAAAAAACCCTTCCCCACTGCTCACGAACTAACTTTTCTGATCTGACAGAGGTAGTCTTCATCAGACTCCAATAACATATGATTTATATTGCAGTTTGTAATAGGGCTCGGCCGATGGCATTTTTTGGCCGATGGGCCGATGCCGATTGTTGGCCGATTGTTCAAAGATGGCCGATGGCCGATTGTTTTCCTCCAAATGGCCGATTGCCGATGGCCGATGGCCGATGCCGTTGGCCGATGGCAAAAAAGAAAAAAAATCAAACAGAAATAAATGGATAAAATTGTCAGGGATTTAAAAGATCGTTGATTCATTTCACTTTACTTCCGTTCTACGAATAAGGAATTGTAATCACAAAAAAAAAAAAAAAAAATCAGATTTTGACCTAAATTTCTATTTTACGATCACCCAATTTAAACTTCACAAGTCTTTTCGGCACATCTACTGTACATGCATATGTACCTAAGAACATATAGATGACCGAAATATCCATTTTGAACGCCTCCTCAGTTAATTATCGCAAATTCTCTAGTGATGTCTTCATGCGCGTAAACCTGCGTCACTCAAAAACTTTATGAAATAGTAAGTTGAAAACTCATATGTACGTATTATGATCTAAAAGTTAGAGCACAAGTTGTATAAAACCTTACCCTGAATAGCTCACATTACCGAAGCACATCGATCTACAAAGTAGTCACCTATATATATGCAAATTGAACATATAACTAAGATTTCAGAAAAAGATTGTAATGATGTATGGATTTAGGAGCACTAAACATAGTTAAAAAACATTAAACTATGTTGTTTAATCATTCCCAAAAAAAATAATAATAATAATAAAACAATGAAACCTTCAACAAATTACGCAATTAAAGTGGAAAGATTGCACGTAGACATTTTTTAGTCATCAAATTAAACAAAAAAGGTAACAGATAAATTACAATATTAAATCATAATAGGAATATTTTTATACTTATTTAAAATTTATGAATAGAAAATTTTGCATTTTTCAGAAAACTAAAACAGTGACATAAATTTTGCTGAAAAAGAAAAAGCCATGAAAAGAGCGAGGTTCTTAAAACGCAGCTACAATAAACAAACTCAATATTTACACCAAGTTAATAACTGAATACATATACTACTTGATATGTTGTTTGCACACATAATATTAAACAATTTGATTGTTTAATCTTTTATGAAGCTTTACAAACATGTTCAAATTAAATTGTTCAATATAACAATAATTTTCTGAAATTTAAAAAATTACATAATAGAAAATCCTTGAAACTTTTCCATAAGAAACGAAAATAAGTTATTCATTGATTTTATATAAATGCATTAAAATAGTTACTTACGACAGAAAAAAAAATCGATCGCAAAAAAGATGGCGCATTACAAAATGGGGGGGGGGTCCCCCTCTGATTTTGCAGTAACTCACACTTCGGCCCCCAACCTCGGCCTAATTTTTTTTAGTACAGAACCGCTAAAACCAACGCATTGGAAGAGTTTCTGAATCTATTTCAGCACTTCCGAAGAAAAAAATTCAAAAGTCTCTTCGATTTCCGAATAATGTCATCATTCAAAACGTCTTTAATCAATTTCTAACATTAATGCTCTAAATTCTTTCTAAACAATAGATAAAGTTTTTGAAAAAAATCTCTAATTTTATGAATGGTGTTAGTTTTAAACAACTCAAAAGTACAACTAGAGTTTAATTTCAAAAATTGAGGGAGTGGGAGGAGGGACGCGCAAGTGTTCTTGGAAATTCAAAAAATAGTCGTAAAAAATAGAGTTCAAAATAATCATAAACATTGAGCAGAAAAACCCTTTCAAAACTTGCACCCGAGTTTGTTTTGATGTGCAGTGGCGGATTTAAATTATAGCAAATGTTGCAATTGCGCGAGAGGCACCATAACCATAGTGGCACCGTAGGAGTTAGAAAAATGCTTGTGATAAATGTTTTACAACTTCTGTGATAGGGAAATAGGGCCCCTAAATGTATTTCGACGGGCCCCAAACTTGTAACTTCGCCGAAGCGATACAGAAAAGACTGCATTACTGTGATTTATATTACAAATTATCAAAAATACCCGGCGTTGCCTGGGTCAGTCATAATTGCGAGAAACAATCGCTACTTTCTTTCGTTTTCTGTTTTAACTGAAAGAACTCAAAACACATCTCTTTGACGTGATTAAAAATCGAGCTTCTTCCTTACCCATAAAAGTAAAATAGCAATAAGTATAAAGAACGAACGAATATTAATTTAGAAACGAAAGCACGAATTTAAGCATATAAAAATTTGAAGAATTTCCAAAATACGAACTAACAAAAACTACTAAATCACTAAAAAAAACCGTGCGCTTTATTTAATTAAATAGTACACACAAAAAAAAAATCTCTCTACTAGGTTTCTTTAAGGGTGCAAAAAGTAGAGTTTCCAAAAGTTTAAATGACTTTAAACTCATGTTTGCTCCGGAGAAGCCTTGATTCAAAATTTTCATTATGATTACTTTTAATATTGCTGTTGTTAGGCAACGAATTTTTGTAACAATGGGTTTTATATTCGCGACTCCAGAGCTCGAATATGCTACCTTGCGGTGAAAAACCAATGCTAAAGAAAAAGGTAAAACATTCCATTCCACGTGTTTTCTTTGGGGTAAACTACAGGCTTCTAGCAGTTTGTGGTGTAATGTAATTTCAGAAGAATAGAAAAGAAGGCTTCTCACAAACACGATGAAAAATTAATGTCATTCACTACGCGTCAAAGCAAGTTTTACGATTTTTTTTGTTTTACCTTTTTCATCCGCCATTAGACAGTGGCTACTGCGCCCCTTATAGTTTATTGGAGTTGCGAATTTAATCATTTAATGGGGAAATTATATGAAATTTACTGTTTTCCACCATAACTTTTTAAAACTAAGTTTATAAGGAATAAATTGTAGCCTAAGTTGCTCCCGGATAATATAGCTATATATGGTGAAAAAATTATTAAAATCCGTCCAGTACTTTTGAAGTTTACCCCCGGACATCCCCATAGAAGCAGCCATATATATATATATATATATATATATATATATATATATATATATATATATATATATATATATATATATATATATATATATATATATATATATATATATATATTGATTGATCTTGCAAACTGCGTGAGTACAAAATTTGAGTATAGTCACGGCTTCACTAGATACCTGGACCGATTATTATGAAAATTGCTATATATGTGTATTTTTCCACGGAGAAGGTGCATAATATGCTCATTGAAGTCACTCACCACCAGTCGGCACTGCAGAGTAGCAACTTCTGCCCCGTTCAACCGATTGTCACGAAAATCAGTATTATGATGTATTTTTTTGTTGGCTTAGCAACGCGCGTCTGGTACAGCTAGTTTATGTATAAAGATGAGGATACAACTCCTAAGAAAGCAATAAATGTCATGCTTGCTCCGGAGAAGCCTTGATTCAAAATTTTCATTGTGATTACTTTTAATATTGCTGTTGTTAGGCAACGAATTTTCCTAACAATGGGTTTTACATTTAATCATAACATGGGGAAATTACATGAAATTTAATGTTTTCCACCATAACTTTTTAAAACTAAGTTTTTAAGGAATAAATTATAGCCTAAAATGCTCCCTGATGATGTAGCTATCTATGGTGAAAAAATGGTTAAAACCTGTCCAGTAGTTTTGAAGTTTACCCCGGACATCCCCACAGAAGTAGCCATTTATGCATATAGATATCGAAAAATTAAGAATTACCGTCGGCTCAACCGGAATCTAACAAAATGACACAAAAACCGGTTTTGCCATCTCATATTTGTTTCCAAGGTGTCCAATTCGGCAATATATTACCAAATGATCGTCAGTCTGAGACGCTATATTAGTTTTGCATTGAAATAAGTAATTAATAGCCACAAAAAATGAGTAAACAGGCTTTTCAGAACACCCGATCGAAAACAAAAAGGGAAGTGCACAACTGGAAGTGCACACCCCACATGCGAAAATTATCCTTCTACAGCTTACGATTTTTGAGTTATGATTATGAGAGGTACATACGTAGATCCAGCAGCAAGGAACAACGCAATAATAAACTTGTTTGGTACTTGAATGCAGTATTAAAAACTCTTTCAGGGGTGACTAAAATAGAAATTCATACTGAAATTTAGTAAACAATTTTATATGAAAACAACCTTTACTTTGTATTAAAAAGTAAAACATCAAAGGTCCTTTTTTTTCTCAAAAACATCGGCCAGTTCCATCGGCTTTTCGATGTTTTTAAGGCCGATGGGCCGATGTTTCCTGCAATTTAGCATCGGCCGCCGATGCCGATGGATAAATTGTTGAACAATCGGCGCCGATGCATCGGCCAGGCCGATGCATCGGTCGAGTCCTAGTTTGTAATTGAATTACATAATCTTCTCATTCATTTAAAGCATATAATTCGTACCATCTATTCTATTACAAGCGAAAATGAAATATTCGAATATAAATGTGAATGAATAAATATTAGGGTGATAATAAGCAAACAATAGACATAATAATGCGTAAATAAAGGTACAATAGTAATACGTAATGAACACTTTGAAAAAATTCTGCAGAAACTGACTTTTTGAGGCATGAAAAACCCAAAAGAATTACCTTTCAAAATGAAAATCAAACTGTAGAAGCTTAATACAGATTAATTACAGACAGAATAATACAGATCTAAATTACAGAGAGATTCATTCGACCTTAAAGCAAATAGAGAAAGGACAACAGAATACGCTGCGTATCTTCGAAGCCGTTTTGAAGGTCCAGGTTCTCCCGGTTCAGAATCTGTAGGGGGTAGAAAGAAGCTGTGGTCCTTTAATTGTTCATCTCCTTGTTGCTCTAATTCCAAAAGCTCCTGGAACAAATCATCTTCTTCAGCAGTCTCATCCAAAGATGAAATTTCTGCAACATTTTCACAATTTGTGCTACTGCAGTGTTTGCACGTGCTAGAGCATTTTAAAACTTGCCTTGTAACAAGAACAGGCTCCAGTACAATTTTTCTTGCAGGTACAAGGCACAATCTTCAAAAGATTCTGAGTAACTGAATCTCTTTTCGTGTCAACATGCATTAGACCTTGCTTTCTGCGTTTCCAACCCCATTTCTCTGGTTCAATTATGTTGCCCAACCAACTTTGAATTTGGTGGTAGAACCGATATGAGTGATAACGTCCAGCATCCTCCCCCCCCCCTCCCCGCACGTTGGAGGTAGCCCTGCAAGATTTATCTTAGCCCTGTATACTAGTTTCATAAAAAGATTAAATTGCAAAGTGGCCAAAGATAGGTTCAAATACTTTACGTCACCTGTGCATAATATTTGAAAAATTTTTTCTAAAGCTGCAGCTAAGGCATCATGATGACAGATTGGGTCCATAAGTACTTCAATAGCTTCCTTAATTTCAGGAGTTTTTTTTGACTATTTTGTACAACTTAATTTTGCCTTGGCCAAAGATTGCCGAAATCGTATCACACCCACTAAACGCATGGATGAAAAGAATATTGCTGGGGTCAAACTTAAAAGATATAGTGAGGAAAAAAACAAATCACAAGCATTCCCTCTTACAGGTTTTAAAAAGAACAAGTTGCTGAAAGGCTGTCCTAAATCTGTCATCAGCCACCAACAGATCTATATCCTCTCGCCCACTATTACAACCTTTTCAATTTCTTTTGCCTTTGAAAGAGCAGTAAGTAAGTCGGCATCATCTTGAGTCTGCCTGACTTCAATGCCACTCTTCGAAATATGTCTCAAGAAGTTGAATAAGACAATTCCTGTTGTTATAATTTGCCAGTAATCTTTCTTGAGGAATTTAGTTAACATGTTAGGTTCAACCATTACTTCAAGGGAAGAGATTGATTGCTCATTGATATAGCATTTGTGACAGGCAGTGTGAATTGTCACTTCTTTTAAGAACTTCAAAAAACGCTGATGTTCTTCATTTTGCCGTTTTGCGCTGCATCTTTGCAGATTTTCAATCCCCTTCTCCTTCATAATCTTTATTTCGCATTCATGCCAACTGATTTCGCAAATAATAATAATAATAATTAAAAAAAACACCTTGGTCAGGCGTAATCATTTCTAGGGAAAAAAATTATAATACAGAACACACAAATTGATAAAACATTCTCTCGCTCAAACCCTGAAGTGACCAACATGAGTAGCTATTGAGTCGATTCATCTCATTTGGAGGGAAAAAAAGGGGGGAATGGGGGTGTTTTGTTTAAGTTAAAGTGAACGGAGGCATTTACCCTCAACTGTGAAAGACAAATGATTTCCAAGGTCAGACTGCCGGCGTTTCTCCTTTTTTCCTCCGTTATCCGATGCGCTTTCACGCACTTCGCTGGGGGCTCAGAAAAAGTGTGACTTTCAAGAAGCTGTAACTCGCTTGCTTTTCATGCTACGAAAATGTTGTAATGACAAAAGTTGAAGGAAATTTAATCCCCTGTAACATTTGCACTGGAATTTTTTTTGTAATTTTAACCATTTTTGAGATATTTTGAAAATACTACCAAAAGTCACAAACTTTTGGGGGTTTTCGGCCCCCAAAACTTCTCCCGAGGTCTTTCGTGTTGGATAACTTGGTTTTTTCATATTGGCACTAGTATACACAAATTTAAAAAATAAAATCTTTGACCCCATTTTTTGTAAGGCAAGCCCGTTTTTTTCTACCTATTGACTGGACTACTTAAATACCGATACGTTTCTGCACACGCAACGTTTTAACGTAGTGTCAAAAGATTGCTTCTTGTTTTCACAAAACAAAATCCTGCATAAAATGGCAACCTAAATAGTGGCTGTATAACTAAATTAAAAGTGTCTTTTGGTCACCACTTGCAACCTAAATGAAATTTCGAACTGCTGATTTATTCTTAAAATATTCAGTTCCTCAAAAGCCCCTGTTTTTTTCCAGCGTTTTTTCCCCGTTTGTTTCACTCAAAAGTGAAAGCTCTAATTTTCAGAGAGAAGGTAGCACTCAGTGATATTCATCAACAGTTAAACAAAATTTTTGAAATTGATAATTTTCAAAAAAAAAAAAAGCTGTTGTAAGAAAAACTAAAATCATTTCTTAATGGCGCATATCGTTTTAAAGGAAAAATTATTACCTTTCCAAAAAAACTCGCAAAAAAATATCGTGCTCCATTTTGGAGATAAAGCAGTTTAAAAATTTTGTCGAAAATTGCGAGTGAGAAGTGACGTTCAGATTGCCCTCTATGGTGGACTATTTTGGACAATTAATTTTTTTGGGAGCAAAAAAAAAAAAAAAAAAAATTGCTTACTTTTTTCTAAATTTTACTATACTAGTCGACCCGTGAGGAACTCCGCACTGTACTTCGAACTGTTTCATAAGGCATTTCGCTCTTTAAAAATTTCAAAGAAAGAATAATATAAAGAAAAATCGAAAAAAGTAAACGGAAAAAAGTAAGCGCACAAGAGAAGGCATGTAATTTGAAGACATCAGAAACAAAACCTCGTTAAATACAACGTTGTGATAATTTGATCATCGCTCCTCCTTTTGGTTGTACGTATTTTCAATGCAAATATAAATATCCTTAAAAGTGTGGCTGAGTGACACGTGAAAAATCAGTAATTTTGCATGTGAAAAAAAACAGGTTGTGGCAAATACAGTCTTGCCCATGTGAGCATCTGACGGAAAAAAAGAAACATTAAAGAGATATTTAGTGGCACGGATTCGAACTGGCACCATTCTGATTAACAGTACGACGCTCCAACAAACCTAGCAACTGTGCCTTTCTTTCCGAATGCTATTCATTGAAGGAATGCGTAATAAAACACAGTAAAAGGTTTTTCGCCGAAAATAATATAATAAGATCATGCGTCTATGTTTTGTCATTAGCCAGCATGATACGATTTGAAATTATTCGTAAAATATGGAATTTGATTAAAGAATGAGGAAGATCTCACGTAGCGATGGAAACAAACATTCTAGAGAAGTAATAAATTCGGTTGAAAAAATAAGTGTTTTTATTTTTGAATATTCAACAATTTCCCATAGCAGGATTTTTTAACCTGTACGGCTTAAAAGCCCGCACTTGTTTTTCTTTTAATCGAACACTTAAAATTCAAAACCAAAACCATTTGAACTGAGATAAATAAATACCTTTGTGCTGAACAGTAAAGTAAGACAAACAACGTTAGAAAAAGCACAAATTTGCAAATTACAGCAGACACGTATTTCGGCGTTACTGGGAACGCCTTTTTCAATGCAAAAAATAATGAGCTTATGGATTGGCCTTTGCTTGCATTCCTATTGGTTCCTGATTGGTTTATAACTTTGTCATTGGTGTTGAGCTAATCCGCTGTTTTTATCTTTTAAGCTGCATGCTTGTCTGTTCTTGGCTTTTGTCGGATGTCTTTTCATCCATAAGCTCATTATTTTTTGCATTGAAAAAGGGGTTCCCTGTAACGCCGAAACACGTGTCTGCTTAATTTGCAAATTTGTGCTTTTTCTAACGTTGTTTGTCTTACCTTACAGTTGAACTGAGTCCGTTTTTCAAGTGTAATTTTTCGAACGTAGACAAAATGTTTTTTTTTCTTCAGCCGAAAGCAGAGGAGTAGAAAATGATTTCTTACTAATGAAGTTGATAATAATTTTAATGTTTTATATCATATTCGAAAAAAATAAAGATTTACTGGTTGAAACTCGTAGTATTTTTTCATTTGTACAAAAGTTCGAACACTGCTATTAGAAAAATCTACATTTCAGCATACAATGAAAATGTTTTTCTGCACAAAAAGGATTCCCTTGAGGTCATGGGCGTCGCGGTCGGGGGGGGGGTCCAAGGGGTCCTGACCCCCTCAATATTTGCAAATCGGACCCCCTCGATAATTGTCAAGATGAAATTCATTATTTTGGGGAAATTATTTTTGCTTTGAAGACTTTAAACAGTTGCATAATACATAATTTACCATGTTTAATTCATATCAAATAAAACGAAATGAACATTGAAAAAAAAAAAATGAACTAAAAACAAAACAAAATAGGTGATGTGTATAGTGAACGGAAAGTCGGAAAGTGAACTCCAATGACAAACTCTTGCTCTTTAGTGGAGGATGCTAGAAAGGGGACACCTTCTCCCTAGTGCAATGTCAACCATCCATAGTCGTGTCGCCGGCCTCCCCAGCTTGAAAGTCATTCCAGCGTATTTGTTGCTATTTAGGGGGAACCAACGAGTCAACTTAGAGATACTGAAATTGTGTCACTTTCCTTGTCGCTGTGCAAAGACTAAGATCAAAACCTTCAGAGACTGAAATTCCCCCCCCCCCCTCCCTGCTTGGATTGACATGTACGGTACCAAAATCATCAGTATCAATAACATAAATAGTTAAATGTAGCAACTAAAGAGTTAGAGACAAAGAGAGTACCTTCGAAGGGCATCTCTTATACCAACACTTAAGACTATTTACGTTTGTGTGGTACAATTATTCAACATTCTTTTTGGTTTTCGAAACAATGAGTAATTTGCAACTATGAAACTTTTACTTTTTAGGAAGAGTTAACAGTTTCAAAGTTTAAGTTCAACTTTTCAAAGTTATGAAGATACCAGAAAAATGTATAGCTATATTTCAGCTAAAAGAACCGTTTATTTCAAAAACCAGTCAAGGAACAAACTCTAAAATTTCCAAAAAGCATATTTATCTTCATATTAAAATTTTTGTATAAGTATTGGAATGTTTTTAATTAAAACGGATACATATTTAGGCATATTTCTTCCAACAAAAAGAACAGTGAATAATTTTATATGGTAATACAGTTTTTTTCGTAAAATTAGCAATTTTCTCGTTTGACTGGTTTTTGAAATAAATGATTCAAATGCGCACAGAATTTTCGCCCTGGAAAAGTGCATTTTTTAAAAATACTTTTCAACGAAAACTACACAATCACTCCAAGTACACAGAAATAATTGAATCTTATGTTGAAACAAAATTTTATTGCTCTTATAACGCCAGATGCCGTAAGACAATCTTATTGCTATTACTCAATTTGAATATTAACAACTAAAAACATTCTTATAAAACCAAGTTGACCAAGAAATGTCATTAGCAAGCAAGGAAATTCTTATCTCTTTAAAGTTATATGACTCCAAAACTGAAGTTCAGTGTGACTTTTGCAGTGGTGAATACTAGTGCTGTATATGAAAATATGCTGTGACATGTTTAAAGCTCAATCAGTTTAACACTTTAAAATAATCTTTCACATAAAGATTAAAGCTGATGCAGCATCAAATCCGTTGAACTTCGAGTTAAAACGATTGCAGTAGACTGTTGAGCGATATTGTCGTTGAATCTCGTAATATTATGGATCTTATGTTATGAATATTTCTATGAACTACAGAGTTAGACTTACTGATGCAGCACCTTCCAGTTAGTGAAGAGGATTGTTTCCCTTGAATGGTTACAAATGCTATTGATCTGCGAATCTATTTGAGATGGAAATGAAGATTCAAGTTCTTAGTAGATGGTCTTCGGCTGATGAGATCGAGGTATAGGTAGGCACCTATTTTCCATATCCGTTGTTGTAGGTCGTTCTACTGACCGTGGTCTGTTGTTGACCGTAGGGGGTCATTCTGCGTTCTTGGGTCACAGTTTGGGACTGGCCGTTCATTCCGTTGTAGTTGGTCGTTTGCCGGGTCTCCGTGTATTGAGGTTGTGCACCGTAGTACTGAGGCTTTGCCTCTGACATCAAGAACATGCCAGCCATTAAGCACAAACAGATCAGCAGTACTGGGGTCGACATTTCTAAATACCTTCCACGAATCTAGGAAATAAAATAAGAAGCAACTGGTTTGCTAGTAGTAACGAGAAGGATAGGCAAATAGTTGTGAGGCAATGCCGGAGTAAGTATCCGAAGGAGATTAAATAGTCGGGCAGAAATTGTTTTCATTTGCGAAATATTCTACAATGTTCAGTTGCTTTTCAAACGATGTCCTCGTGAAATTTTAAAATAATATCCCAAGCAAAGGTGTTCAAATATGGTTCTATTCAATGGAGGAGATAGCATGTGGAATTTTTCGGAAACACGCAATTTATCAACATCCATGCTTATATCGCTCTATTTATTTCCATTCAAGGCCTTGAACATATTATTTCGGGGGAAAAATATCAATGAATCGGCTGATGACATTTTTGTTCGAAGCTTATAGGAAGGATGAATAGATGCATTTTCATAACAGATCTTTCTTCTACTAATTAATCGTCTTTAGCACGCCATAAAGCCGGAAAAATCGTGCCAATTTCTTGTTATATTAAAGGTCGTTTCGTAGTATTTTGAAAAGATAGCTACCGTTTTATTTGCTGTAATAGAATTTTTATTTCCTGCCTTTCTAGAGAGTTTACATGTGTTACAAAAACATATTTACAATTTGAGTGACTAAGAAAACGTGCCTTGTGTAGAAACTTGTTTTTCATGCAAGTTAGAAAACATCCTTACCAGGGTTCGTTGATTTAAATCGGCTGGATTTTAATTATGATGAAACTCATGATTTAAATCAAGTGATTTTTTTTAACAAAATCATTAGTTAAAATCATTTCATTTTATTTTTATAAATTAATTTTGCATTTTTAGAATATGTTACTCTGAATTTAATTACACTGCTTTTTTACTTCCTTTTACAAAAAAGGAAGTATTGTATTCGCGAAAAAATTTTCACTCAAAAATCGCCCTTAATTTCCATTTTGCTCACCCCCAAATGAATGTTGAGTTTTTTTTTCGATTCGACCACATGCGGAAAAGTGCCTAAGAATGTATAGACACGCGAAATATCCATTTTGACCATCACCGAGGTAATTACAACGACTTTTCTCGTGACGTCTGTATGTATGTGCGTATGTGTGTATGTGCGTATGTGCGTATGTGCGTATGTGCGTATGTATCTCGCATAACTCAAAAATGGTATGTCCTAGAAAGTTGAAATTTGGTACATAGACTCGTAGTGGGGTCTAGTTGTGCACCTCCCCTTTTGGTTGCTTTCGGATGTTCCTAAGGGGGTCTTTTGCACCTTTTTGGGGGGAAATCATTGTTAATATCAATGCAAACTTAAGTGGTGTTACAATTTGGCGGACACTTGGCGATATATCGCCAGTCTTTTGGTCGCCAAGTTTTGTCGCCAACTTGGCGGAAAATTTGGCGATTTTTTTTTATCTGGTTTTAATTTGGCCATCGTTTTTAATATTTAGAGATTAAACTATTGAATCACATTAAAATTGCCAATAATGGGAAAATGACATTAAAATGGAGTAAAAGGAAGTCATGTGAGGCACACATCAGCTCGTTTAATCTTAACTTCAACAGGAAAAACTACGTGGATCCCTCTTTCAGCGTGTGAAACAGATTTAGATTTTTACTCTCGATCTAGTCAATGAACAGTTTGAAAAAACAAAAAAACATGTAGTTTTGAAAATTGGCACACACGTACAGGGGGGGCTCCTGATGAACGTACTAAAAGTCCCCGGTGGTAGGGGGGGGGGGAGCTCGCAGCGACACCTAGAATTATATATATA
The DNA here is from genome assembly GCF_026930045.1 of Uloborus diversus. NCBI lineage: Eukaryota > Metazoa > Arthropoda > Arachnida > Araneae > Uloboridae > Uloborus > Uloborus diversus. The sequence goes on along the minus strand of NC_072736.1, from coordinate 60,608,704 downwards.
TATATATATATATATATATATATATATATACTAGCAAAAATACCCGGCGTTGCCTGGGTCAGTAATAATTACGAGAAAAAATCGTTACTTGCTTTTGTTTTCTGTTTTAAGTGAAAGAATTTAAAACACATCTTTTTGACGTGATAAAAATAGAGTTTCTTCCTTACCCATAAAAGTAAAATAGCAATAGGTATAAAGAAAAAAATAGTATTGATTTAGAAACGAAAGCACTATATTTATTAAGCATATACAAATTTCCAGAACATGAAATTATTCTTCTCATGTTTAAAAAGATTAATCTGTTGATACTTTTTTTTTTAACATGGAGTCCAAAACCTTCTCTGTATGGCTAATGAAGTACGAAGTAGTTAAAAAAAAGTAGCTGCGCTCGTAATCCCCTTATACTTGCTTTAGTTATTTTGGGAAATTTCAATCATTGTGGGCTTTTGATGCGATTTTACCGAATTTGCGAAAGTCGTTTTGGGGTACCTTCGATGATGCTCCCCCCTTCTTTCCTTACTTTGTAAAACGATATGATATTAATTTTTGTTACAGAGATATCGTCGCCAGATGCTGAGATACTTTTGGTCACCATAAAATGGCGCGTAAACAGTTTCATCCGAAATGTTTCCAAAATAAGTAGTAAAATTTGGTGATTGTTTGAAATCGTGCAAAAAGGAAAAATAATGGAAGTTTTTGTGCTGTTTATGGATTTGCCTAATTTAGTTGCTGGATAATTTAACACAGTAAAAAAAGTCTTTTGAAAATTCTTTGATTGGCGATATTTTGTTTACATGGTGAAAGCTGAGAAACATTATGACGTAGTCTTCGGCTTTAAAAACAGCGACGTTGAAAAAACTGCCAAATGCATCAGCTACGGAAATCTTTCTGCAAAAATTTTGGCGATCTGCTGGTTGATATGATAATGAGTAAGTGTTCAATCAGCATAAATATCAATAAAAACCATTAATTACATTAAAGTTCCGTTTAATTGGAAAATGATCAGCCAAATCATGTATTATTTGCCAATCTTGTGCAAAAATCATACTTCAAGATTTGACTTGAGAAAAGCCTTGACCAGTTACGAAAAGCAAAGATAGTCAACAATACAACAATTGTCGCTATCGACAGGGAGTTGAGATGATACACTAAATACTGTATTGAGTTGAGGAAAGCCTTTGAACATGGAACTAAAAAGCTCATAACTCGTTTTTTATTCGACTTAGAAATTTGGAACAGGTGCCATCTTCATCAGAAAAATCAGAGCTTTCGATGGAGATATAATGTTAATATGTGCAAGTATTTTTTCATCCCAATATTAGAGAATTTATACAAAAATTGTGTTTTATTGCCCCCCTAAGGGGGTTTTGCCCCCCCCCCCCATAACGGGACGAAAACTACCCTATGTGTTATTCTGATGCATAAGCTATATTATTGTAAAGTTTCATCAAAATCCGTTCAGTAGTTTTTGCGTGAAAGAGTAACAAACATCCATCCATACATCCATACATCCATACATCCATACAGACAAACTTTCGCATATATAATAGTAGTAAGATATATAGGTGTGTTTTTTCAGTTTTCGTCTAATATCTCAAAAACTATTTCCTTGTGAACAAAACTGTTACTTGATGAAATAAAGAACGGAAAATTATCTTTAAAAATTTTTTTTAATGTTTTATTGTAGCTCAAATAGTTTCCGAGACATTAAATTTCAAAATTTGGGAATTTTTGAAAAACTGACCATTTTTTTTGCTTTTTTCTATTTTTGGAGTCTCCTCAGTCAATGAATTGATGTGATTCCTTTCGCTTTTCAGTCTGAAGTAGTGAAGGTCATTATGGTGATTTGATTTATTGAAACGGGAAAGCAGGTGAGAGTACTTTAAGTCCCTGGTGGTAGGGAAGGAGCTCGCACGACCATCTCGAAATTTAAGTGCGTGTTTTCAGTTTTTGTCTTATATCTCAAAAACTATTTACTTGCCAACAAAATTGTTGGTTTGTGAATTAAAGAAAGTAAAATTATCTTTAAAAAACTCATTTCACTTTTATTGTATCTATAACAGTTGACAAGAAATTAAATTTCAAAATTAGTGAATTTTCGGAATACTGACTATTGTTTCGCTTTTTTCTGTTTTTAGAGTCCTTCGAGGATTTATTTGGTGTGATTTTTTCCTCTTTTTGGTCTGAAGTAGTACAGGTTATTAGGAGGATTTCATTTCTTGAAATTAGAGGGCAGGTGGGAGAGGAAGGAGGCGAATAATGTAGAAAGACAAATATATGCAGGTATTCTTTTTATTCCTTTCTTCCCTTCCACCATAGTCCAGCTAACGAAGACCCAAAATGAGGGTAAAAAATAAACGTTTAGTTATAAAAATTGGTACATATGTACAAAAAGGTCTCCTAACGGTCATACAAAAAGTCCCCGGTGGTAGAGGGGTTTTGAGGGGAGCTCGTGCCGCTATCTTGGAATTCCGTTTTTTTTTTCGGATTATCTTGGATTCCGTTTTTTCAGCTTTCGTCTTATATCTCACAATCCTTTTTTCTTGAGAGCAAAAGCATCATCTGCTAAATTAAAGAGCACAAAATTACCTTTAAAAATAAGTTTTCGTTATAACTATAATAGGTGCAGAGAGAATATGTTTTTCAATTCGTGAGATTTTGAAAACTATTAACTTTTTCCCTTTTATCATTTTCGGGACTCTGCGAAAGACATATTAATCACTTTTTTTTAAATAAATGGGCTCTATTATGTCATTTACGTCAACTAAGACCCAAAAAGATCTCCACGCATGTAAGAAATAAACGTGTACCCTTGTGCGGTAAAGATAAATGATAAAACAATTTTGTTCGCAAGGAAATATTTTGAGATATTAGACGAAAACTGAAAAAAAAAAAAAAAAAAAAACACACCTAAAATCCTCGGTGGCGCTGCGTGTTCCCCTACTACGGGGGGCTTTTAGTATGTGCATTAGGAGCTCTTTCTGTACGTGTGTGCCAATTTTCAAAACTACATGTTTTTTTTTTTTTTTTTTTTTTTTTTCACTCTCATTTTGGCCTTCGTTTACTAGACTATTTTGCAATATTGCCTTTACTCCAAAATTACAGAACCAAATAAAAATTTGTAGTTTTTTTTTTATACACCATCACTAATATGGTAAAGAAATGTAATTGCTCAACACATTCTTTTACACCAAAACGTACACCATGATGAAAACCTTATTTTTAAGCAGTAAAAAAAATCAAAATCACTTCATATCTAAGTATTATAACGCATTTATAAATCTTAAAAATGTATTGAATTGTTAGTTTAAAAAGTAAGCTGAATATCTTCATTTACTGTAAGAAATGTATTATGTTTATAAACTTAAAGAAATTAATAACTACGAATTTTTGAAGGTTAAAAAAAATCGAAAACATCTGTTTTAAATTTAAAAAAATCCGATTTAAATAAAAAAAAAGTTCGCCTTTTCTAAATTAAAAAAAAGCTTTAAAAAATCACGAACTCTGATCCTTACTGGCATTTTAAAAAATGTGATAACAACAAAAAAAAAAAAAAAAAAAAAAAAAAAAAATTGTGGAAAACTTTTGTAGCTCATAAGCAAAATGACTACATAGCAGCTTTTGCAGCTATTTTGCTTCCGGCTACAAAAGCTGTTAGCAAAACTATGACTATCAAAATGACAAAACTATTCACACTTTCAAACTTCAAGAGTGGTATTACTGTGCCTGTTCATGATTTAGAGACAATATTTCAAGGTGTCAATCTCTTTCGGAGTTGTAAGCTTCTTAAACTAACAAAATTTTGTGTTATGCATTAGACGTTCAATATATCACAAGACAAAAGGTTCATTGGAGCGACTCTATAATTTTTTTCTTTTCTTTCATTGCTGCCGTCCTGCGAGGTAGAAAAATCTAAGGGGTCAAGGATGGAACCAGAGGGGTAGGTGGGGGGGGGGGGCATATAGCTGAACTGAATATTTTTAAAATATATCATTTCTTACTGGAGATACGAAAAGAGCATGTTTGGCGAAAATGAAGTTATTTTAACAAGGAAAAAATTTAAGAATATTAGGAAAATCTGTATTTTTGTAAAAAGTAATCTTAATATTAAGTGTCTCTAATAGCTGCAGATTATTGGTCAGCGATTTACGTTCCTCCCCCCCCCCCCACCTTTTTTACTCTCCCTTTTCTAGTTCGTCTGAAAATAAAGTTTTCAAAATGCTACGACGCCAACAAATCCCTCCCCCCGCCACCCGAATCTCCTCCAAAACCATAACAGAACGTCTTAAATTTTGTTTTCAGAGCTAAAGTTTCACTACAATGTATGATTCTGGAAAATATGAAGTTTAGTATTCAACTGCTAGAGATTGAGATTCCTCCCCCCCCCCCTCCCCCCCAAAAAATCAACACATTGTTTATAGGGCTTTACTTTCTGTTTGTTCAATTGTTGGACAATTGTTCCAGTTTTTTGTTTTATTGTTTCATAAAGTCGTTTAGTAAGGAGTTAACTGTTACATTTAATAGGATTTTGCTGTACAAAAACCTTTTATTTTTGCAATCAGAGCACGCACTTCAAATCATCCGATTTAATTTGAACACATACATATTGTTACAAATTCTGTAAATAGTATTTAGTTTTGTGGTTAGTTTGTTGTAATCTAGCTAAATTAGGCGCTTATTCCATTATTTTGCATCTAAAATCATCTTAAGTAACGTAACCTGTAAATAGCTTCTTATAATGTACATACAACACCCTAACATTCGACTGAAGTATACGGTCTCCCCATTTCTGAATGATAAGATTTGTGAATGGAACAAAAAGAAAATACGGGAAGAAATTCGAATTTTGTCGAAACTTCTCTGGGATTTATAAATAGCCTCCACGTGTGATAAAAAGTCAGACTGGTTTGAGCCGTTGCGCTGAGAGCATGTATTTGGCTCTGTGTGTACTTGCCTTTCGCTGTGTTTTCGCGTATTTTGAAGTAAATACGTGTGTGACCGTTGAGTTTACGGTGTTTAATTGTTATTTGCTTAATTGCTGATGATTGATTTAGCAGTTGTAACTACATTTCCTGTACATAGCTGTAAATAAATCTCCCGTGTTTCCTAAAGAACGGTGTCGTCATTTAAAGAAAGTTTAATAAGTAGATTGTTCTGTTAGCGCAAAAGAGGAGGAGGAGAGTTTTTTTCCCTTTGCTTTAGGTTCTAACTTGTTAAAATGATCTGCGATTACTTTAAAGTATTCCACCTGAATGTATAGCTCGTTTAACCTATATTTTCATTTATATTCTTGCCTAGGCCGCAGAGAGCCAAGGCAGGCCCTTTGTCGGTTAGATCACCGGACTCCCTCCCGCCCCCCCCCTCTCCAAAAAAAGTGAAGAAAAAGAAAAAGGTGAAAAGAAGAAGAAAAAAGGGGGAGGAGAAAACGGAAAAAAGAAGAAATAAAGGAGGGAAAGATCAAAACTGTTTTCTAGAACTCAATTCACTCTATTTAAAGTGCCACAACAGTAAATACCAAAGGAGTAAATTTTACAAAATATTAACGTTTTCTATTTATTCGGAGTTTTCCCCCTTTTTCTTTCTTCCTTACTTTTTTTTTTTTTTTTTGAGCAATCACGATTGCTTATTGTTCTCACTTGACCGTCCTTGGCGTTGTGGTTCCTTTTTCAGCTTGGACCAGGGACCTCTGCAGCAGCACCACCCACCGGCCTCTGCAGGCACGTTGGAATCCGCTTTTCCTATTCGGAGGCGTCCATGTCCTGTACACACACATACACACTCACATAAACACACACGCCTACGTGCATGCACAAAGGCCTCCGCACACACACAAATCTACACATGCATGCACGCGCACCTACGCACACACATACACAACTTTACACACATAACCGCCCTGAAGGAGGGGCAAGCTTGGGGAGACACAAGCCGTTTCTAGAAACAATAACTCCAATGAGTAGGGCCCTATCGCAACTTGTGATTGCGAAATACATAATTTAAATTCAAAATGTAAGAATTCAAATTAATTATTATTATTATTATTATTTTTTTTTTTTTTTTTGAGCAATCACGATTGCTTATTCTTCTCATTTAACTGTTTTGAATTCCTATCATTTAATTTTCCCGCCAGCACCCTCTGCCAGCACCACCGTCGCGTCGACCGGACTCACGATGCTGCTCCTCTTGCGAAAACCGTCTCCAGGTTGCGTCCATATCCTACACACACGCATACAAACACACGCCTACCCACACATACACACACTCATGCCTGCGCACAGACACAAACACACATTCCTACACACACACACACATGCACACACTCATGCTTGCACACAGACACAAACACATATGCCTACATACACGCACACACGAACGCCGACACACACACACACACACGAACGCCGACACACACACACACACGAACGCCTACACACATTATTATAAATTTTAATTGCAACCAAGACATTTTTCTTTTTTTAAATGATTGAGTTTCCTTGTGTTGCTTAAAAACGTTCCGTTTTTGTAATTAAGATCTCATTACTCCACAAATTATCCAAATTTATTGCATTCTCCACGAAGAATCGGAAATTATGTGAATAAACTAGTAAATTTGATAAACATTACATATTGTATCATATTTACCAAGTCTATTGAAAATTATGAATAATCATTGCTAGTTATATATGATCAACAGTTTGTTTCCATTACACACACACATAAATAAATAAATAAATATATATATATATATATATATGTATATATATATATATATATATATATATATATATATATATATATATATATATATATATATATATATATATATATATATATATATATATATATATATATATATATATATATATATATATATATATATATATATTCATGAATAAACATTCAAAATAAATTGGAAAATGCAAAAAGCTAGAACTCAGAAACAACACCAAAATGAAAAAAGGTGAACCAGGGAGTGATGCTTTCTCAAGGAGAGGACCGGTCCCTAAGTTCACAAGGCTCTTTCTGTTTAGCAAGAGGGAAGGTCCCAATAACTTACTACCCTCCCCGAGATCCTCGGAGGAAAATTAGACATGAAAACAAACTTGAAAATTAAGAAACGGAAGAGTTTTTAGACTAACCTTCAACACCCCACAAGAAACAATCTATTTAGTGTAGTGTTGGCAAAGCGGTCGTCATTAATGTTTGAACAGTTACTTTCAAATTTGTGTCTCTAGTAACATTTTACTCTTTAGCTCCCATCTGAATTGAGTTGAGCATAGGACTTTCGCTGCATTAGAAATTCTTATATCTGAAATTTTAATTAATTGAAAAGGAACAAAAGTTCAATCTGATGCAGAAAAAAAAGCTCTTTCGAATGACATAGGATAGTAAGGGGTGTGGGAAATATTTCAATCCTTCCAATCGGAAACTCATGTACGGTTTCACGGGCGGTTGATTTTTCAACTAACCTCTAACTGCATGTCTAATTTGCGGGGGGGGGGGGTACCACAGGGTTTTTATATAAAACAACTTAAGTATAAAGATTGAGACAAGGAGGTTCCCCAAAGTACTTCTTACCTTTTCTGTTTTAAGAGATAATCTAAGATTGCATTTTAGAACTTCGATTTCGAAATAATTAAAGGGGAACGCTTCGAACCCTCCCCCCCCCCCTAACATCATCGAAGGTCATCTAAAATTGCACCTTTTTGAAACTTCACTTTCGATAAATTACCAAAAGGTAGTTACTTCTGCCATTCTTTCTCCTAACATTACCCGATATGTCTAAAATCCCTTCTTTGTGACTTACATTTCCAAAATGCCCGGGGGGGGGGGGAGGCTTTCAAACTTCTAACATCGCCAAAGAACGTTTAAAATGACCTTTTTGAAATCTCAATTCCGAAAAGTTTCTGGATGGGAGATTCGAACACTATTAATTCTCTTAACATCATCAAAATGGTCCTACACTTGCATTTTAGGACTTCAATTCAGAAAAATTGCTAGGTCAGGCTCCCTCAAAGGAGGGGCGACCGCCCCCATCGCTCCTCCCTTGTATCCGTTCTTGGCATGCAAAAACTTTTGCCGCAGATGGAATGCAAACAGCGTTGAACCCGCGTAGGCTACGCTTTTGCCGTCTATTTAAAGTTTCGCGCGTTCAATGGCAGTCATTGGCTTTCGTTACGGAGTTGTGCATCTAGTTTTACTACATCTATGGTTCAATACCGTCATCTGGGGTGAATTTTTCATATACGGCGTTAATTTTCACACTTTTTCAAATGTTAGTTTTCTTTAATTTCTGAAATTTGAACAATCTATTTCACGTTTACGTTGAAAAAAGAATATGTTAAATGTAAGATTGAATGATATCCCCAGGGGCAGATACAGAAATAGTTTTTGGAGGTGACCCAGGAAATTTAAAAGCGCACCCTCCCCCATACAATGTTTCATAACAAAGTTTTCATGACTTTATTTTTAAATGTGTGTTAGGATTCCTTGACTAATTAATCTACTTTTAAGTACGGAAATATATTATGCACTAATGTACTATGAATGTGGACGAAAAATATCTTTAACATTTCAAGCCAGTTAGATGTTAAACCCTATATAATTTCACTAAGATGCTATATAATGAGTGGTTTTAATTAGGAACATTGTCCTAATGATTATAATGCGAAGGCAAAGTTTTTAAAATAAACCAATGCTTCATTTGAGTTTTTATAGTTAATTTATATTTTAACTACAAATATTACATAATTAGGAAAACAATAGCTTCATAACATTTTAATTTAATTGAAGAATTTAGAAACTATTTCTTTGGGAAATTTCAAAGTTTCTGAATTGTTCTTAAAGCCATGATACAGTTGCCAATGAATTTTGATACTACATCCCGTTTCCATTAAGATTATGGTTTTTCCAAGAAATAACGACCATGTGATTCCTTTCATTTTGCATTTTTTTATGAGCTGAAAATAAATTTATTATATCGCAAAATATCTTCGAGGATCGAGGTACGTCTACACAATTTTTTTTAAAGTTAATTACTGATTCCATCAACGAAGAATTAATGGACGAATCGCGATATTACGTTCTTATGGAACATTCGAAACCAGTGAGTTAAATGTATTCTGCCGCTATGGCTTTGTTACTCAATACATCTTTACCAAACAAAAATGGTTTTATTCAAATATGCTTTGTGTGTTGTGTTCTTATAAATAACTAAAAAATTCCTTAATGTTTTAAAGAAGTCAATCGAAAATAATAAATGAAATAGTTAAATAATTTATCCCTTTGGGAGGGGCCCGGTACCCCCTTCCGATAATCTGGTTGCTTATATCCCTAATGTTTGCTGTCCTGGCCCAGAAGTGTAAACAAGCATTTGAAAGTTGGAAAAATTCCTCCTTTGATGTGAAAAAATCACCCCGGTCGACGGTACACTTGTTCAACAATCATGATCTAGTAGCAAGTCTCAATATTACATTTACTACTTTTCTGATATATGTGGTAATTTTCAGTGAGATTTTTTGAAGGGCAGATTTAAAATAAGAAGTACCTAGAAAAAACATTTTAGGTTTTATTTTATGATTAGCTCGTATTTTCGGAGAAGTATTGTCCGTTTTTCACGAGAAGGCACTTAGCCACACCTTCTCGAACGCAGAGTTCCATTTTACGCGGGGGTGATCGGTACTCAATCCACGCGCTTCTAGAGGAGACAACCTTCTTGGGCGTGCATTTTAATGTGCAAAAAATTCTTAGTGTCCTTTACATCACTTGCTTCACTTGTCTGTTGTCACTTTAGGTATTCTTAAATTTTAAAAACCGCTGCTTTTACAACAAAATGCTATGAACCGAGTGTACCTTCTGCCGAAAACAGCAAATAGAGTCATCTGATACCAACCATGTGCCTTCTTGTGAAAAACGTAAACGCTTCTGGTTACTACCCGCTGAACTCGAGTTAGCCGGTTCTCTATTTGAGTGAATCCCGAAGTGATCCGCAACATTTTGCTTTCATAAAATAATTTTGCAACGTCTTTGACAGTCTGATTTACTCGGAGAGCGCTATAAATATAGAAAAATATATTGCACTTAGAAAAGCTGAATGCGAGATGGGGGGGAACCTCTGCTCTATTCGAACACCACCCCTTATTTCCATAACCATTTCTATGCCAATTGATAAGAGAAGAGACTTTATTTTTAGAACTCTTATCATTGTCTAACGTTAAGACGTCTAATGTAATATACTGTACTGTTCTCTGCTCTGATTGCTAAAATTTTATAAAATTTAGCAAATATCATGTTCTTGCGGCCCTAATTCTTATTTCAATACTAAATTAAGTTAAAATTATACAAATTTCAATTATTTATATTTTGATTAACAAGATGAGTATCCTGACCGTGAAAGAGCTGAAGAGACTGTTTCATCCTCATTTTTTAACTAACTTCATCTTAGCTATTTCTTATTTGTTTACGAAATTAGTTCAGCCGTTTTGTACTGTTCTGTATCCAAAATCAGGATGTGAACTAGAATATGTGAGTATTTTATAAACTACTTAGTTTTTAATCATTAATTGAAGAACGAATTTTTTCACATAGCATGTTGTGCTACATTTTATGAGTAAGCGGAGGTGGGGCACGTTGGTCCGCTTTTTTACTTGTCATTTTTTTTTTATCTCATCAAAAAATTTTAATGAGCAGTTCGATTTTCTACCAAAAGTTTCACAAAACACTTCTCAACACCGCATATATATATTTTTTTTCTTTTTGACAAAAAATGAAAAATTATTGTGAATTAAAAGAATTTACGTTTAGAGAAAGGAGTTAAAATTTTTTCCCGCAATCTTGATCAAAACCATTAAAAAAATAAAGTTACAGTTTTCAGAAAATTACTCAGACTACTAAAATAATACTTTCTGGAATAAAATTTGTTCAATAAAACTGTACTATGTGATTTCATTGTCGGATTTGTAGGAATATAGGTGCTATTAGTTGGTTATAAAATAAAATAAAAAATATTTATAGTAATAATTGAGAATGGTCCAACGTACCCCACCTCCCTTTAAGGAATTTAGTGTTTAAGCAATGTATTGTCCAACAATTTGTACACGTTATCTTCTTTATGAAACATATGTGAAGAAATTTTGACTAGTTTGTTTATCTCTGAGGTACTTTTAATTGTTATTTACTTCAATAAAATTAAATAATTTTTTTCAAAAGTGTTTCGAATGAGAAATTAAGCGCGAATTAACCATTAAGAATAGAGTTTTTGAAATTTTGTAAATATCTTGATACATTTACGTATACTTGATTTGTAGTTGGGGTTCGCACTAGAAAGCTGGATTGTGCATTTCCGCTATTTGTTTCCAAAATCCCATTTAATAAAAATCCATCCCATTTAATAATAAGTACCCACATAGTTCCTACTTAACTTAATGGTCATGGTGAAAAATTCCAACTTGGATATTTTATACTCTAAAGTTGTCCATGAGCGGAATATGCCATATGGTGATTTTTCAGATCAAATTTATCCTTTTCTAATTTTAGATCACCTGTTTTTTTTTGTATGAAATATTTTTTAACTTTCATATCCTTTCTTATTTCTTAACTTTCATCCTTTTTTTTTTTCAATAGAAAGAAACAGAAATATTGATTTTTCTTGCTGTTATTGTTTTGCTGAAGACAAAGAAAAGAGGTAAGCAATCTTCCTTATTTTGTCCAAATGAAGTTTGTGTGTCTCGTTCATCAAAACATTTGCATTCAAGCAAATCACTGTGTATAAATGATAAATGGTATTGGTTTTGGGGAAAAAATTAAATTTTTGGACACTCGAAAATTTAAGTGAGAAATATTTCATACAGTACTGAATAGCATGAAGTTTGGAGAAATATGAACAGAAAATGTCTATGTCAAACTTAAAATCCCTACAACACATTATAATAATGATAGGTATAATAAAAAATCTTTGCTTCAAAAATGTAGCAACATTGCAATAACCATGGGCACCCATATAGGGGGCTCAAGCCCCCCCCCCCTATAAATTAGAACTTTCTGGTTTTTAGTACTTTTCTCTTTGCAAAAATGTAAAAACATTTCTTCTCCAACCATTAATTGAAAATGACATTAGTTATTAAAAATGACAAATTTTAATAACTCTAATCTACTGAAATCGGTTTCCCTGAGGATAATATCCTGCTAAACTATGGGGAAAATGTCTGAGCTCCCCTCCCCCTTTAAAATTTTGCATAAGGGCACCCATTGCAATAACCTTAGTGAATTCTTGAGAAAAGAGGTAGATTTTTTCTTAGTTGCCAAGGAAAACAACCAGTTAGGTGAATTGATTTTAGGTCAATCATCTAAATATATAAAGGTGACAGTGTTTCTTTCTTTGTTTCTTTGTACCCGATGGCCAGAAGACCCCATAGCACCTGCAGCCCTGAAACTTGGCACAAAATTCGAAAGTACCCCCGCGGGGTCTGCACCTCGTAGCCCGAATTCTAAATTTCAAATTAGTTTGTTTCTAATTAACTAATTAAGCTGAATTTTGGCTAATTTGGGGGGTACAAAATTTCCCCACCCCCAAACATTATATATCGTTGGAAAGCGTTTTTCTTCCCAAACAAGATGATGTTTGTTCTATTTTTCTCAATTAATTAGAACAGGAGATATAAGTGATTCTAATTGAGCCAATTTTCAAGGCTTCTCTTTCGAGGAATTGCTATAACACTAGGTCCACTTTCCATACAATTTTCAACTATAACACTAGGTCCATTTTCCAGACAATTTTTCAATTACTTTCTTTTTAAACATTTTGGAGGAAGTTGCCTTTGTTGCTTATGAATATTTTACTGTTATTACTTTATTTTAAATTCATTGTGCATATGTTAATTGATTTCCTTTTTAATTAGAAAGTCGCTTGGCGAATGTGGCGATGAATTATGGAGTTTTTTACATTTGAAAGCTACTGCAAATGTAATTTTGATGTAATTTGTTTTTCTTTAATGCAACGGATTTTTTTAAAAATTTTTAGCACAGGCATCACTGTGCGGGTAACATTCTAAAATTCTTTCACATTTTTATTGTATTTAATTCTGAAGGGTAATCTTTCAGCATTAAATGTTACATACTCATGTACCATATTTTGCAGACTATTATCCATGATGATCTAAAACAAATTTATCTTGCAGAATATTTTTGGGCTTTTTAATCTGTATTGAAGGCGACTGATTCTGCTGGGATAAAAAGGAAAAAAAAAAAATGAATTTTCAAAATTAATTTGAATTCTGAAATTTTGAATTCAAATTATGTTTTTCACAATCAAGAGTTGTGACAGGACCTTACTCATTGGTTACTACCCCATTCACTTGTTTCTAGAAACGGTTCCTGTCCCTGCTCTTGGGCGGTTATATGTGTATAGTTGTGTATGTGTAGGCTTGTGTGTGTGCGTAGACCTGTGTGTATGTGTGTAAAGGCGCATGTGTGTGTATGAGCATGCTTGTGTGTAGGACATGGACGCCACCGACCAGGAGCAGCAACCACCAGGAGGAGTCGCGGCTGCAGAGGACAGTGAGGTTGAAAAAGGAACCGGACATCAAGGACGGTCAAATAAAAACAATTAGCAATCGTGATTGCTCAAAAAAACTATTAAAATTAAATCTGCCTAATTTTTTAAGAACTCCACATATATTGTTGCATCATCAGATCCATTGATATGTTGTGATGTCATAGAAACATGAAGATGAGCTGTGAACAATGCAGGAACTCTACATTGTGATGCATCAACCTAACACCATGAGGTTGTGATGCATCTCAACGTACAAATTGTGAATTCAGGCGGTTTAACTTTAAATAAAGCTCTTTCAAGGTTTGCCAAATTGAAATGCCATCATCTTCTAGACAAGGGCTCCAAAGTGCAGCACTTTGGGTTGCCTCATGGAGAGGCAAAGGGTGCCATGAAGAGTCGATGGTATTAGCCTGAAATAATTCTAATTCTTCAAGGGATGCAGCTAGTAAGCAAAGTTTAGGCTCTCTTGTTCTTGACAGTTCTAACTGAATCATTATCAAGTCAACTGTTTAAAAAAGAAGGGGAGGGGGGAGAGGCAGGCAGTCTTGCAAAATATTTAGAGCTATGGGATTTCTCCCATATGGCTAGCTACTCCCATTATGGAAATACTTCACACATGCTCACGCCCTATCTCAAACCAATGATCATATACATGTATGGATATGCTTCTCAAAATTCCTTAATTTTTTAGCAGTCAAGTTGAAAAGGAAAAAGAACTTTCTTTTCTCCCCTCTTTTGTTAACAAATATTTATTGTATTATATGGTTGATGTACAATTTATGTAATAATATCCTTAATTTGAAAAATATTTTTTTGCCCTTTGGCTTTTAGAAGTGCTTTGTTTTTATACCACAAAATTATTGCTTTAGGTGCAGTCCAGATGGTTCCCTACTTATCGTCCCTGTGCATGTACTCCAAATTGGCAAATGTGGTGCTCTTCTTTTATTCAGATCCCAGATTCGGAATCGTGTATGCTGTTCTTTGTTTGAGTAAGTTATTTTTATTTTTCTATTTCTGTTCACCCCAGTACATTTTAAAATCTCCAACGACAAGACATATAAACAAGAAGAGAACAATAACACAAACAAACACGAAAAAGAGTTTAAGACACAAAAGAAGAAGAAAGAGACATATTTGCGCCATGAGTTGCCTTGCATGCCAATACTTTGTAGACTCGAAGTTGATTCCATGGAGCATCATACAATGATACAACTGCTTTTGTTTATTAGTTCTTTTACCTCACTTACTCGGCAATAAGACTGATCATATATCCCTGTATTATATTAATGTTCACCCAAAGAATCACAGACTGTTAGATGGAAAGCCACTACTCATGGCATGGCTGGTATTGTAGGCACTTCTGCCTCATTCCACTCTTTATTTTTTATTATTTCTCTTAGTTCTGATAAGGACCTAATTTTCATTATACAGTCGAATCTGGTTAATAGGGGGTTATAACATTGGGACTGGGTCATTTTGGTCCTAATAACCGGCTGGTCCGATTAAGTGACAGGACCTGTGAAGCTTGACTGAAGATTCTATACATAAAACATATAAATGTCCTTATGATTATTGTGAGGCCCGCATGTATGGTGAGCTTACAAAAATGAAAAATTGCTGTTTGCGAAATTTTTTCATTAAAAAATGAATTAAAATAAAGCAAATAATATGTTTACACTCGACCAATACGGTTTTAATTATTCCTTCTAGTCAGTATCGATTCAATTCAATAACCAGCAGTAACTAAAAATGTGAGAGTGAAAAAATAAGTGATAAAAAGTGCTAATCGGGTATTAAAAATTCCAATGCAATGTAAATTACGCATTTTCCAACTAAATATTTTTTGTTTTGAAAAAAATTAACATGTTTTTAATGTGCTTTGAAGTGAAGAAATTTGAAACTTCTCTGAAATTTTGATCTCTGCTAGAACACATCAATGGCTGGAACAGTGCTGCCATGCAATGGCTGCTCGTTAACCTTTTTTTTTCCTGCAGATATTTCTGAATTTGATTGAAAGTTACAAGGAACCATTATTAATTTTTATTACACTAATTATTAAGCACGTTGACATACTTGAAACTCGTTGACATACTTGAAACTCGCTGCAAGCAGCCGATTCAATTTTTTTTTCCAATTTGTTATGATGTTCCTTCTCCCGATTAAATGGATTTTTGGTCCCAATTAGTGAATAGTATTAGGCTTGTATAACACGATTTGTTTTAGTTCTTTAAAATTTGGTCCGAATAAGCAGCTGGTCCGATTAACCGGTGGTCCAATTAAGCGGATTCTACTGTACTTATTACATAAAGCTTGCCCTCCAAATGAGGTATACAAATCTTCATTTCTGCTTTTTTTCCCCCTAAGGCAGAAAATCCCTAGAACAATTTTTTTTTAATTATGCTAGAGCTACATTGATATTCGTTAAGATTGATAATTATGTGGTTACTTTTTTTTCCTTTTGAAAACTATCAATAAAAAATAATTTAAAGTGAATGGAAAACAATATGTAGATGTAAAACTTGATTTTTAAAGACATAACTTGAACATAAAAAATATATATCCATTTGCAGAGAAATGTCTACCAGTATGTGCTCCCATTCTGGCAATTTGACACACAGTTGAGAATTTTTTTTTTTTTGTTTCTTTTCTCCATTATATTGTAGTTCCTGTGGAAAAGATTTATTTGGAAAATATGTAAAAATTAAACATATTCTACTTTGCCACCATAAATAAAAGAAAAGCATAACCCCTTTAAAAGCTTTTGTAATAAATGCTTATTGTGGCAGAAAAAGGGTCTTTGTTTCTTGGCACCAATCAGCGTGTTTATCTCAACCTTGATCTATTGGCATTATAAGAACTTTTTTTTAAGTTAAAATTTTTAGATTTAAAATACGTTATTTATTTATTTTTTTTCTTTTCTTTTCTTTAATGCATTTTGCATAGAAGGGAGAAGTTAGCTTAAAAATCTCTTGATGAAAGATTTCAAAAAAAATTGGCCAGAACTACTACTGGTCAGGTTAGGGGAGTATTAGCAAGCAGCGAGCATCAAACAGCTAATTGAGTAAACTCCTGTCAAAGCATGAAACCAGTATTTTCCAGCAAGATTGTAGAATAATGCTAGATACATATAATTTTAGTTTAACACAAGGCTGTCCAACTGCAAAGAGCCCACGGGCCAGAATTCGGGTCACTAATCACCTGGCTGGCGGCAGTTTGAAAAATTTGCACAATAAGTTCTTACCCCTTATACAATAACAATTAATGATAATTCTTAATGTATAAGAGGTAATTAATTATAAAACAATGAAGCAGGAGGATTATAAAAGAATTTGCTTAAATTTTAATGGTAAAATTGAGGCAGATCCGCCTTCTTTACAAGGGCAGGAATGCACAGTGCACACCTCGATGTTTTTCGTTGCCAGCAGAAGAAGGTCTATCAATGAACTGTTGGAGAGATCTCCTGTGACGATTCTTGATAAAGTTCATTGTCGAAGAAGCACTTTCGCATAAATATATGCTCCGAAACACCGAAGCGACGGGAGCAAATTCTCAAGTTCTTTTTTCGAAATCAACAAAGGCCGTAGAATCAGTGAGGGGGGGGGGGGGGGGGTCTTTATTTTTAACCAATTGCAGGCATGTTTGGCTTATCTGAAATGTTTCTCTCTTCCCTCCCTGTCTCCTTCTGCCAACGCAAGGCAATACTATTTCTAAGAATTCGTTTGAACACCCGTGCAGGATAGGACTGATGGACCTTGACTCCTAGATGACCTGTACCTTTTTCTCTCAAAATAATGAAAAGATTATAAAAGGGCGATCAAGAGCAAATGTCGGGGACCCCGGCTTGACCAAGAAGGGTAGTCTCGGATGCTTCTTGATACTAACAAATGTCGAAAAAAGAAATATGCTGAATAAGAAGTTGGCGGACTGCACAATATGTGTTGGCGGGCCACATGCAGCCCGCAGGCAGCTAGTTGGACAGCCCTGGTTTAACACATTATTGAAGAGTATTAGCTAGCAGCGAGCATCAAACAGCTAATACGGTAAACTCCTGTCAAAGCATGAAACAAGTATTTTCCAGTAAGATTGTGGAATAATGCTAGATACATATAATTTTAGTTTAAAACTTTATTGTAAAAATGAATCAAACTCTAATTAAGTATATTAGTCACATCAAGGAAGTATTTTTGATTTTATTGTAATGAATCAATTTCCTTAATAATGCTACGTACGAAAAATCATACTGTATTTTTTTTCTGTTTTGTGTTAAAATGAGAACTGAAAAATTAGACCACATAAATAATATTACCGCAAAAAGGTTCCCTTGAACACTCCTCTTAAAAATGTTAAAATTGTGCTCTTTTGCAACATGAAAGTATTTAATTCATGAGGTGCATTTGCATTAGAAATTTTACTTTTAAATGTATAAAAAGGAAAAATTTCTCAAGGTGGGGTTCTGATCCATATTTTTTGAACATTATTTTAAGCTAAACTAAATTTCTTTCTGTAATTGTAATAAAGCTAAGCTAAAATATTTTTGTGTCCACTGAACAAATAAAGCACGGTCTGATCGCCAAGTGATCCACCAAAACTGCATAAACACTTTTAGAGGATTTATTATAAGTCATTGTAAGCAGCTGGAAATTCGCAACTCCAGAGCTCGAATACACTACCTTGCAGTGATTAATGATATTAAAGAAAAAGGTAAAATGTTCCATTCCACGTGTTTTCTTTGGTGTAAATTACAGGCTTCAGACAGTTGGTGGCGTAATGTAATTTTGGAAAAATAGAAAAGGGATAAAAAATTATTGTGTCATTAACTAAGCGTCAAAGCAAGTTATAAGTTACGGCATTTGTTTGTTTTACCTTTTTCATCTGCCATTAGACAGTGGCTGCAGCGCCCCCTATAGTTTATTGGAGTTGCGAATGGCCGGCTAGTATGTTATACATCATTATAACAAAAAGTTAATTGTTTCAGAAAACTCTTGAAATTATTTCAAAATCAGTTTGAAAAAAATGGATGAATAATAGCATGTTCTTTTGAAATTTTCCTTTCCCCTGAAATTCCCCTCCCCCCCCAAAAAAAACAGAAGAAAAGGGCTATCTAGTTCTGGGGTGGGGAAGGGGGAGTTATTGTGTGTTTCTTAAACTAAAATGGAATGTTTCCGTATAAGATCCTTTCTCTTTCTATAGTTCATCTGTTGCTCCTGCCTGAACCCACCTATGAGGGTCCAGAGAATGTTGTCTACTTCACTGGTCAGAGCCTGGAGGTGAGTTGTCAAAGATGATCTCAAGTTTACCCGTGTTTCTTTCTTTTAATGAGATTAGCTTAAGCATATCTTCCCAAGTGGAAATCTGTAGAGTATTCATGAAAATTCCCTTTCTTTTAAACAATTGAAAAACTTGTTTAAAATCATGTAGTTGTAAATGTAAAAATATTGTAAAAATTCATATAATAATTCTAAATATATTGTTAGAGATGTAACTCCTGTTATGAACATCCTGTTTAGCTGGTTGCATGGGAAAGACGGCAGTACACAACGTACAGTGCCTGCTTGTGATGCATTCCGGGTTTTTGATGTAATGAAATGTAATTGTTTTACCTGAAAAGAGCTTAATGGTGAAAATTATTGCAAAAAATGCAAATAGTGGAGATAAAAAGAAAAAATACAACAAAATTAAAAAAAGCTAAAAAAAAACGTTGAATTTTGACTGATTTCAAATTTTAATTAATTTTAGCATGAACTAAAAACTGGATAAAATTGAAAAGAGTGTTGAAGGAAAACAACTTATTGGTACTAAAAATATAATTTTTAATTTTTATATTTTTATAAATTTTTGAAATGTAATTTGAGGGTCGTGCGCAATTTTACATAGATATTTATGCTATTATGTGCGCTAAGCACATAAATATTCATTTTTTTGAACTATTTTCCTCCTAGTTAGGATGCTAAGATGCAACATTTTTGCTATTAGACATTGCTTATTGAAAATATCCTTTTTTCTGCCCACCTTTTTTGTTCCAACCCAACCACCGTTCATTCCCCATTGTTTAATTTTCCACTTTTATGTTTCGTTTTCTAGGAGGAGTTGAAGCGAGATACTAGAGTCACATGGCTCATCACTTTCTACACTGTCTGGAATTCAAACTGTGTCAATTTCGCTCCCATCTTCTCTGAGATGTCTGTAAAGTGAGTACATAGTCTCTTAGAAAAATGGTACCTAACTACCATCTAATATTATACATTTTTGTTTTTTCTGGTATCTTGGATACTAAGGTATGACAAAAGCTTCCTTACATGCAATATAATTTTAATTTTGCATTTGCTTGAACAATTTTCTCACAAGTTTTGCACTCTGTGTTAGAGTCCCAAATTTTAATTATTCTAAATTCATGTTGATTTTTGCATAATGTGTTTAAAAAATGAGAAACCAGTTATATAGAATATCTTTATCTGATATTCTATATAACTGGAAGATATATAGAATATCAGATAACTGGGGGACCAGGATAACTGGTAGGAGAATTACTTGTAAGAAATTCTCCTACTGTTGTCCACTTACATCATACTGCATATTGGTCAGTGGCGGGTTCAGACAATTCTGTTGAGAGGGTGGATTGAGTAATACATCAAGGGGGGGGGAACTAATAAAAATAAAAATTTTTAAATCTTCGATAGGAACAAATAAAGTTCAAGAAAAGGAAATCTGCAAAAGTTCAGAAATTTATTTTAATAATGAAGCTTGCAGAGTTCTGTCTGAGCAAAATACAAACATTATGAAAATGGAAGCCAAGCCAGAAATAGTGGTGTTCCCACACTGCATAAACTTCATAATTTTTAAAATTATAATTAAAATTATGATATATACTGTTCAGTGCTATTATAATGCAGTAATGTTCTTTCTGTAAGTATTCTACTGTTTAAGTACACGTATCTTATTGATCATTCATTTTGTGCTTCATAACAGAGTAATCATGTTAAATAGTAACGCTTTTCTAATATACAGTAAAAAGTCAGTTCTTCATAAAACACAGTAATATATAGTTAAGAAATAGTTTGAAACAATTTGAGGGGTGTCACACATGTCTGAAATAATTTTGTATGCTTATAAAAAATTTCTAAACATACGTTGTTCCACAACGCAAAATTCCGACTTATTCGAGGGGTCTTGGAATGCATCCCTCGGGTAAGTCAGGATCCGACTGTATTATCCTTTTTTTTTTAAACAAATGATGATTTGTCTGCAGTATGATATCTGATTAAAATGTATTTCTTTTATTACTTTATAACATTAAAACTGAAATTTTATGTATTTAAAATAAAGAGATATAACTTTGTGTTTTACTAAACTAGAAAGTATTGCTTTGAAAATTGAAAAGAAATTAAAGGAAAAATATCCTATACTTGTGAACGTTAGAAGAGAAGTATTTGTTTAATCTTTTTCTGTGTTTGTTCTCATAATGTAGGTATGGTCTGGACAATCTCAGGTTTGGAAAACTGGATGCAACCAGGTTCCCTGAAATTGCAGACAAGTAAGTTTTGTTTAATTTTTTATCTCCTTTATTTGTTCTTGCTGTGTAAAGGAAGTAACTTTAATGTCAAATTCAATGGATTTCTTTATTGAAGTTCTTAAACAGCCTATTTAGAATTTTAACCTTGTTTTCAAAATTAATTTAGGAGGATTATGTGTTATTTGTAAATTTCCAGAGAAAACGCAAATCTTAACATTCATTGTAGAAGTTTATTGTTCTTGTAATTAATTGCCATTCAATTGTTTGCTTGAACTCTGTCGATTTATTTCAATTTTTAAAGTGAGGACTAAATAAATATGCTTGATGACCGAGTTTCCAGAGATTAGTTTCCTTGATGTTTTAGTTCTTCATGGGATGAATGGGTAGATGTACATTTAAAAGTAGTGTAAAATATTCTTATTTAAGTATCTTATTTAAAGTATCTTATTAAAGTTATCTATCTCATTAAAGTATCTTATTTAATTGGATGTGTGTAAGGAATAAGCAATAGAAAGCAGTTTCAAATTTGCCATCCCTCTCAATAAGTCATATTTTAAAATAAATATTGTTAAAAAATTACATTTTTAAACTGTAATTCCTTTCTCATGATAGTTCATGTTATTAAGCAATCATAAATTGCTTATTGTTCTCATTTGACTTTTTTTTTTAACTAGGCAATGATAAAATTGCTTACTCTTTCTCATTTGACTGTTTTTGATGTCCTTTGATTTTATTTTTGGACTGTCTTCCTCTGCAGCAATACCGAGAAAATGGGATAGCTAGTAATTTTTGAAAAACATATTTGTTTTAGGTTTCATGTAAGTACACAGGCATTCAGCAGGCAACTCCCAACAGTTATCCTCTTCAAAAATGGAAAAGAAGTCAACCGAAGACCCACTGTCGATGCTGAGCACCGGCTCATCAAGTTCTTCTTCTTTGAGGTATTTGTACTATCCAGTTGGGTTATATATTTATTTTTTAAGTATTTGAATTCAACTTTGCATGAAACATAAATGCCTTCTTATGTAGCGATGGTAAAATTTCCAGCTTGGGCAGGGGGCGAGAGGGAACGGTTTGCACCCCGAAATTTTTCACTAAGAATAATAAAAAATGGGTAACTACAATTCAGATAACCTGTATTTTGCCTTCATTTTCTTGCATTTTCAGAACATAAAAAACTGATAGAGAATAAATGTTTGCCTTAACTAAAAAAGTAATCTTTTTTCATAAGGGTTAAATATTTCAAACATGTGTATTCAATTTATGATGATGCATATTGTATGAGATGCCCGTACAGTATTGAGACTGCGCAATTTTTGCGCATAAACTCCATCTCATTTTACATAAATTTTTATGCTCATATTATAACTTAATGTTTAGCTAGTACGTGTTCATTGATGCCTTGTACAGTGAAACCTCCCTTAACGGACACTCCCGAATAACGGACACCTCTAATTAACGGACATTTTTGCAAGTCCCAGTCCCTCAATATAGGTCATTCCATGTAGTTCACTCTGAATAACGGACACTCCGAATAACGGACAGTTATTTCACAAAAAATTTCCCTTGCGATCGTAGCCCTTCCGGTTTTTTTTTCTTCTCACAGAATATCTTAGCAACTGCTTGCCTTACAAAGCTTTTCATCCTCCACCAACTGATATTGCCCCCCCCCCCCCCCCCCCGTTATTTCCTTATCACTGTTTCTTGGAATTAAAAGGGTGGTAATGGGCAGAAGCAGCGATTGGGGCTTAAAAGTTGGGGGCAGAAAAAAATAAAAAAAGAACTAAAAGACATGGTACTTTTTGCGAGCAGCAAAAAATGAAAATGAAAAAAAAAAGTCATAATTTTGTTACAGCTAGTTTTGATAGTATTGAAGCAGATAAGTGAAAACTGATGTCAGCCTAACAATTAACGTACGTTTTTCTTAAGATTTTAATGAATTTTGTACACAATAACTATTCAAAAGTTAAGATAAAAAAGGGGAAACTGGGTGCTTTTTCTAACTGGGGCTCTCGGGAGATGTAATTGAGCAGACCGGCGCCGGTAGTAGTCGGCTTTATGGCGCCGTGGTTTCGTTGGGTTGTTTAATTTTTAGACATGAAAAAGATTTGCCCATATTCAAGGTCATATTGCCAACTGTCAATAATGCAATAGTGATACTCCAGATAAAATAAATAAATTAACCATAAAAAGTAGAGAATTTCCGGGAGCACTGGAATACAGTAAAGAATTGAAAAACTTTTTCCTGAGCAAAGGGTAAACTGAAAGACTTGCTAAGGTAAATGATTTAAATATTTATATTCAGAAACAGGCTTGTAATGCAAAAAAGAGATGTCAAACTGTTTTAACTGATTACTTTAATTGATTAAATGCTTTTTAAGACAAGTGTGTGCTGTCAGTATACCTTTATTAAGAAAAAACAGATTAATTACTCTTGACGTAAAATGTAGTAAACCTTTCGCAATTGTTTCGATTGTGTTCTACAAAGGAAACAACAGCCCATTTTGAAAAAGGTAAATTAAGTAGTTCCTCCTAATAGCGGACACCTCCCAATAACGGACAAAACTTCTAGTCCCTTGACTGTCCGCTATTCGGAGGTTTCACTGTACTAGAAATACATTTTAGCAACTCGATGAATTATATGCTCTAATAGAAACTTTTTGTAAAGATATGCTATTTTTGAAAACATCCCACATCAAAAAAAATACTTTCACATCAAAAAATATATCTTGAAGCTCTTTACTTGACAATCTTTGAGTGACACAAGAGTATTTAAGAGTTGAATCTATAAACCCCCCCTGGAAGAATTACTGGAAAGTGACCTTTTCATTGATAGAAAATCTGATGTCATTTTAATATGTATGACTTTGTGGAGCGTTTTTTGAACAATGCTACACACTGTTATAAAAATTTCAATCCACTAATCTTAATTCTTGGATTGACAATTGAAAGTCTTAGTAATTTTCACACTAATGCATACTTGAACTAAGTGTGGAACTTTGTAACAGAGTTTTCTACAGCAGTTTTTACTATATGCCAATGTAGAAGAGGTGACTAAACCCACATGAAGTTTTAGCCAAAATGTTCAGTCAATATTTTCAACAAAATGATCAATACAGTTTCTCAAGAAATTGAGACAGGATTTGATGAGATATATTTACCATTGGTCTTAAGTTCAATATTATGTAGCTTGGTTATAGAAAACAAAAAAGAAAATATTGCACTTATAAGTAAAATTTATAGCATGAGGGAAGAAAAATTGTTTTGAGAATTGCGACTATACCTTTTAATGATGCAAAAGAAATACTATCCCTATATAAAAAGCTTTCTTGGTTATTTTAAAGAGAGGAATCTGAAGGAAATGTGTTTTTTTGACATCACTTTCTTGCTTCCATTGTTTTTTGACTGTTTCAATCAGGTCAGTCATTTGAAAGATGACTTTTGTGATTAAATTGAAAAACCAGCATAAATAAAGCACAAATTAACGTGAAAATACATCATATAACTATTTCAAGGCTATAGTGGAGCCTCTTCATCAGCAAACACCCAGGAAGTTGTGGGAGAACTGAACGTCAACCAATTTTGAAATTGTGTGTCAGGAGGTTAGAGAATTATTTTCGAAGCACAATGAGGCAAGCAAGACCCTTATCTTTAGCTGTACTGGCAATAAAGCAAAATACTGGATCTTGATTAAATGTAGTTGCAAAATTTTCTGTTCTTCCTGACTCCAAAAATAGCAGGTTAAAACTTTACCAAAAAATAAAAACTAGTACTGAGATGTTTTGTGAGATAACTTATTACAAAATAAATTAAAAAAAATTTAATTATACAAACCTAATTATTCTTAACATTAAAACCATTTTATTATCACTTCTTGTTAACCAATATGTATTTTATACCTTACTGAAGAAATTCATGTTCAGGAAACTCGACCCCCCAAACGAAATGTGGAAAGTCCGCCCCTGAGCTTAGGTCACCACTAGCTTATGATGTATGTTCTGTTACGGGTCCTTTTATGGAACCTATGCTCGCTGGTCATGTAAATGGTAATTGATCATTCAGACTTTATAATACTAGATTTTACTATTCTAATTACTATATTTACTATATAGTCGCCTCAGAGCAACAGTAGGATATCTCTGTTATTTCTGGGATTAGATGTCTTACTCTTGCTCTGAGGCAACGATATACAAGACAGAGTGTGTTGCCAATGCACACATCTCTGTAGTTTGTTTCGATCTCCTCTGTTATGATAGAATGTTTTTTACCCCAGTTACATCAGTGGCTCTGACGTTACTATGGTTATGATAGCAGAGTTCCATAAGTTCGATACATCACAGGTTCATTCTACCGCCTGCAATAAAAACAAGCACTATGCTGATTTATATATTAAACTTTTAAGATGGATTTAAAACTGTGGTGCCCAACCTATTGCCCGCAGACCATATGCAGCGCAGAAAGCTGATCCACGTTGCTCATTGTCATGGCCAATGTTGCGAATCAAAAGCTAGGTCATGGAACTTTCCACTGAAGCCAAGAGTCTTCATACTAGGAGAGTTGGCACCAATTTTCAGGTAGGTATTTTAGGCAAGCTTAAAACTTGTCACACACCTCTTGTATTGTACCCCAACACCCAACTGCAGACCTGGCTGGGGAATAGCGGGGCTAAATAAACCCCTAAATTAAAAAAAAAAATTTTTTTTTGGTTCCAAAAATATATTTGAGGCAATATGCAATTTTGATATGTTATAGTTTAATGTTTAAAAAATAGGAAAAAGAATAAGCCAGACGACTTAGTTGGGGTTTTAACATTGCCAGACGCATACAAAAATATTTTACAAAAAATATAAAAAATGTATTTCAGGCAGCTTAAAATTTTAATATGACATTGTTCATAGCTAAAAAGTAATATTCTCAAAAAGACAGATCATTTTGCCAGGACTTTCTACCTGCCAGGTGATCTAGAATGAGAGAGAGAGAACGGCAGCTGGCTTTCTGCATAACTATTAACTCTTGCGAGGTCACGTTAATTACAGAAGCCATAAGATTTCTAGTCAGATTTTCGGAGTCGTTATTCTCAGTTGTATATTTCTAACATTAGTGTTACTCTTTTTATAAGTTAAATAATTTTAAAATGTCGGGTAA
Organism: Uloborus diversus; assembly: GCF_026930045.1. Classification (NCBI taxonomy): domain Eukaryota; kingdom Metazoa; phylum Arthropoda; class Arachnida; order Araneae; family Uloboridae; genus Uloborus; species Uloborus diversus. Next base: position 60,582,497 of record NC_072736.1, on the reverse strand, counting down.
AAAATTAGTTTGTGTCATTTGTAAAAAAGACGATGGTAAAGTGATTGCTTTTGTAGAAAAAACTGAAAAAAAATAATTAAATTAGTACAAAACCTTTTATAGGAGTAACGACATTAAATCCAATCACAATATTGTTGTAATATTTTTTCATTAACGCTAAAAAGTTCTTATAACAATTTGTGTGATAACCATCTGTATGGTAAGGATTCACTGGCAAAACAATATTATTGTATTTTAATCCGTGATGTTTTCAGATTTCTAACTCTTGTGCCATAAAAATCGAATAAACCAACCAATCAACAGATTTCTAACACTTCATGACTTTTTTTCAGAGTTTTGCTCTACAAAAGCAATCACTTTATCGTCTTTTTTACAAATTACACAAACTAATTTTTTACCCGGCATTTTAAAATTATTTAACTTAGCTTACGTTCAACGACCTCGACTGGTAGCGACCGATCGGTTGATCACAAGACAGCTAATGACGGGTCAGTGGTTACTATACAGTTTTCATCAACCAATGCTTCATCAAACATTTTCGGTTGATCACCTGTTACTTGCGCAGATGAATAACTTGCAGGTGAAAAATACTTATAATTGGACAAAAATGTCATGTGGTTCCATCAACCAACTTAACTTGCGGTCGACCGGTAGATCAACTGGTGAGTCTCATAGAATGCTGCAGTTAGTTACCAGTTGAAGCCGTCGAATGCAGCCTTATAGAACGTGTAACAGCAATGTTAGAAATCCGACTTGGAATTAGGATTCCGAAAATCCGACTGGAAACCTCGTGACTATTGTGTCATGTGACCACGCCAGAGCCAATAGTTATGCAGCAAGCCAGCTGCCAATAAACACTCTCTCTCTATCATTCTAGATCACCTAGCAGGTAGAAAGTCCCAGCAAAATGATCTGCCTTTTTGTTGAGAATATTATTTTTTAGCTATGAATAATGTCCTATTTAAATTTCAAGTTGCCTCAAATACATTTTTTATATTTTTAGTAAAATATTTTTGCACTTGTCTGGCAATGTTAAAACTCTGACTAAATCGTCTGGCTTTTTATTTTTCTTATTTTTTAAACATTAAACTACAACATATCAAAATTGCAAATTGCCTCAAATATATTTTTGGAGCAAAAAAAAAAAAAAATATATTTAAAAAAATTAAGGGGGAATCTAGCTCTACTAATCCCCAGCCAGGTCTGCAGTTCAGTGTTGGGGTATAATATGAGAGGTGTGTGACAAGTTTTCAGCTTGCCTCAAATACCTACCCAAAAATTGGTGCCAGCTCTTGGACTATCAATTGGTACTAAGAACAATAGTTGCAAATTTTAGTCAAATAGTCAAAAACGGCTTTCAAAAAAACAGATAGAAACTTCATACTAATACAGTAGAATATCTTAATAACGCCGACCTATATAACGCAATTCTCTATAAACCACAAAACTTTTCAGAAATAAACAATAGGTTTTGAAGTTTAAAAAATCCCTCTGTTTTGCTTTGCAAACATAACAATTGTTAGGCAAATTAAATTTTGGAACAGTTTTTCATCTTTCCATCTTAATTTAAAGCTTTTAAATGAAAATTAGTATTCATAGTTAGCAGAAAATACCAGATGAGTCTAGAAGATACAACTGTTATGCAAACCATGAAGCTAGCAGAAGTGCAGGACATTTCAATTTCTTTTAATTGTGAAACATATTTATTTGTGAATGACTAATTGTAATGTTAGTGCTTTAATACTTATTGCATATAAAACTAACTCTGAAGTGCTTTTTTATAGATATATATTTTGAGTATTAGTTTCAAAATTTGTGAAATGATCTATATGACACAAAAACCTGTATAACGCAAAAGCTCTGGTCCCAAGGTGTGCGTTATAACGGTCTTCTACTGTAAAATAATTATTAGTTCTTGGTTTGCAACTTTCTTTTCTGTTTTTCCTTGTTATTTAGGAAAAAAAATTTTCGTATGAGGCAGTGAGAAGCAAAGGGATTTAAGTGGAAGTTTTCAAGTTTTGAGTAAAATGCGTTTAAAGATAAAGTCCTAGGTAGACTTTCATTGATTTTTTTTTCTAAATCATGCTGTATAGCAGAACCTACCAGGGATACTAGTACTACCTCTTGCCCCAAGACAGAGGAGAGGTTCACCTACCTTGTTCTGGTTAGCTCCAAATCTTTAATTTTGGTACTTACACCCCTTTGTTTTCACTGCCTCATGTAATCTGGTCCGTAAGATTCATCTTATGAGATGTGACCCTGGCATAAAAAATGTTGGGCACCACTAATTTATACTATTTTGAATAGGATCTTGTTCTAAATCAAAAAGTCTACATTATTTGTAATTGTGTTGACAATAGATTATCCCTCCAGGATAATTAAAGAACTCTTTCCATGTAGGATCTGCTTGGTTATTTTGTCATAGCTTCCAACAATGAATGCTTAAAGCTAGAAAGATTTATGTGTAAAGTTACAGAGACAAGTGCAAAAGCAGGGTGGCGACAGATCAGGGAAAAGTCAAAAAAATTTTTTAATCAGGGAATTTTGAAAAAATAACAAAAAATCAGGGAAAATTGATTTTATGAAAAAAAAATTTTTTTTGCTTTACAAAATTAAGTACTCTACTTCCCTATGCATTTTTCTCCAATTATCTGTTTAAAAAAATGTAAAATTAATGAGGTGCAATTATACACTGCCGCATATTTGTGCATCTTTTTTCCTCAACGTCAAAGTATTAAATCTTACTTATTAACCACAGGATGAACTTCGTAAGATTGCTTCTGTGTCTGTTAGGTTGTTTATTTTACCTAGCTTGAAATTTTCTTTTACGCTTTCAATGCTGCGTAAAATAAACAACCATACAGGCGAAGAGGAAGCCTTCATTAATGTCTTAGCTCCTTTGCCTTTATTCCATTGTCTCGAAGTAATTCAGTACTGTAATCACGATTTCAAGAAGAAATCTTTGGTTTTTGAATTAATACTATAAAAGCTTAAAAGTTATTACTTCTTCGGGTTTTTAATTTAATTGCTAAAATTGAACTTTCAATAAAAAAAACTTTGTTTTCTGCTGTTATACTATTTGTTGTCACCGCAGATTATAAAGGTTTTTTTTTCTTCAGACTTAAGTAATTCTTTAATTTTATAACCAAGTTGTATTCTTCTTTTATATATTTTAAAATTAACTAATTGCTTTTTTTTCTTTTTTTTTCCCTTGCATTTCAAAGTTGTTTGTTAAAGAAGCAATCTAAGTTTTTTTTCGTTACATACTGAAATCATTTTTAAAATAGAGTTAACTTGTGTGCTTAAGTAAATATCTTTATTTTTTATTGTTAAAATGCTGTAGTCATTCATTAAAACCTATGTTCTTGATTAGAGAAAAGCTCCCTATGAATGGATGTCAAATGGTTTCATCCGTTTTGCATATATATGTCAATTAGTTATATAAGAATAACTACATTACTTCTATTCTTTCACTATTACTTGTTATTCTCGCAACAATTATTATACTGTTTGAAAACTTAGTTCAAAATAATTTCAATTACTTTTTAGTTCTATCATAAATACACATATATTTTTAAGAGTAATTTTAATAGTTTCTTAAAATTCTTATGCTAAGTGGTTTCTGGAAGTAAAGTTTTTTTTTTTAATTTTCTATAATCTTTCCATTGTATAAAAATTTAATATACTGTGTTGTAAGTCCCCCCCCCCAAAAAAAAACTTTTTTTTAAAAACAATTTTATTTAAAAAGTAGCATTTTTTTTAAAATATATCTTTAGTTTAACAACTTTACACAACTTAAAACGCTTAAAATACTGCATTTTATACAAGCATACAATGGATTTCAAGTAGAGCAAAGAAAGAAAACCATTATCATTGGTAACGTAAATCAGGGAAATTTGGTGAACTTAATCAGGGAAATGTCAGGGAACTATTTTTCACAGTTCCTGTCGCCACCCTGAAAAGGGATTTTTAATATAAAGGTAGGGATTTCCTAAAGAAAGTTTGTAAAAGGTCTCAAAATTTTGAAATTGAGATTACTATCATTACATTTTAGAAGTTAAACTACAACTTTTAATCTTTTAAAATGGGCATAAGATTTTTTTTCTTTTTTTAATTAAATTAGAAGTAAAAATAAATATTTCTTGCAGTAGGTAAAAATTTAGAAAATTCAGAAAAAAGAGAAACTGAAATAAACATGTTTCAAAATTGTCAGACATATACAATTTTCATACTTATGTTTGATAATTTATTGTTTTTGCGATTGTGATCATTAACTATTTAGGGATTCTAGTCAAAAAATCCCTCTTTGGGGAATTTTGTTTTGTTGATAAAAGATATTTACTTCATTAGGGAGTTTGGGAAAAGGCATGAAAATTCAGGAGTCTCGCAGTAGAATGAGGAGAGTTGGCAGCTATGTTATGCTATATAAATATTAAGAGCTCATGAGTCTGATGTGTTGTTTTCAGGAAAATGTAGTAACTGCTTTTGATCTGAACAATCTCTATCAAGAGCTCAAGGCCAATCCGATCAAAAAGCAGAAGAAAGAGAAAAAAGAAGAAGATTCGGAGAAAAAGGAAGATGATTCAAACGTGCACATCAAAGCTGACTAATATTGCTTCAATGATGCATTTCAAACTGTTTAGTGTGTATGTGCGTGTACATGAAATGACAAATAACTATGCACATATTTTTATCTTAGATTCTAGTCAAATTTAGAAACACAAACAGAAGGTTACGATGACAACATATTAATTCCAATTTCTATGCTGTGCGTTTGCTAGCGTATATGAAAGGAAATGTTTCATCGACTCTGCAGATATTGTTGCTTTAGAGAAATTTTTTTTAAACATATATTGCCAATGCCAATTTTTTTCAATCATACACAGTAAAACCTGTAAAGTTGACCACCCTTGTAAGTTGACCACCTGTCTATGTTGACCGCTTTTGTGAGGAACCGAATTAGTCCTATCTCATATAATGAAGGAAAACCTCTGTAACTTGACCACCTCTCTATCTTAACCACCTGTCTTGTCTATCTTGACCACTAATGTACGCCAAATTTGGTCTGGAGTATTGTAAAAAACCCTTTGTAAGTTGACCACTTGATTTATTTTTTTTAACTTTCTTTAGCATATTATTTTATTATTTATAATAATAATTTTTTTTTTCTTTTGATAGCTTTCAAAAAATGTTTTTAATGCTTTGATGACATACTAGAATTTTACTAACTAAACAGCAGCATGAAGCTTATGCTGCTCTTTATTCTCCAAACTTGTTTTTCATTTGTTGTTCTATTTGAGATAGCTTTTTGTACTCTGTTCAATGAAAATAGGTGTCAGTAGAAAGTTCTAAGACTTTTCTTTCAGTTGCAATATGTTGTGGCAACACAAAAATTGTGCTAAAAAGAACAGGCCCAGATCTATACATTTTGGGCCCCCTGCAACAAAATATGTAGGGCCTCTCCCAAGTGGCCAGCAGTGTCTATTTGAAAAGCGAATAAGCCTTAGTGCTAGGTTTTTTTTTTTTTCATCAATTTTTAGCGCCGTTAGCCCCTTTAAGGACGCTGGCCCCTCGCACTGCGGGTAAGCAGATCTGGGCCTGCTAATGAGTAATGAGTAAAGTAACATGTTTCTGGTGCAAGGAGTTAAGAGATAGGACATTTTAATTTTGCCTTTATGAACTGGGAGAGTTGAACTTGTTGCTCTTCGTGCTATAAGTTTTACATAAAAAAGCTTCAAAAAGAAAGTTAGTGGAACTTGAGATTAATAAAAAGTATAAAACATTAAAATTGTAAATGGAGAAAGCCAGGGAAAATTAGCTGGCATATATGGAATTTTTAAAACTACAGTGTCTAATATAATTAAAAACAAGGGGAAAATAAAAGTATTTTAATAGTATTTTAAATTATTGTTTCACTTTCAATAATGTTAAACAATGAAAGTGGAGCTGAACAGAAAGAGTAAGGGTGTATTCCTCAAAAAATGAATACATGGTGCAAGAAATGACAAAAAACAAAACAAAAAACGTTACTGCCTTGACCACCTGTCTAAGTTGACCGCCAAAGTACTGCACCGCGAGTGGTCAACTTACACAGGTTTCACTAAGTAGTTTTTAGAGCTCATATTGTTTGATAAATGAATTTGTACCATTTTCCAGATGCTTTTTGAATTGGATGTACGCACATGCTTTCTGTTTTTTAAATATTAATATTTGTACATGATACAATGTGTGTTAATTTAGATTAGAAGGAAATGTTCTGTTTTCCAATGGCTGTTATGCCTTTTTTATTTGAGTAGTCAAATGACTAGAAAATTGTAATGGTAATATTTTCATATATGTGGCTGGGTGTATACATAATTTTCAAGTTTTGTAATACTTTAGGCATTGTTTCTTAAATTAATTATCATCCCTCCTTGACCCTGTCACCAAAAATCATCATAATGGGAGAAATTTCCTTCATTTTGTTTTCTCCAAGATTTTCTTTGAGCTATTCTGCATTGTGTTTTCTTGCAAATAAAGTAGATTTGCCAAAATAACTTTTTAGGTCGTATTCATGACAAAACATCCATGTACAATTTTCATTTCAGATTAAAAAAAACTTTTGTAATTGTACAAAGAAAGAGATAGAAAAAAACCGAATTTTAAAACTTAAATGATAACTCTGTGTTCAATTTTAATGAGTATGTAAATCCCTAAAATATATATCTGGCCTTGTATGTTATCAGTATAAAAAAGCAAAAAGAAATCCTAGAGTTTTCTTTATATATCATTTTCATCTTGATCTCAAATTTCACCAATATTTTGTCTTTTCCGGGTTTTAGAATCATTTGTTCATTATTTTTTTCCTTACAACTTAATTGAGTTCATTTCTTAAAGTCAAAGTAGAAAGGAAAGCTTAGCAGAAAAAGTAAACTGACCTTGTGTATTCTACATGTTGAGCAAAACCAGGAACAAATAAAACATTTTATAAGGAAAAAAGACGGGGAGGAGGCAAGAGCAACCATCAGCTTTATGGTTATGACTGTTCTGTGTGTATTTTAAATATTTTTGCTAATGTATTGTGCATTTCTAACTTGTGTTTATTTCTGTGTAGATTTCTATGAAGTAAAACTTAGTTATCATTTTCAACATTGAGCTAGTAAGATATGTTCACTATCAATATAATTTTATTCACTAGTAAGATATGTGCATAGTTATTTTCCTCCGCCATATTAAACCATTTTGTAAGAAAAGGGATAGTTCTTTTAAATGATGTCTGGAAAATAGCTCTTACAGCTAGAGAAGAATTCTCACTTTGCATTTTTTAGAAAATTAAAATTTTATTTATTATTTAGTGTTGAGTAATAATTGCAATTGAGTCTGCATTTGAAATCGATGGTATCTAACAGAGAAATAGTTACAAACAAAACAAGGTACTGTCCGATATTTTGAAGCAAAACCTTACTCGAATTTGCTCATGCGTCAGGTCTCTTCTGATTTTATCAAAACAGGAGTGATAGCAAGAAGGAGGTAACGAGCAAGCAACAACTGATTGCATCCGAAAGTGCGCTTCCCTTAAACCATCACCCCTTTTTCAGTTGGAACTGTTGCAGAGTTCGAGAACAGACAGTATTGTCTATCTTGAGAATAAGCTAATGTATATTAAAGCATAATACTGTTCAATTTCTGGGTTTATATCATGTAAAAAAGACATGTTTAGGTCAGCAAGAAATCATTGGAGGTGCCATGGTCACTAGTATTTTTGGTGCATGCTTGGTGATGTGACATTCTGATAATTAGGGAGCTACCGTCCCCTGCTCAATTACGCTCGCCAACCCTCAGAACGCAGTTTCTTCCGATTGCTTTGCCATCTGAGCTTGCTACGCTCGCTACACACGATGGAGTAAACACTTCTATAGAGAAACCAAATTGACGAGAGAAAAATGATTGTTTTTGTTCCAGTATTCGTTAGAATGATTCGATCGTTTACTTATGAATAGAGGAAGACAAAATTAGATCACAATTAGTTATAAGCATAAGAACAGGAAATCAACTTTTATTACTCAATGTACAAGTCTGCTGAAAAATACAAAATGTATTTTCAACCAACACTTCATTTAAAAGTCACAAAAAAATTCTTTTAACTCTTTCTGCCCCAAGGGGAACTATTTTGAAAGCACCTAGTGTCCCAGCCACATGGCCGAGTTTCTTGTTCTATGCTTTCCCCCTGTTTCTTTGTCCTCTTAGTATGCACTGCTGAGTTGCTAATCCTGTGAGTAACTTCCTACCCTTTTCGTCTTCCCATCAAGTAGTGACAGGTGTTCTACCCTTTCCACGTGGAGCAAAATCCTGTAGCATTTGCGCTGCATTTTAGGAATGTGAAATTTTATGTTTTCTATTTGAAATGTATATACATAATTGGTTATGGAGAATTTAGCACATTAAAGCAAAGATTTTTTCAATTCATTTTTACACGTTCATTATGATTCTGACGTTAGAGGAAAATAATAAGAAATAAAAGAAAAGAATGAGATTAAAACATGACAATTTATTTGAAAAACATTTTTTTTTTAAATTTAAGTTTTCTAAGAACGTTTACGAAAAGTACGGAAAAACATGAAGTTTGTTCAGAACTTATACAGTTTGCTTGTTCATGTACTAACATCAATTTTGCTGTATTAATAACCCTAATGCACTAGATTGTTTCGAATCTTCGTTACAAATAGTTAAAGAACTGTTTTTAAATTATATTATTTTTATTGTTGATAAAAAAACGTTTAAATATTATGAAAACGTCATCGAATCCACTCTTCCGTCTTTAATAATAATACTCAAGTCTCTAAAGTAATACAGCAAAATACTCATCACGCCCCCTCCCCCCCCCCCTTCGCTTTTGTTTTTCGGGATTTTTTCTTGAGTTCTACGCACATTTAAATTATAGTCGCAAATAATATTACAAATATTTTCAAAAGTTGTCCAGTAGAATTTGGATTTAAGTTTATTCTATCTTCTCCTCACTGGCATTAGATATGTATGCATTGCAATTTTATAGATATTTGTTGAACCAAAATTATCACAGTCTCACAGTTGCACTTAAGTATATTTAATTAAATGTCATAAAAGTGCATTGTAAAAATGTAGAGCTTAATTTTTAAAGCAGTGTGCATTTTCCTTTATTCTAGTATCCTTTTTTTTCTTTTCTTTGAAGCATCCCCCTTCTCCCTCGCTTCAAGCATGCATTTGAAACCAGATCCTGAAAAATCAGTTTTTCAGTGATTTTTGGGTCCCCGGAAAATTTTGTGGGGAAGCTCTATCTTACCGACCCTTTTTTATAATCAAAAACTGAGAACATGTTGGCAAAAAGGCAGTATTATTTCTTTTCATCGCACTTTTTTTTCAATTTATTTAATTCCAACATTAATTTATTTTCGGTTATTTGTTTGTGGTATTTTTCAAGAATGTAACGTTTATTGTCGGGTTTTCAATTTACATCTTAATTAAAATTTAAATATGTTTCTGAACTAATTCCTTATGTTTCTATTTTTTCCCTCAATTTGCAGGTTTTCTGAGTCATCAAAATCAGAATTAAAAAGTATGGCATTAATTTTTTCCTGCGCTAATGTCTTTTTCCTTCGATATGCTATTTAAAAATAATCAAAAATTTAAATAATGAAGTAGAAAAATGAGACTTCTCTTTCAAGAGAAAACAGCCAGCAACGAAAATTTCATGTTGAAGTGCAACTGCAATGTTGCTTCACATTCCTTCTTATTGTCCGTCATGTCAACTGTCGCTTCTTTATTCTCGCGCACACGCCCCGAGTTCACGCTTGTTAGCTCTCAAGGGGGTGGGAAATATTCTGGGCTGCGTTGGGCTATTATGGGAGCCAAGGGGGGAAATTTACGGGGCAGAAAGAGTTAAACCATCTCTCATCTGGCGAGTTTAATGTATAGCACTACTATGTTTTTTGTTGGACAGCTATGCTCAACCTGCAACCCCTAGAAAGTTGGTTGAGGACTGAGAAAAGGTGTTATAAACTTGAAAAAATATGGTATAGACTTCTTTTTTTCCCCTTTTTGCAAGTAATTTCAGCTTGGTTTAGTTCACTAAAAAGCACCACATGTTAAAATAATTTTCATGTCCTTTCATGGGCGTAGCCAGAGAGGGGCAAGGAGGGGCAGCTGCCCCACCCTAGAAGAAAACCTCAGACTCCCACCCTCTTTCCAAATGTCGCCAAAGATTTTTAAAACTGCAATTTTAGGACTTCAATTTCGAAAAGTTTCTGGGGGAGAGCGACATAACTGCTTTTTCTGCCCTCTGTTTAAATGGAGAGGAGGAGTATAATTTCAAGCAATTTCAGAGGAAATCCTGCAGCTGAATGCTTTTAATAACTCATGTATTATGAAAACATTTGGGTTTTAATAAAAAATTTTGTATTCTAGTTATGTACTTATACCTCAAATCAAATCCTTCTCTGTTGCCTAACGAACGCAAATGAGATGATTGGTATGGTTTTCGCAATTGGATTTCTCCTTTAAAACAAAAGTTGGAAGCTTTTCTCTACATCGATTTATTTGGATTTTTTATTCTTTTTCATCACATCATATTTGGATTCTTCATGAAAGGGAACTCCCTGTTGTCAGTACTCGGGCAACTGCTGTCTATTTGCGAGGAACATGTTATGCTATAATGCCAACTGGAGTACTTCTTTAAGCCATTGCCAAGTCTCTGAATACAATCTTTTAAATTTATACATCCCATATTCGATAAAAAAAAATCGTATTTTACTCTTAAATTAGGTTTTTTTGTAGATGAAAGTACAGTAACGTAGTACTGAACTGTTTCATGCTTCTCTTAGTTTAACAAAGCTACTGATAACTCGATTTTAGAACGAAACCCAACAAATTTTAACAAAATCTAAATGCACGATTCTTAACAAAAAAATAGCCACATAATAATACATACACTTGCTGAATGATACTTGTTTGGAATTGTAAGTACAAGAAAATAGAATCACTTTCTCTTTTTAGATCTCCGTTCAGATTGACTTAAAAGTTTTTTCTGAGATCGGGTTTGAAATTATAAGTCTCTTATTGAATCACAGCTTAGTAGGAGGAATAAGAGGAAATAAAACTTAAATACATATTTCACTGAAAATCAGTGTGCCGGAGAGTTGTCTCTACGAATACATATCGCACTCCGGCACCAAAAGTGACACAACTAAAAAAAAATAGCATTTTTGAAAATCGAAGTTTTACGCAATACTACTTTTAGCTCATATTTATTCTCATATACAACACTGTAAAAATATATATATATAACTGCAATACACACTATTAAAAAAACCACCAGGAAACTAGGATTCCATTAACTATTCTAATAATGATACAGCTTTTACTAAGTAACATTGGCAGTCTTCTATATGAAGACTATGTCCTATCATTACTAGAACCTTTTTAGAGGGAACCCTTTTTCCCTAGGGATTTTCTAGTACTGCAGTTGTTTTTTTACAATGTACAAGACGCATGAAACATTTATGATGGTTGGTTTTTGTAGTGTACATTTATAGTGTATTCTTAAAACTTAAACATTTGTGTGCTAAATTTTGAAATTTTAATTATGTGTCACTATTGAAGATTACAGACAAGTGCCCATACTTGGGACACCCTAACTTGGGATATTTTGCCGCATTTAGTTTTGAGGGATGGTACACCTATCGGTAATTGACCAGTAAGAAATAAATGGTGTTACAGAATAATTGAATAGTTATCTTTTGAGGCTATGTGAGTTAAACTTTGATGTATGAGCTTTATGGGTTAGTATCAAGTCTTTGTCCTGAGGTGGGCACATCCTATATATAGAATACTTCGATCGAATGGAAAACGTATGATTAATATGCTACTAAAGTAAGGTAGGAGTTCAAAACTGTCCCAAGTATGGACTCTTGACTGTATATCATTTATACACAACCACGGACAGTGATGTAAATAAACCTGTGTGAGTTCTGTGACAAGAAAAGAATTAAATTCAGAATCTGGATCCAGTAGGTTTTTTTTACATTTTTGTGACATGTTACTTCTGTTGCCAAGGTACGAAATGTTCCCCTCGCGATTCCCCATTTTCGACAAAATGATTGGTTTCAGTCCATTGAGTGAAGGGTGCACTCTTCAGCATCCAGGATTCTTTCCGTTTCCCCAGAGTTTGTCCCTTCGCACTTGAGCAATTTGGTGCTTCCTGGCTTCCGGATAAATCTTTTTGGTCTCCTTTTCCGTACCTGGAAGACAGTTGCGCAATCGGCATTTGATGTAGATTTCGAGTAAGATAAAATAACTTGCTTGAGTGATAGTAATTACTTATTCAAGTTAAGATAATAATGCAAGAAAATAATTATTTTAAAGCTGTGAATAAAGATATATTTTTTTTTTTTTGGTTTTGTTTTAATGATAGACAATACTAAGACAGACCAAGAGATATTTATCAAATACTGTATCCAAGAAAAAGCCTCCATTTTGTCCCACACGTGACAGTTCACATGTTTCAATCAAAAAGTAATAATTTTTAAAAGTAAGGAACAAAATTCTTTGTTTAAGAAATCACACATACGTTTGTGATTTCTTAAGCAATAAAATTTTGTTCATTACCGTTTTTGAATGATTATTAATGGTATGAACTGTCACGTGCAGGTCAAAATATTTGTTTTTCCATGGTTCCTATCATTTCTGTTAGAAACTAAATTTGCTAGAATTAAACAACATAAATTACATATAATAGGGAAGATGCAACCTATTAAATGTTCATATTTTGACTATTGGATATTGTTAATTGACCCTCAAAACTAAAAAATTCACCATCGCCGAATTTTAAAACACCATGATTGATTTTTAATGAATTTTTAAAAATCCACGCGCGAAAGTGTGCTTTTCTGAAATGTCACGAGCTTACGTCACAGGGCACTAATGGGCAGCCTTCCGCCGAAGATCCCTTGCTTTCGCTACGGACATTTTTAGCGCGCTGATGTTTTTATTTTTTAGAAATTCAATAATCCTTTTGAACACACTACGGAGAATTGATTCGTTAAAGCACATTCTAATAACCTTCCTCAAGTAACATCAATGATGGTATTCGAATATTTCCGAGAGGATGAGACGTTTATCGTTCCAGAAACGCGAGGAGTTAAATGCGAGGAGATAAGCCTTACGTTTCGTCTTGGAAGCCAACTGCACGTCCTTCGGCTTCTCCCGCAGCGGAAGAGCGCATGACGTCACTTCCTGTGCCATTTGACGTCACAAGCGCTTGAACTTTAAAAAAAAAACTACTTATTGTCTCGCAAAAATATTTTCACCTATGATGTTTTACACGTTACTCTATCATATAAAAATGAAATTGAAATTGAAAACTTCCCTATACTAATTCATAAACTATCAAGTTTCTTTTACCCCAGATAAGACGATTGTGATTCAAAACGGATTTTCTTCTTCTACTTGAATACTTCCTCTGAAGTTTAAATTGAGTTCCTTAAAGGAACATTCCTTTCACTGCCGAGCCTTAGAACGTGTGGATCTAAGGTTTAGGTTTTGTGAAAACAATTTGGGTTCAATTGTGAACAAGTTATTTAAGTTTGTCTTGAGATAGTTGAATAGTTAAAGGAGGACTCTTCATGCTATTCTCCCCAACTCGCTATCGTTCTAAATGTAGTCTTTGTAGTCTTCCATTATATTTGAATTCATGGGGATTGTCTAGTCCTGCTAAACAATCTTGAGATCAGTTTTTTTAAAAAAAGTGGTCTTATAGAACGGGAGCCCGTGAGTACCAAGCATAGTATAAAGGCTCTCATCACAGCAGTTAAGAAAGGTTCGCTATTGTTTAAGCTGAGTCGCCCTGTTTTTTGCAGAAAACAGGTGACATGTGCGTCAAACATTAAGCATCATTGAGCCATTCCATGTCAAGTGACCTCGTCGTTTCCACCCGACCATCTCCGATTTGAACAAAATTTTATAGAGGTGTAGATATGCCTTTGAAACTAACCTATACAAGTTTTCAGCTTCCAAGACCCAAATTCTGAGGATCTAGGATCAATTAAAAAAATAAAGGAGGCTCCAAAAGGGCCGATCAGCTTCGTGAAGCGAATGGTCATGTTCAATCAGTCAGCCCACCCCCCTCCCCATTGAAGGTCATTTTGGAGCGCATTTGTTTTTTCCTTTTTAAGTATCCTAGACCCCTTTTCTTTTGAAGTATCATGATTTGTGTCTTGGAAGCTGAAAATTTGCATAGAGGATAGTTTCAAATGCGTGTCTGAACCTCTCGAAACCATCCTCCAAATCGAAGATGGTTGGACGGGGACCACCAATTACGTGACATAGAATGAATCTATGATATTTAGTTTTGGCAGCAATTTTACGCACCTTTGTTATGTGTTTCCTGCCAAAGTCAGAGCTACTAATTAGCAAAAGTTTTTACCTGCTGTGATGTGCTTACGCAAAAAAATTTTTGGGCCTTTATACTATAACGTAAGTCTGGCACTCTTGGACTATTAGAGTTACCCCGTGTTGTAACACTATACATGAGAAGTGGCTATCTACCTTCTTCAACAAAAATCGATCCCGGGATGTTTTGGTGGAAGGCTAGCGATTCGAATTACATGAGACTTCAAGTACTTAACTCACTTCGTATCCTCTGATATGCGAGAACTTCAGAGTCGGAGCTAGTTCCTCGTCCTTTGCGCATAGCCAGAGAGGGGAGGATGCCACAGCGCCTTCGGAGAGGACTCTCATAATCACGAAAAGCCTGAAATGGAATGACAGCATTTTTCAACATTCAGGTTTTAAATTGAAAGGGCTAACTCATACGAGGCAATTACTTCGAAAATCAGATGGGTTAAAACGAATAGAATTACTGCAAATTATCGTGGGGGGGGGGAGCAATATTGTTTGCGCAGGTCTGGTCTCAAAGCCTGGCTGATACTCCCCCTTTATTATTATCCTTCCAGTAAATTGTTTTATCCTATGATTCTAATTTTTGCTTTAGGAATTGTTTGGCCGCCAACATTATGCACCAAAATTGTTGTTTCATCTACATTAGCACCAACATATAGTTTCTTGCAAACCGATGCAAAAAAGCGATTTAAAGAGATTACGTTTCGAAATATCGACAGTTTTAACGTGATTCATTGGATAACTTTCTAAATATTGTCAATATCTCCAAAATCTGTATTTCGGAATCGCGTTTTCTCTCAAAAAGTTGTAGTTTGGTAGCCTCAGTTGGGGAAAAATAATGAAAAAAATCTGTTGACATATTCAGTTCGCGCATGAGGCGGAAAGTTTGAAAAAATATGCTAAAACTTGAATTTTTCAAAAAATAATATTTTTTTTTTAGTTTTTATTTTTATAATGCAACAGCCATAAACTGTAGGTAATAGCGTAGTTTCAACCTAAAAAAATATATTATAGTTTTTACATAAGATCTTTCGTTTGCGCATACGCCTTATATTGGGCTAAAAATTTCCTGTCCAATCATCTTAAGGCGTATGCGCGAACCAAAGATCTTATGTAAAAGCTTTAAAATATTTTTAGGTTTAAACTACGCTATATACTGACAATTTATGGCTGTTGCATTATGAAAAAAATGCAAAAAAAAAAAAAAAACTGAATTTTATTATTTTTTGAAAAGTTTAATTTTTAGCACATTTTTGGAAACTTTCTTTCAGTCCCATGCGCGAACTAAAATGTCAACTTACAATTTTTTTATTATTTTCTCCCAATTGAAGATACCAAACTATAACTTTTAAGAGATAACGCAATTCCGAAATAAAGAAATTTATTTTGTTTTTGAACCACCTTAGTACATACATACATACAAGCGCATACACCGACGTCAACAGAAAATTCGTGGTAATTAACTCGGGGATCTTCAAAATAGATATTTCAGGCGTCCAAAAGTTCTTAGGTACTTACGCACGTGCGCTTGGGCAGAAAAACAACTCAACTTTCCGTGGGGGGGAGGGGGGGGAGAAAAATGGAAATTTTGGCCGAGAATTGAGTGAAAATTTTTCCGCGAATGAAATACCTTTACTACGTATATGTAAAAGAAAGCAAAAATGGTCATATCAAAGCATCATTCACTCTTGAATAATGCACTCCTCAAAATACATGCGCTGAGGAATTGTAGACCTCATTGGTTCAATACTACTCAATTACTTACCATGCGTGGTTCTAAAGAACTTTCACTGCTTCTGCCGTTGATGGAGTCAGATGGGCTTCCCAGGGACAGGGACCTGAGCAGAAAGAGGAGAATGATCAGTAGTGCTAAAGGTTTCCACAGCAGAAATAACTTTTTTTTTTAGAGATCTTATGAAAATGTTAAACAAACGTAAAAATTGAACTAATTAATACTTCACAAAACTTTAAAAAGAAGATTACAGACAATACGCGAGTGAGATCTTATCGTACCGTAACTTATGCAACACTTGGTAAAAAGTGTTTATTTAGAAATTTTACATTGTACATATCAAAACTATTTACTGTCTCCTTCACGAGAAAAGCTCCCGTCGTAAAGTCTGAGCCCGGCTACTTCCATAGAATCGGACTATGTTCATTTTCCGAAAGGGTTAGCAGGAGGGGTTTTTGGCCCCATTTCGCCACTCGTCTTCTCGCTTTTGTGCAGTCGTAAGGGTTTTTCCGATATTAAGCTTTCCTTGGGAAAATGAGAATGAGACACGCCTCGTTTTGCTATAGCAACAAACAGGTACAGGCATTTCGGCTGAGGCTTTTTTCGTGATGTCCGGACTATAGTACGGAAGTAAAATTTGAGGGCAAACTCGATGCAAAACAAATGTTTTTGTCAGTTGCTCCAGCTATTTACGATCAATTTACTGAATAAATTTTGAAAAAAATGCAAGAGGTATGATTTTGAAAAAAAAAAAAAAAAATCTATTAATGAAGACAGAGCTTACACGGTAGAAGTAAAAGATAAGTTGAACACTTTTTGGGATTTATTGATGCCTCTAAAAGTTAGGAAAATCACGAACCAGTTTTTTTTTTTCTTAAGTGAAAAAGAAAATTTCGTTGCCATGTGCGTAGCTGCGTTAATTTAGTAACGAAATATTGTTGACTTGAAAATCATTTTGCTTGGAAACTGATTCGAATTCTCCAAAATTTACAGTAATTTTGTGTTGCATCAACAGGAAAAGAATTATTCTTAGCAAATTGTGTAAACGATGTGAACTAAGAGTTGCAGGAATGTACCTAGCGTCATTGGAAGATCTGGAAGAATTCGATGAGGTGAGGTGTCCTAGAGGAGGCAGAGAGGCATCGTCAGATGAGGGTCGGAAAGGTTCCCGTCTTCGTTCGAACAGGGGCTTCCTTTCTTGTTCCGCTCCTTCCCTGTAAAGAAAAAAAAAAGATAAAATTTATATAACGCACCAGAAAAGATTCGCTTTTTTTGTTTGTTTGCTGCTCTTGAAGCACGCCCTTTTTATGATGCGAGAAGCCCGGGATAAGGCATATATTACATCACATTCCAGGGTCCTTCGTACCTTCCACTACTTGTGGTTTAACCAGTTGGATGGGCGCTGAAGACATCTGTCTTTTTGATCCAGACCAGAAGCCGAACAATCGCTGGTCCAGCACCCCCAGAGGTACACAAAAGGGAACCCTGCTCTGCTATGCCATCTAGGGCTTCCAGATTACTGACCTTTCGGCCGGGGCCCCCTAGACCCTTACAGGAACGAAATCCAACCACTTACGACTCTAGACACCGTGGACCCAGGTACAGACCTGACTCCGGTGGCTTCCATTGCCTACTCACTGTTCCACTCGATAGCCACTGGGCAGATAGATCTGCTCAAGCGTAAGTAAAAACTGGTGGTTTTACATACGTGGATGCTACACCATCGTAAAACCCTCCCCATTTACCCTGCCTTGAACCGGCATAGGGACGGGCCTGGTCCCCCAAAGACCAAACCCCACCTACGGCTGGGTTCACCCCCAGAGGTATTGATTCACTCGGAGAAATTTGTGACCACGACGTAACGTGTCCCAGTCACCATCGATGAACATGGAGGATCTAGACCGACTGGCATCGAACCCGGAACCCTTCGGTTACGAGTCCAACGCCTTACCGATCTGGTCACCACGGTCCAATCACCCACTGCGCCACCGAGGCATGTCATATAAAAAAAGTCATATTTTTGGTAAAATATGGAATGACAAATAGAAGGAGAAGATCGTTTGAAAGGGCTGCCAACAAGTGAAATAGTTGATCATTAGAATTAATTATTCATCACAATACGTACTGAGGTTAAAGATGGAAGAAATGCAACAAAATAATGCTAAAGGCAGAGATGCTTGAGAGGAGATATAAAGTAACTGCATTGTAGTCTTTTTATCGTCAATAATGACCTTTGCGCGTTTTGTCAAGGACATCCTTTACATTTGTTGCAGGCGAGAGTCTTAAAAACTCGTAACTACAGCTTCTGAAAGTAATGTGGACGGAAAATTCTGGGGGCTGTTGACGTGTATTTAATTTTGTTTACAAAGTGAGCTGTTTTCAGAGCCTGATAAACAAACAACGGTCCAACGGTGGCCAATGGGCATCATAATTTTAGTGTCGTTAAAAATAGGGCAGATTTCTTTCTGTCCCCCCCCCTTTTTTTTTTCTTTGTAAATGAAAGGGTTTCCTTGTGACATTGGCACCAAATTTTTCCAGGATTTTTGTTCCACTTTGGTTTGATTGGTCTCTGCATGTTCTAATGAAGAAGATGCGTTAAGATGGGGACATCATTTGGTATAGAAAGAGGAACTAGCATATTCATCATACATACTTATCAGAACCTACGATTCCCTTTTGTCAGATTCTTCCAGGGCCTGATTATCGCACTGGTCGACTAGGCCTGGGCCTCCATCTTCTTAAGGGGCCCCAAATTACTTGAAGAATTATGCATAGCATTAAAACTATACAAAAGTACGCGTCATTTAGAAATAAACTTCTTTAAAGGATTATTTTTATTCCTTTTGCCAGTAGCCAATTTACCATGTCACAATTATGAGGGGCCTCAAGGGGGATTCAAAAATGATTTCTAGTTCTGTGATAGACACAAATGACCCAAAAAGTGCATTCCGACCATCCATGAACCTGTAAATTAATCACTGTATTCCGCTATACAGTAGAACCCCGATAATTCGGATTAATTGGGATCCGATCCAATCCGAAATATTGAAAATCCGAATTTTCAGGAGAGTGAAAAATAAATAAAAATAAAATAAAACATACTTACCACCTTAAAGGAAACACGTAGAAAAACGCAAACAGTAAACATGTTTACTTTGTCATTATAAAGTCTAATCTTCTGGCTGTGACAGTTCAATTTTTTTCCCTGTCGAAGAAAAAAAAACTGATTCAAAAGTTGTATTGCCAAGAAAAGGGAACTCAATCATCGACATAACACGGTCTTGCCTGTGAGAGGGTTAAAAAAATAATGTTATGGAAATTTGACGATCGCTTCTCAAATTAAAAAACAAAATCGTTCGATCCGGATTATCCGGACTAACAGAGTCCGAATTTGCGGGGTTCTACTGTAGTGTTCAGGAGGACTCCAAATTATTGTGGGCCTATAGGGCCTCCCTTTGAGTTAGTCGAGCCCTAGATTCTTCTTCACCAATTTCAACTTACCCGATATTAGAAATGGGCGGGAGTGGGTTCTGAGTTTTGGCAGCCGAGGCATTTCCATTCAAATCTAATTGGTGGAGCTCGAGCATACTCCCGCTGTTGCCAAGAGGTCGCAGGACACCGGTCGATGGAGGCTGGAAGAA
Source organism: Uloborus diversus (assembly GCF_026930045.1). NCBI lineage: Eukaryota > Metazoa > Arthropoda > Arachnida > Araneae > Uloboridae > Uloborus > Uloborus diversus. The sequence goes on along the minus strand of NC_072736.1, from coordinate 60,562,715 downwards.
GAGAAAAATAGTTTGAGTAGCTTAGATTTCTCAAAGCGTCTATTCGTATATGTTTATGCAAAAAGAAAATTCGTCTATTTTACCCGATAACAGAGTCCAAAGGGACCGAGGTCAGAATTTCTTCCATTGTTCAGGTCTTGGACTTCTTGCTGGTAAATTCGGTAGAGCTCATTCAGTTCAGTCCTCGCATCAGCTGTGCGAGAAAAAATTGCAATTATGGAATAGAATTCCGAAAATGCTTTTGGCAAAGAACTTTTTTTTTCTGAAGTGCTCAATGATGTCACACAAACAAAATAAAGTTTAAGTTGTAGTATTAGAACAAGGCTGGGTTAAGTTTTCTACCCTGTTCCTTATTTTTCAAAAAAAGTTGTGTGTTTTTTTAGCAAAAAATAGCAACGCCATCTCATTTGAAGGCTCGCCAGATAATGCTTTACGTTTAATATGAACTGTAACTATAAACCTGGTCAAGCTATATGAAAGTAGACCTTAATGTATGACAGAATTTTAAACGTATAGCATTAACATACACTCACAGGCATATAATGATAGTCTCCTCAGCAGGCAAAAGAATATGATATTCTCTATTTTAAAACCTGACGAGTAATTGAAGGTCAAGGAACTTTTTTTGTATGCGGACATTTAAAAGAGAGGATGATAAGATAGTCACTTACAGCCATGGGATTCGTCATTAGTCACCAGCGCTGGAAAAAAAAATGCAATTGTTAATCAGCTACTGATACTATATTTTCTTCCAAAGAAAAAAAAAATTGAATTATTTATATAAGAAACTATCCTACTGTATTTACACATTTGCTCTTATTGACACTTATCAGTGTAATTTCCTTACACTGATAAGTGTCAACCTTGTCAGTGGGATATTCCCTTATAGACCATCAATGGAAAATCCTTCCTTTTGGACCATAGGATTTATTCCTTATGGACCATCAATGCTGTAGCAATCAAAAATATTCAAAAAGAAACACATATTAAAATGTAATAAGCACTATTGTTACGATTTTTGCATGACTATTTTTGCAAATCATGCCCATATTTAATGCTTTCTTGCATTACTTACAAAATCGCTGTAGATCGTACGCTCTTATCATTATGAAAATAGTGGAGCTTTCACCTTCCCATACCAAATTAAAAACAATGTGAAAAGCAAGAATGTAGGGAATGCACCAATGGTAATGTTTCAGAATTTTTATCATGATTGGAGAAGACGTATAAGCTGCAAAAATAGGCCTCATTACAGCTTTCATTTGGGGCAGTTTTTATTTTCTGCTTTGCACTATACCCTTTGAAGTATGAATTTTATGGTTTCACGTTAGTTACCAGTAAAATAACTGCGTAATAGTGTTGAAACTATGTAATCCACTTCATGTTTGAGAGCTGTATCAGAATTTTCACGTTATTCTAAGAATCTTTTTAATAATATGTTTTACATAGTTGGTTACGAACCCAGTGAAAAATAAAACATGCAGAGTTAAATTTTAATTTCCTTAAGGGATCTTAGTAATTTAATTTTGAACTTCTGTAAAACTATTTTCTGAAAATCATCTGTACGTTATCTGTAGATGGAGAAAGTAAATGAGGTGCTGGTAGATGATTACAGGGATTGGTAGTCGAGCGAACTCCAGTTCCATTGCCAAGTGCAAGGATGGAGAGACATGTTAAAAGCAACACAATTAAGTTGATGCCAAAGATTCTCGTTTGATTTCAAACCCAAGCAAACTTGAGAATCAAGGAAGTGCGCGGTAAGCAGATCTTCGTACTTCTACGATAACTGCATATTACGAGTTGTATGACACGCCGAATTGTCCTTTTGGAAAGTGCCATCGGGTTAAAGATCTAGGCGGAAAAGATTAAAAATTGTCTTCTGGAATAACTGTATACCTATTTCAGGGTGCTCATTCCCATACCCGAAAGAGATGGCACATCCTTTCAAAAGCTACGAAGTCTCCCCTTTCCTCAGAAGGAGAGCCCTTCAAAAGAAAAAAAAACACATTTTAAAACAGCTCCCTGAAAATGTCAATGGCGCAGTCTGCTCTATGGACCTTCGTCGTGTGCATCCTGTCTATTTGGATCGGTAACAACACCCACAACGATAAATCCACCCAGAAACTACTACAAAAACATTCCCAAGTCTTTAACTCAGAATCTGATTTCTCCAGCTTATAGACATCTCTTATTGATACAAAATGTTCGTTTCCTGACGTTTCACATTGCAAACACCTGTGTCAATCCGTTCGATTGGATCAAAAACAATAACGATTCATCAATGAAAGCCGCGTTTTGCCACTCAATGGACAGTCGTGGCATACTGCCATAGAAATTCTAGCCTTTGACGTACTTGTTCTGTTAATATAGAAGTGGAAGTCAGCCGTCTAAAAACTGTACGTAGAAACATTTCCACGGTTGCTTTGGATGCACTTATGGCAACTTCCTTTTTGGTGGATGAATCACTACGGATCTGCACGGTTGAGCTGCAGTTTTCAGGTTCCATTCGGTTCCCTTTATATACATTCCGCATATGATGATGCTACGTACCTTCTCTGATTCATTACTCATGCTGATTACATCACTTATGCTAGAAACATTAATTTGACTTGACTGCAAATCTTATTTTTGTTAGAACGTATCGAAGCATTGCACAGGGCGTAGCAGTATTCGTTCAGTTGCTTTAGATGCAATTATAGCAACTAAAAGGTGAATGAATCACTACGTACAGTTAACTCTCAATAACTCGAAGTTCCAAGGAGCCGGCTAAAACGTTCGAGTTGTATTGGTAGTTAGAGTTATGAGAAGTTTCCACAACAGTCTCAAGAGTTTCGGACATAATGAAAACTTCGAGATGAAGGAATATTCTAGTTATAAGCTTCAAGTTATCAAGGTCCGACTCTATCTGCATAACAAATCATTGATTGCACTGCAGTTTTTAGGTATCCTTAAACACTCTTTATATGCCATCTACACAATGATGGTGCTACACGCCTTCTGTGATTGATTAATCGCTCTGATTGGTTACTGAATGCTAGAAACGTTAATTTTTACCAGACTGTGCAGATGTTATTTTTGCAAGACTGTATCGAAACACTGCACATAGCTAAACATTTATTTTGTAAAACTTAGATTATTTCTAGCTTTTTGTGACACAGGGTGATCAAAAATTTATTTTTTTCTTCAATTTCTTGTTGGTCTTTTGAAATTAAATTTTATCTAAAAAGTGTGAGCTGAGGTATGTCTTTTATGCAACCGAAAAATAAAAAATTCGCTACGCATGCCGTAAAATCTTTCAATGCACAAAGATTCAAGATAAGATATAAAAGAGACGAACTCACCATCAATGAGTCTTCTCTGCCTGGTGATAATCTCCTCGCAGAGTTGTCTCTGTCGGTCGTACCGCAGGATGGCCAGATCTCGACAGCGCAGTTCGTGCTCACGGCTCAGCTGCGAAGATTGCAGTTCCAGCTCTTGAGGAAGGGGATAAGGATCATCTCACAAAAAGGATACAAACTATGAAAATTTTCCGGTTAGAATCACTAGGCCCAAGCAAATTGAATTGATGACTCTTTATAAGTTCCACGTTTCGTTCTGGGAGAAGATTAAGAACTTAATTTGTTCTGTTACAAGCTAAGAGTGAGAATGATATTAATTTCTTTACTTTCGAATTCAAAAATAGTTATTTATGCTAAGCAATACACATTACGTAATTGTCGTTATGAATTCCGCATCTCTGAAATCAACAGAAGGACGATTCTCAAAAAAAAAGTACCGTTTATTTTTTCCAGCTAAACAAAGCCTTCAAAAGAATAATGTTGTTGGGGAATAAAACATGCTTTAATATACTATCAAATCATAACAGCTAATCCCATATTTAATTGATAGTTACTTGAATAAAATAAAAACTTAGCGTAACGCACGGGATATTTTTTCGAGAATGGGGTTGTTTCCTTCAGTCAAAAGTAGTACTTTTAATCACTAAAATTGATAGAATAAGCAAAAAAAAAAAATCATGGACCCAGAAAATTCTTTTTTTTACCCAACAGTTATTTTTTAATTAATATTTTAAAATGTCCGATTTTTCAAACAAGGCGTGATCTTGATGACGTCACAAATGATGCTCTTTGGCGCATCTTTGTACCGCATTTCCACGTTATGATAATCAAGAAGCGAATTACAATTGCGCTCTACGCTTGCTATCAACCATATCGTTGTCAATACACGTGAATAAAGATGGCAATTAAATATTTTGCTCTGTGAATGGCAACGCAGAATGGCATTTCATCATTTGTGATGTCATCGGCAAGAAATGTAAACAATAAAAGATCTCCGATTTAAGTAATTTTTTAAAAATATTAAACTTAAACAAATTATTTAAAAAATGGTTAGATCCTATGTTTTTAAGCATGTTCTTTCAGAAAAAAATACTTTTAAAATATTGGAAACGACCCCATTGCCCAGAAATAGACTCCTATAACCCAAATTTGGAGTAATTTTTCTTCGTGTTATCTAGCTCAGTGATTCTTAGCCTACGTTCCGCGTACTACTAGTGGTCTGCGAGCAATTTTCATGTGGTCCACGAACAGCTAGTGAAAGTTAATATGTATAATTTTTGTATGTAAACTTTACTAATAATAAAGCTGAAAATCTCTGTCTGGATCTCTCTCTGTCTGGGTATCTCTCTGTCAGCATCTCTGTGACGCGCATAGCGCCTAGACCGTTTGGCCGATTTTCATGAAATTTGTCACAAAATTAGTTTGTAGAATGGGAGTGCGTGCCTCGAAGCGATTTTTCGAAAATTTTGTTCTTTTTCTACTCCAATTTTTAGAACATTTCATCCAACAAATTATCATAACGTGGACGAGTAAATTAAAATTATTATAACGTGGAACGGTAACATGGACGAGACATTTAACATAGCAAATTGGCGAGAAATTCATCATCCATTATTTGTAAATATACATGTGAATGCGAATCAAATGACCTTTTAATTTTCTACAACGGGCAAAGCCGTTCGGGTATCGCTAGTTAAATTTATAAAAGAAAACTTTGCGATTCATCTCATTTCACTTAATATAATTGTTGTGAAAATATTAATTCTATTGTATGTGACCCGCTTAGAATTCGGAAGGGTACCAAGTGGTCCTTACCAGGAAATCTGCGGGTAGTACAATAATGATTTCATTTTTTTTTTTAATTTGTAGCGTTTGAAAGAGCACAATAAAATATGTTTCTGAATGCATAAATCATTTGCTCTTGTGTCCCTGTCAGGGAAATATGAGATGCTGAAATTTTAAGAGAAGTCGCCAAATTTAGCGAGTTTCGGTAAGTAATGGGAGACATCTTTCACTCTTTGCAGATGGATGTTTTTCACATGCAGACGGGGATATCGTAGGCAAGTAATAGGTATTTTCAAATCCTCGCCATGTCTTTAAATTTGGCTCTTTTCTTAAAATTTCAGCATCTCATATTTCCCTTTTCATGTCAAAAAAGAAAAGAAAAAGCTTAGATATGAGGCAGTGAGAAGCAAAGGAATGTAAGTGGGCATTTTAAAGTTTTAAGTAATACGTGTTTGAGGTTCAGATCCCAGGTAGGCTTTTATTAAATTGTTCTGCTAAATCATGCTGCATAGCAGGATATACCAGGGCAACTAGTACTGTCTCCTGCTCTAAACCATATGCCAGGTTCTTCTACCATTTGTTGTAGCAATCTCCAAAATTTTAATTGGAGCACTTACGTCCCTTTGCTTCTCACTGCTCATATGCTCTTTCGATTGTTACCTATTTCAACTTTTTTATTATTACACATGTGCTTCCCTGCTCAGTAGTGAAAAGGTAGAGAACCAGTTATCTAGCTCTTACTGTCATTTGTTGTTGTTGCTGCTGCTGTTGTGTGGCAGCTAGGCTGGCAATTTGGGGTGCTCAGCTTCACTTTTTCAACTGTAACGTAATTTGGTGTGAAGTCCGACTTCCACAGTACACACGTGCCATAAGAATCCGTTTATAGGGTAGGCAACCATTCGCAGCACAAAAACACATTCACAAAAAGAAAGGACAAGAGAGAAAAAGTATATCTATGCCTGAGCCGGGATTCGAACCTGGGACCTCCCCATTGCAGTCAGACTCCTCTGACCACTAGACAGGGCGGGCGGCTACCGTCATTTATGATTTAAAAATGAGTTCTACATTTTTGAAGCCCCACATTAAATCCCAATTCTGATCTTACAAACTTTCATAAGCCTAAGTTCTCTGCTACTTTTATATCATTTTCGTGAAACAAATACTTAATATTCGATGCCTGCTGCAGAAACTAAAGGATACTCTCGATTTCTAGCTCATAGACCCTGGCCAGGAGGTGTAGCAATTCCCTCTGCTCCCGAGAGCTGGCTTTCTGTGCCAGTGACTCTGTTACTCCAAGTGTCTTGGCTTTGCAGGAGGAGTACTCGGATTGGCACGATTCGCGTAAGTCGATGTATCTACAAAGAAGAAAAGAGCATTACACCACTGAAGGAGATCTTTCTGAAAGTTTTTACCTTCCAAAAAGCTGTTCTCACTCAAAAGCCGCGTTCACAAGAGACTTTTATGTTTCGCAAATCCCCGCTCCAGCTCCGAAAAAAACCGGTTGGAAATTTCACTGTTTACATGTAAAAAGAGGCTGAACATTGTACCCGGGAAAGCGGTTTTTACCCAACATCCTTAGCGGCTATATCCAGCAAGTAGACAAACTCGTTTTGCTTCATGTATTCTGGGTAAAAACTTCGCATTTACTACAGGAGGAAGAAAAATCCATATCTACCCGGGAAATAACCGGAATGCGGTTCAAAGCAGGTTATTTGCGGGGTCGAAAGGGTCTATGTAAACGCGGCTAGGGTAACATTTCTTACTTCTGGTGCTGGTTCTTCAGCTCTTGCAGGTCATCCCAAGCTCTTCGGACGTGTGGGGGAAGGTCTGTTTCGCTGCTGCTACCTGCAATTTTAAACAAATGCTGTTAACGATTATCGGGGGAAAGGATCTTTCTGAGTAAGTTTTTTTCTCTCACTTACTTTGGCTACAGAATTCTATTAATGTGACATTTAAAGCAAAAATCCATAAATATAAGAAAAATGGCATGAAAAAATACGTATGCTAATAGAAATATTATCTCAGTTCCTTTGTATAAATATTTATACTTTTACAGCCCAAATGTTAAGTGTACTTTTAGGAGTTAAATGCAAGCTTTATAAATAATTTTTGACATAAACCAGTGATGTGACTACAGCGTATTTTCCCGCTTCCTATTTTGATATCTATTTAAAATTTCAAGTAATGCTTGACTTTTGTATTACAAACCAAATTCAAAATAATAAAATATCAGAACTGTTTGAAAAAAACTTGTCCCTGAGTCGAGAAAAATGAGCGCATGCAAATCAAAAATAGTTAAACTCGTCATTCATGATTAGGTAAACCAATTTCAACAAACTTGCAGACATTATTTCAACAACTTATGAATCATTAACTCATTGGAAAATTATATCGATTTTTATATGGGTCAAAAGTTTAGAATAATCTATTCATTCAATGTAAATGTAAAAAAAGTTTTTAAAAGTAGTGAAAAAAATTGCATACCTGTTAACAGATAGCAAGTCATAAGTATGAATTTTGGTGCTCGGATAATTTTACGCCCTTTTAAAAGCCTTTTATTGCTCAAAATGCGTCAAGGTGATAAATAGGAAAAAACGAAGTTCAGTATTGTATCATTGCTTAAAGTTAGAAAAAAAAATGATCCAACTCAATTCAAATTATCTACGGTATGTAAGATTTTAAAGGAATATAGAAGGACTGACCAACTAAAAAGTAACCGAAGTAAATGAGACGGAAAAATTGTAACAACTGGCAGAGAGAAACCCAAATTAAAGAGAATCGTCCAAAATAATCTGTAACGGATTCGGTGCGACTTCCACTTTCTTGAAATGAAGACACAGTTCTTGATAAAAACACAGGAAATTTATTTACACTATGTACAGGAAAGATCTTCAACAACTGCTAAATTATTCATCAGCAATTAAGCAATTATCACACAACACCGTAAACTCAACGTTTACACACGTATTTACTTCCAAATACGAAAACAACACAGCGAAATGCCTCGCTATAAACAGAGCAAAAATCTTCCCAGTTCGGAGTATCAATCGAAACTAACTGTTTATCCATCGCTAACGGCTTAAATACACCGAAAAGAAATTTCTCAAATATTCCACACGCTTCTGAAAAGTAGTAGACCGTTATCAATGAAAAGAAAGAAAATAGGGGTCGTATACTTTAGCCGAATGAAAAAAAGGGGTTGTATATTCATTACGGGAAACTATTTACAGGTTACGTTCCTACAATAATTACTATTTACAGAATTTGTAACATTACCCCCTTCCCAAGGACTGCACGTCCCGGGCAGTACAATCCCCAGAAAGGGTGCCAAACTTCTATCACAAGTTTACAAATATACACATTAATTAATAACTAACAGATACAGAAAACACAATAATAACAAGAAATATTACTAAACATTAAAAGCAAAAATTATCTACAACTTTTATGTTATCAACCATGGGTGTTTACGTAATACTCATGAACTATGGCCATAGTATGGGGCTAACCGATCATAATGTACAACCCTAGGTTTTGCATTAGGTGATTTTTGGATCCTCACTACGACGTCATTTAGTCGGTTAACGACTTTGTAGGGTCCATCCCAATGCGACTGCAATTTGGGTGAAAGACCTTTCCGTCGGATGGGATTCCATAACCAAACCTTGTCGCCTTCGTTGAATTCATGTCCAGTAGACCTTGTGTCGTATCGGGTCTTCATCTTCTCCGCCGCGATGTTGATTCGCTCTCGTGCGAAGTTATGAACGTCTTCCAACCGGGCCTGGAGATCCTGGATGTACTCCTCAGGCGATGAAGGCGCATCCGGAGGACGACCGAAGACGAGATCACAAGGTAGCCGAAGCTCTCGTCCGAAGAGCATCTGAGATGGGGCATATCCGGTAGTCTCGTGGACAGCACTGCGGTAGGCCAGCAGGAACAAAGGTAGCTTCTTGTCCCAATCCTGTTGATTTCTGGATACCATAAGTGAGAGATTATTCAGGATTGTGCGGTTAAATCTCTCCACCATGCCGTCCGATTGTGGGTGTAGTGGTGTTGTCCTAGTTTTCTCAATTCCGAAAATTTGACATAGGCCCTTAAACACAGCAGAGATGAAATTCCCCCCTTGATCGGAATGAATCTGCAAAGGTGTTCCGTATCTCGAGATCCAATGTTGGACTAGAGTCTCTGCTACGGTAGTAGCCTCTTGATCTGGAATGGGATATGCTTCCGGCCATTTGGTGAAGTAGTCGATGGAAAGAAGAATGTATTTGTTCCCATCAGCAGTTCTTGGTAGAGGACCCAGGATGTCGATCCAAATTCGTTCGAAAGGAGCTCCAACGTTGTACAGATGTAGCTTCCCTCTGCTTCTCTTCTTCGGTCCTTTACGAGCAGCACAGGCGTCACAAGAATGGCACCACTTCTCCACGTCATCCTTCGCCTTGCTCCAGAAGAAGCGCTCCCGAATTTTATTGAGAGTTTTCAAGACACCAAAATGTCCTCCAGTCGCACTACTATGTATTTCTTTCAGAACATCTGAAATCCTGGATCGAGGAAGTAGTAACTGCCACCTAGATGTCTTGCCGTCGTCAGATTCCCATTTCCGGTGTAGCACGCCGTTCCGTAAATGGAGTGAGTTCCATAAAGCCCAGTATCTTTTTGTTGCAGGACTGAAGATGGAAACGTCCTGCCAGCTAGGGCGTCGACTGTCACTTTCCATGAACTCTAAAATTGGTTTTATGTCGGGGTCTTCAAGTTGATCTTTTCGAACTTGGTCATCACTCCATGGATCAGGTTCTGATGATGTTGGAGTCACTGTCACCTGATAGGCGGTAGGGCTAGTCGTTCCATACTGTTTCTCGATTCGGGAACAATAGTGGCAGTTCTCAGGACAGGGTCTCCTTGATAAAGCGTCAGCATTACCGTGAGATAACCCTTTTCGATGCTTGATCTCCATGTCATATTCCTGGAGCCACTGTATCCATCTGGCTATCTGGCCTTCTGGATTCTTGAAGTTCAAAAGCCAAGTTAACGAGGCATGATCTGTCCGAAGCAGAAATTTTCGGCCGTAGAGGTAATGATGGAAGTGTTCTACAGCTTTCACTATGGCCAGTAACTCCTTTCTGGTGACGCAGTAATTTCGCTCCGACTTTGATAAGCATTTGCTCCAGTAAGCGATGACATGTTCATTTCCTTCAATTTCTTGGGATAAAACAGCTCCAATTCCCTCGTTGCTCGCATCAGTGTCCAGGATGAAGGACTTTTCAGGCTGAGGATAGGCGAGGATAGGCGTTGATGTTAAAGCCTCCTTCAGTCGTAGAAATGCATCTTCGCATTCTTTGGACCATTCAAACTTTTGCTTGCTCTCCGTCAGCTTATGCAAAGGTCGTGCAATGTTGGAAAAACCCTTCACAAACTTCCTGTAGTACGTGCAGAGCCCCAGGAAACTTCGCAACTGATGGATGTTTTCGGGACGACTCCAACCCTTGACCGCAGATACCTTCTCTGGATCGGTTTGCACACCCTCAGAAGAGATGATGTGACCAAGGTAGTTCACTTCCCGGCGGAACAAATTACATTTGGACGGGCTTAACTTCAGATTGGCTTCCTTAAGCTTTTGCAGCACCTTCCTAAGATTTGCCAGATGTTCTTCGAAGCTGCGTCCCACGATGATGATATCGTCTAAGTAGACCAGACAGGATTCGTAAGAGAGTCCTCTTAACACTGTCTCCATAAGACGCTCGAACGTAGCTGGTGCATTGCAGAGGCCGAAGGGCATAACTTTGAACTGCCATAAGCCTTGTCCAGTTGTAAACGCTGTTTTCTCTCGGTCATCAGGGTGTATCTCAACCTGCCAGTAGCCGCTCTTCAAGTCCAGGGTCGAAAACCACTTGTGTCCGGAAAGAGTGTCCAAGGTGTCGTCTATCCGTGGAAGAGGGTAACTGTCTTTCTTGGTGATTTCATTCAGTCGTCGGTAATCGACACAAAATCTGGTGGAGCCATCTTTCTTTCGGACCAAGACGATGGGAGAGGCCCAGGGACTGGATGACGGTTCGATTACATCATTCTCCTTCATCTCTTTCAGGAGGGTCTCAACCTCTTCCTTCTTGGCGAACGGTAGTCGTCTTGGATGCTGTTTAATAGGGAGGTGTTCTCCAGTGTAAATCCTATGCTGCGTTAAATTCGTACGGCAAACATCCTCCGATGTAGATGAAAACAGATGCTTGAAGTCGTCCACCAATTGTTCCGCAGCAGTTCTTTGATCTTTCGATAATGGCGCACTCCCAATTAACTTCGACGTCAAGGACTCAGAAGACACAGTCTCAGGGGAATTGATTCTTCTAATGATGCAGTTTACTGGAGTACAAGTTGCCAACACTTCACCTTTTCGGATATTCCTTGGCCTTTCACTCACGTTGGCGACTCTCACAGGAATTACATCCTTAGAAAGGTCCACAAGCGTAGATGCTACCGGTACTCCTTTTAGGCTATTGCTTAGGTTAGGTTATTCAATGAGTCCAAATCGAAAACTATTGCTTTCTTCAAGGGAGCCAGGTATTAATGATTCTGACCTTGAGGGAATCGATAAATCTGTTTGAGCTATTATTTGATGAGCGGATTTTACATCACTCTCTGCAGGGAAAACGGCTATGTCTTCTCTCATCGAGTGCAGCTCATTAGTCTTGAAGTCGAGAGTGAAGTCATATTTCTTCAAAAAGTCCAATCCGAGAATGAAGGGGTCCGTGATATTAGCGACGAATGCCGTATGATGGTAGGTGGCATTCCCAAACACTATTTCCAAGTCCACTTTACCGTCAGTCTCAATTTTGTCACCTGTCACAGTCTGGAGACTTACGCGTGGCGATGTCCACAGCAGTTTCAATCCAAATTCACGAGCCACATCTGTCCTAATGATTGTCACATTGGCTCCAGTGTCAACAATCAGTCTGCAGGGGTTCCCATTTACATGTGCGTAAATGAAAAGTCCATCACTGCCACTACCAGAAGAGGAAATCTGCAGAGCTTTAGTGGTGGTGATTTCCTTCCCTCGCGTAGCTTGGCGAGCCGGACAACTCCTTCGCAGGTGTCCTTCACTACCGCATTTCCAGCACTTCTGCTCTTGTTTCTTATGGGCTGTTATGCTGCTCAAATGTCTTGTCAAATCACCGAGTTGTCTCTCAAGTTCAGCGAGGTGAGACGACCTGGAATCAGACTCATCAGCTTCCTGAGTCCGGATTAGATGGCGATCCACACGGGTTGCTTCTTGGGCGGCCTCGTATCTCATCGCATACACAACGGCAGAATTCAGGTCTTTGACATCCGCCATCCGTAGAGCTTTCTGGATTTCCGGATCTCGAACCCCGTCGATGTAGTAGTTGAGTGCCAGGTTGTCCCGAACATCCGCAGGACAGTCGCAAAAAGCAAGATGAGACAGTCTCTCGACGTCCGCCGCTAGCTCTTGCAGGGTTTCCCCGGTTTTCTGGAAACGGGACTTCAACTGGAGTCGGCTGAAATCTTTCTGGCACTTCTCACCGAAGCGAAGCTCCAACGCAGATGTGAGGGCGGCGAAATCCAGGCGCTGGCTGTCCGGAAGGGTCTGAAGAATGTCCGCTGCGTCACCTCTCAGGGATGCTGCAAGATGGCAGGCCTTGGTAGCAGAGTCCCATCCGTTCGCTTCCGCCACTATCATGAATTGGGTCTTGGACACCTGCCACGAACTTTTCCCATCAAATGTGGCCAGTTTAATGGACGGTCGAGCAACAGATGTGGGAGCGCAAAACTGTACAGAGCTGCTTTCCGCGGTCGCCAATCTCCTTTCCAAGTTTTTAATTTTCTCATCCACATGATTTTCAACTGTTGCGATACGGTTTTCTACTGTTTCAAATTTTTCATCAAAAGCATCAACTCGATGCTCTATCTCATTAAATTTATTTTCCATTACAGTCTTTACCGAAGTAAGGTCGTTTTTAATTTCCTCTTGGTTAGAAGCTAAATCATTTTTCAGTACCATTAAATCACTTTTCAATTGTTCTTGATTAGCCGCAATGTCATTTTTTAATTGTTCTTGATTTGCAGTAAAACTTGCAGTCAAATCACTTTTTAATTGTCCTTGATTAGCCGCCATATCATTTTTTAATTGTTCTTGATTAGCCGCCATATCATTTTTTAATTGTTCTTGATTAGCAGCCAAACTTTCAGCCAAGTCGCTTTTCGCAGCATTAATTGCTTCCAGAAGTTGTTTTAATTGGTCATCCATTGCGCGAGTAATCACCATAAAAACAAAGTCTATAAATTCAAACAGTCTTTATAATAAAATGTCCAAAGTCACACTTACTCCAAGAAAGTCCAGAAGAAGCCCCACGTTGGGCGCCAAATTGTAACGGATTCGGTGCGACTTCCACTTTCTTGAAATGAAGACACAGTTCTTGATAAAAACACAGGAAATTTATTTACACTATGTACAGGAAAGATCTTCAACAACTGCTAAATTATTCATCAGCAATTAAGCAATTATCACACAACACCGTAAACTCAACGTTTACACACGTATTTACTTCCAAATACGAAAACAACACAGCGAAATGCCTCGCTATAAACAGAGCAAAAATCTTCCCAGTTCGAAGTATCAATCGAAACTAACTGTTTATCCATCGCTAACGGCTTAAATACACCGAAAAGAAATTTCTCAAATATTCCACACGCTTCTGAAAACCGTTATCAATGAAAAGAAAGAAAATAGGGGTCGTATACTTTAGCCGAATGAAAAAAAGGGGTTGTATATTCATTACGGGAAACTATTTACAGGTTACGTTCCTACAATAATTACTATTTACAGAATTTGTAACAAATCGTTGAAAAATGCTTCTTGAATCCATAAGTGTTGGGAAAAATCTATATTTATCGTATCCACGTCAACTACACTTGGACGGTTGCATAAACTGCATTTCCAAATGTGAATCTACAAAGTAAAACCAAAGAGATACATGAAGCAGAAACGTGCATGATTATCATGGAGCAAATGGAAGCTCATAAAGCGACAACTAGGTTGAAAAAATATTATATGCAGTGATGAATCTTTTTTTTTGAAATATCAGTGAACGAAAAAGGTGTTCTGGTTTGACATTTTTAAAAGTAAAATGTATGAGAGATCTTGTGTAAGACGTTCTCTCAAATCTGAGACATCTTTTATGACTTGTGAGTGCATGAGGGCTGCTGGAATTGGGCAATTGTATGTATCTTTTAATAAAACAATGTGTGACTTCCGTTGTTTATCAATAATACTGCATGATACTTCATTTGAGCTACAGCAGTGACACATTCAGTGACACATGTTATCTTTCGGCAAGATTCTATTCCATGTCACATCTCTAAATCGACTAGCTAATTTTAAACCTGAAAGAGGAATTTCGGTACTAAATTGGTCAAGCAACTCTATCGGTCACAGTGCGATCAAGAATTTGTGGTACCGTGTTATCTAAATAAAACGGTTCAAGACCGAATGCCCGCTAACAAAATTGAACTCGTTGCCGCATTGAAGTGAGTATGGAAACGTTGTCAGTAGCGATAAATGTAATTAAGTGGTTAATCCGTGTATGAAAAGATTAAAGCATTAAATCCAGCAAAAATGACGCATTCAAGTATTGATTGTTTCAAAAAATATGTTTTTAAAAATGTTTCTCCCCCTTTAGAAGAAAATATTCTATTTTTTTGACTCAATGTTAACCCACATCATCACTATAAACTTTTGGATTATTCTGTCGAAGATTATTTTTTAATTAAGTATATTTGAAATGAAATGCACACTTTAAGGTTTAAGAAAGATGGCACGTTCATTCAAATACCTAATTCGCACTTATATTCGGTTTAAAAAAAACTTTTTTCCAAAAAGTTTTAAGTATTCTATTATTTTAAATTTGGGTTGTATTAGATTTTGCTTACAGCACTACTCGTTTTACCAATAAGAGTTAATTATATAGTAAGAAAACTTCGACGAAACCTCCTCTTTACCCATGAGGGTGTCTCTTCTTATTTGCTCAATCGTGATCAACCCAATCGTTAAGAGTATTTGTCCTGATAAATCAGTAGTTAAAAATTTCTGTACAAGCGTCTTCCCTCGAACTAAACCGTAACTTTCAATCAGGGACTTTTACTGAAAAACTGATACGATAGGAATTAAAAAGAAAAACAATCCCGGGGAATTGAAAACCATAAAAGAAAGCTAAAAAATAAAAACATTGCGAGTATTTAAGAAAAGTTATACATTAAAATTCGAAAAGTTTGATTGAAATATAATTTATGTATATTACTCAAAGGAATTTCTTTCTTTTTTTTTTGTTGTAATTATTAAAGTTGCGGATGACAGCTTGGGCAAGTACCCACTATTTGGGGGCCATGATCAAAAGTTATGGTTCAATGCGCGAAAAAAATCATTCAAAAACGCATACTATCGAACGATATATTTCCGAAAAGAGAGAGAGCGCACTTTTAACTATTGGTGAATTCCAACGGTAACTGAACGACAGTTTTTACAAAAAAATCGATGCATTTCTGTCTGTGAGCTTATCAAAATACATATTTTTCAAAAACTGATGCATAGACTTTTATACACATCATGGTAGGTTGCTAAAAAAGTCGAAGCCAAGAATTTTTTGTTAGTAACTTTTTTCTTAAATCGAATGTTAGTAACGGTAACGGAAGGACATTTTTGTCGAAAAAATGTCCTTCCATAACCGTTTTCTAAATTTGATTTAAAAAAAAAGTTACTAGCATGCATCAGTTTTTGAAAAATATATATTATAATAAGCTCACAGACAGAAATGCATCGATTTTTTTTGTAAAAACTGTCCTTCCGTTATCGCTGGAGTTCACCTACTACTTAAAACGAATGAAAAATTTCAGAAGATATCTTACTTCTTTCTTTGCTTTCCAGCTCAGAGACTGCTTTTTCTGTCTCCCATCTGCGAAAAAAGGGGGGGGGGGGGTATATTAGCATAATCCAGAACAAAACATAATACTCAAAGGAAAATTAGAGGTAATCTTGAATTCATTGAAAATTAACGAAAATTCTAGAATCACTTCTTAAGGGTGACCTGCAATGAGATCAAATACGGATGCTATGAAACTTTTCGCAGAGTTGCACTACAAAATTTCAAAACTATGTCTTGCACTTAAAGTGCAAAGTAAACCAGTAAGGCACAGGCAACGCCCCCTTAAGCCTGTGCCTGACTTAAGGGGGCGTTAGGCACTGGTAAATCTTGTTTTCCCTGCAGTCACAGTCACCGTATTTGTGGTTACATTCACAAATGGTTCACGCCACAGGCTAGAAACGAGGCGAGCATTGAAGTAGAAGAAGTGGGGGGTCACTTTTTGTTGCACTAATGGGATTTCCTATAACCCTCAAACACGTGTCAGCAATTTCTTGAACTTATAAAATGTTTAATTTAGCTTTAATATTTAAGGATTTCTTTTAAATTATATATTCTCAGAAAAACTTTCTTGATGGCTTTGGTTTCTCAAAAGT
Source organism: Uloborus diversus (assembly GCF_026930045.1). Lineage (NCBI taxonomy): Eukaryota > Metazoa > Arthropoda > Arachnida > Araneae > Uloboridae > Uloborus > Uloborus diversus. Next base: position 60,546,074 of record NC_072736.1, on the reverse strand, counting down.
TTCACTTATGAGAGAAAGAGAAGGATAATAGAAGAACAAATAGAGGAGAACCGTGAATAAAGTGGGTTCTGTATTTTCCAGGAAGGAATACTTTCGCAAAGGTTTACGGCGTCCAAGAAATCATTCAACAAAGTGAAATTGCTATGGGAAGAGAGAATGCTTGACAATGCTTTCAAGTTTCACGGAAATATTCTCTAAGTGAGAACATTGGAGTCTTCCCCCTCCCCTCCCCCACACACGACACACCATGGAATAATACACAAACTTAACAACATTTCACACCCCAATTTTAATACCGATCACAGTACCTGTTACAAGGTCTATCCCGCTCCCGGTTCATGAAAGAGAAAAGTGTCTGCTAAAAGTGGTGGCTGTTTGAGATTCAAAACTGGTTAAATTCTTAAGTGACGATTTCAATAAAAAATAAAAGAGCACAAATTATTGATTTCTAAGATTTTATAAAACGGTTTACGACAGCTAAAGAAAGAAAAATAAATTCTAATGTTCATGCGTAGATATTTGTATGTAATACATACATACATAACAAAACTGCGATCAAAGAAGATTACATCTACGCTCATAATAAAACTTAATTTCTAGAAGACTTGGATGTAATATTCTGATTTACTCCAATGGTCTTCTTCTTAACCTAGAATGCATAAACTCTTCTCGTCCGACAACGAACAAATGACACTTGTCAATCATTTGAGATAACGAGTCCATTCCTTAAAATACACTGCTTGACGATAGCTAAGGAACAAGTGATTTATGCAAATTTGTGCCTCAACCAGCTGGCCAAAGGAAATAAGTTCAGATGGCGTGGTAGATCAAGACTCGTTATCTGTATAAAAGACAGTGCATACACACTCAAGATTTGTACGAAAATTCACGCTGTTTGGTTTTTAACAAAAATAATGCTGGATATTAAAAAAGTTTTTTTCTGTGATTCTTGAAATTTTTAAGAGTAAAATGTCAGCAAGACATCATTTGAGTACCTACGATCGTGGACGAGCGGTTGGACGACTGGAAGCAGGTCAAAGTGTCATCACTGTGACTGCTGCAGTGGGTGTATCAAAAAGTACCATCTCCCGATTAAAGAAGGCCTCTGAAAGTGGAAATGTTTCGCAAAAGCGTGCCGGCGTTCGTGGTAGGAACACCAGACCTTCAGAGGATCGCTATGTAGCCCTCGTGGCAAAAAGACACAGAAATTTGACTCCTGGACAGATAGCTGCCAATCTTACAATCGGTACAGGTACGCATGTTTCTGCAAGAACCATCTTATGGCGAGTAAATAATGTTGGTTTGCATGCACGGAAGCCCGTACGTTGCATCCAAGTTCAACCACGCCATCGTCGAGAGCGATTACGCATGTGTAAGGAACATGTTGGTCGGGTTTCGTCAAAATTGGTCTTGAGTGATGTTCTCTGACGAATTTCGTTTCAGTGTGACAAATAATTCTGATCACCAACTACTGTGAAGAGAGCGTGAAACACATTATGCACAAAAATTTGTTTGTGAACGAGATCGGTATGGCCCAGGCGTGATGGTGTGGGCAGGCATAATGCACACTGGCCGAACACCGCTTCACATTTTTAAACAAGAAAGCATTACATCGCAAAAGTATTGCAGAGAAGTTTTGCTGGACCATGTTCGTCTTTTTAAGGGGCTGTAGGTCCAGACTTTCTCTTTACGGACGACGATACACGAACTCACAGAAGCATTGAAGTGTCGGACACATACTGCAAAGTGAAAACATTCTCTGTATGCAGTGGCCTGCTTACTTTCCCGACTTAAATCCAATTGAATTTTGCCTGGGAGGTTCTTGGCAGACGTGTTGCGCGAAGAACCGTCTCTCCCAGAACAGTACAAAAACTCAAATCCGCCTTAAGAGAGGAGTGGGAAAACATCCCCCAAGCACTCCTGAATAATTAGTGGGGAGCATGAAAACGTATGTAAAATGTGCATTACTGTCCCTGGTAATAATACATCATATTAAGTACTCGTCTCCATCATTCTGACCTAGATTTTTTTTTTTTTTTTTTGTGGTTGTTTGAAAACTATCTAAGTAAGATTTTTTTTTTTTTATGTTTAACTTCATTGATGCAGTAATATCTGTATTATTTTGTACTTATAATAAAGGCACATCCTTCCTACTAACTATATACTTCGTTCTGTTTCTTTAATCATTATCTATTCTTAACTATTCCAAAAAACGTAATTGTTCCTCAGCAATTGTCAAGCAGTGTAGGTAGAGAAAAAAGAAAGGACGTGTGCCATATGTTGGAGTTTAGCAACATTTTGGCAGTATGAAAACAATAAGTACTCCTAGTATATTTTCGTTATGTGATTATTTAGACATGAAAGGTTTAAGTTGCAGCAATAACTGCATTGAGTTAACGAAAATGTAAAAATGACAAGCTTGCGTTCTTTTTTGCAACCCTACTCTAGCCAATATTTAATTGAAATTAATTAGAGGAGGCGTTGTTATTTCCGACCAATGGCTGCTGAAAGAAGTAAAACCACGACCCACCCACTTACGTAGGATGTGACCTGCCCAATGAGACATCTGTCTTGACCACACAAAATTAAAATGTTTTACCTCTTTCGCTTATTTCTTGAATTCCGAGATGACGTATTAAAGCTCAAGAACCAATAACGCATTGCAAATTCTGTTCTTCAACTTTCCTCTCCATAGGTCACGCCCCTTCACGAAAATGAACATTTCTGAAACAAGGCGGAGCCAAGGACCAACTCTTCACGGTCTTACTTTATTTAGTATCATGCTTACCAACACCCATTCGTTATTTAATGTACCATGTTTAGTCATAAAAGGAATACTCACTCTCCGATGACCATGCCTAGTTGGTTAAAATCTACCCTCTGTCTCAGCAAATGGGTGTCGATATCCATCAAACGCCGCCTACAGAAGGAAAGTAAATCTCAATATCTAGAGCTACGAGTAAAGAGATCCTAGAGAAAATGCATCCCAGACAGTTGTTTTAGTGTTGTAAGAGGACCAGCTTTTTATTAAAATTAGCCGACCCGTGTGAAACTTTCGTGCTCGACAGCGGGAATTCGAAAAGTCGATATTTTGAGTGTAGTTTTTCGAATAACATCCAAAATGCGACTTGTTTGTATATTAAAATGTTAAAGTTCTTTATGGTGACTTATTTAAGCATCGTAGCTAAAAAATTTTAGTTTTTGAAAAATTATTTTTTTTGTATTTCCAAATTATTGACAATTGAAATAACAGATACAAATAATTTTATATAATCTTCATAAAGTATTCGGCAATGCCAATTTCTTGACCTTATAAGATAATTCACTCATTTCTATTAAATTTTAATTAGTGTATTTAAATATTGATTTCCACTTGAGTGAAGAGATATTATTAAGTCCCAATGACAAGAAAAGTTAAAGAGAATTATTTAAAAAGAAAAAAAATACAGAAACGTAATCATAATCGATTTGGTAAATCGATTGGTTGGAATCGATGGTTTTGTAATTGGGTCGTTTTCGAAATTTTGAAAGTATTTTTTTTCTGAAAGAGCATGATTAAAAACATAGGATTTGACAAAATTTAATATTTAAAAAAAAATTTTAATCGGTGAGCAAACTCAATTTTATTTTTACGCTTCTGGGCATGACATCACAAATGATGAACTGCCATTCACTGTTGCCACTAGCGCAGAGCGCAATATTTAATTTGCTTCTTCACTCACATATATTGGCAACGATATGATTGATAGCTAGCGTAGAGCGCAATTTTTGATTCGCTTCTTGATTATCATAACGTGGAAACGCGGTGGGCAGCAAGCCTAAACATTTAGCGCACCATTGGAATACGCGCCAAAAATCATCATTTGTGACGTCATAAAGACCACGCCTAGCTAGAAAAATCGGGCATTTTAAGAAATTAATTTAAAAATAACTGTTTCGAAAATGAAAGCATTTTCTGGGTCCATGTTATTATATATATATATATATATATATATATATATATATATATATATATATATATATATATATATATATATATATATATATATATATTGCTCATTCTATCAACTTTAGTGACTTAAAGTAGTATTTTTCACTGAAGGAAACAACCCATTGCAATAGGGGAGACTGGGGATGGTTATAACAGGAGTTAGGGCGTAGATTGTTGCAGCGGCTAAACAAGTAACGCTATGGGAAATTTGAAAATAGACAAGTAGTCATGCCACCAACGAACATCACGTAGTCGCGCCGCTGTAACAAGAGAAGCCCGACGAAGCTGTGGTCAAAATTGCAAGTAAGTAACAACTTCAATTTTGAGTAATATTGATCTATAACCTGTTTAAATAAAATCATAGTAGTGTTTAGATATGATGTGTATGCCCCAGTCTGTAACGTATTCTCAATATTTTTTGTAAACTTCCGTTATAATAAGTGATTTAATTTTCATGTAGGAATGATGTTAGCATTCAATATAATCCCACAAAAATTGAATCTTGGGAAAACATTAGCAATTTGAAGTGAATAAATAAAATGAATAAGGAACTGCCCCCCCCCCCAGCAGACGATTAGTTTTGCCGTGGTTTGGTTCAGTAGCATTCTTAAATAATGAAATTAGATGAGATCCAACTTTTAAATTCACTTTTTAAATCCAATTTAAGTTCGAAATTTAAAGCCCAAAGTAGCAGAAACAAACAAACAAAAAAACTTAATGGTTTAATTTTAGCATTTTTGACGTATAAGTGCTAAAATTACACTGTCAGAACTTTTTGCTTGAATAATTTTTGAATGAAAATTGTAGCGCATTTTCAATATTCTAAATTATATCATAATTCTGCATTATCAGAGGACAACATCAGAGTCTAGTAGCAGTTATCCGCTATCAGTATTCCAATAATATAATTCTGAAAAACAAACTATACCAAGTTAATTCTGACCAACAAATTCAGTAGTTATGATCTAAAAATCAATTAATTGGGATCAGTAAATTAAGCTCCAATCATGTCATTTTTTACCATATATATTCTCAAGTTGACCGCTTTTCACTGTTGGTGAATGACGTTTCGAAAAACGTTCGAATTCTTAATGGCAACCTTCCGTTTAAGTTCGTTTTGAATGCAAAATGAAAAAAAGCTTACCAAAACTTTGTGCGACAAATGATTGTTTTTAAGAAATCATATTCAAGCTTGCAAAAAGAAAAAAAAAGTAAAAATGAGTTAGCGAATGTTCCGAAGCATGCATGGAGGACGCACTCTTGCCAGTGCTTGATGTATTCGCACCTGACGTCCATTTGGGCGTTGAAGGCTTCAATGAGTTGCTTCTTTAACAGCTTCATTTCTTCGGTGGTTAATTTTTTATCGTCTGAAAAAAAGAAAACATTAGGTTCAGGTATTGCTTTGCAGTAATGATGCAGAAACAGTGTAAGAACTATGATTTTCACGTCCAGAGTTCTTATAACAACCATTTTTTATTTTTATGAGCATTAGTCCTTTTCAAGATTTTTCGCTCTAAAGTTTCGCGAATCATGTCTCATGGTTCCTCAGAGCTGTACAATAAATTTGAAAAGAAATCTGATCTTTAAAAAGGTTCTGCGGTTTGTGAACTTAACCATCATAAGACAGGAGAAGATACACAAGACTGAATCCGTGCTGGAACACATTGAAGCTCGACTGTGTCAACCTAAATTAAACTCATTCAGAAAATATAGTACCACATGAGATAAACTAAAATGAAGGTACTCTGTTAGAGTGCAAATGATCCATAGGAATAAATTTGATTCATATATTTTGACTTTCATATCTAATATGTAGAAGAAAGCATTGGATTCGTGAAATTTTTCGATTTTTGACGGATTTAAACGTTTTGAGGTGCACTAAATCCATTTGACCATTTTTGGAAAATGTCTCACTATGTGTCTGTCTGTTTGTGTATCTGTATATGCGTCACCGTTTCTGATTTTCTTTTTCTTTCTTTCTTTCTGTGGTAAATCTAGCACATAAGCTACTGCATGAAATCAAACGAAATTTGATACATATATGTACCCCCATGCGAATTGGTGCTGATTAATTTTTAGCTCCAATTCCTCTGAGGAGGATGGCGCAATTGGACGTTTTCTTCAGTATGCGTGACTGCTATATCTCAAGAAGGAATGGACGATTAAAACTGAATACACAATAGGGAAGTATCAACCTATCAAATATTCCAATTTTAACTATTGCACAATGTTGACAGGCTTACAAAACACAAAAATTCACCATGGCCGGATTTTTAAAACCAACGATTGATTTTTTATGAATTTTTTAAAGAGCGATGCGCAAAAAAGAGGTGTGGCCTAAAACGTCAGCAGCTGACGTCATTTCCCTGTTCCGATCAGAGCTCCATTTCCATGCCGTGTTGCGCCTACCAGGAGGTGAATAGCACTGTCTTTTTCAGCCTTTTTAAAGCCTTTAACCAGCATCTTTTCCATCATGGAGCTAGGATTCACGAAAGGTCGATCCAATAACCTTCCTCAAGTAAAGTCATTCATGGTGTTTGACTTTTTTTCGAAAGGACGAGAGATTTAATGCCCTAGAAGTACGGGGAGTGAAACAACAAAGTTTCACCATTGTTATTCTTTAAAATTGTACGTACATATCCGTCTATGTTTGCAGTTCATTCTATTCGCATTAGTTTCCCTTATCAAGATTGATCATTTCCATTTGTGTGTCGACGGTTTTTTTATCTGAATATATAAATTACAATGTAAGAGCGCTATTCCAGTTCTTACTTGGCGGCTTTTAATGAGGCGCGCATTTTGTAACAACCCTACTGCAAGTGATTCCAGTACTAAGTTTTAGAGCAATTTTTGCATGAAAATTTTTCGCTTTGTTGGCAATAAAAGTTGATCTGCTTTTTTATTGTGGAAAATTGTTTTAAATCCATTAATACATGTTAATTATCCTTGAGTTTTTGTGCAACTTAGCAAAAAAAGGAAAAATATATTTTTTTGCTCTTTTGATAAAAATAATAAATTTGAAAATGGTGTTCATTTCATAAAATAAGTACCTTTTTGCATGTGAGAAAGGTCTTGTATATATAGAAACGCTTCTGGTGATAAACTGAAAATGTATTTTTAAATTATCAATTTGTAATAGTTAAAATTTGAAGATAGTTTGAATGTTAAAAAGAAAGTATTAACAGTTTTTGCATTGTTATTAAAATGGAAATAGTAATGCATCTATTACTTTCTATTTAAGTTTATTGTGCAGGGTTTAAATTCCTTTGTTTACTTGCTTTTTTTTTAAAATATCTCATATGCTTATTAAACATTTATTTATGAACAGTTGTGAACATATATTTCAAACTGTATTTCTCACTTGACATAGTTTTTAATTAAAATGAAGTGCAAATTTTCATTTTCAAATTTTAATTAATAAACACACTTGAAAACACTTCTTTCGAAGATCCTGCTGGGACGGAACAATAACAAATCGCTTGTGAGGAGTTTTTTTTAGATGTAGATACGCATCCAGGAACGAAGCAATACTTGTAATTGATTTACTAGCCATGACAAAGAAAATCAAATTAAAAACAATCGCAGAATGCATTAAACCCTACAGACAGCAAAGGATTTTCACTAGCCTTTTATGCGCGCTGCTGTTAGAAGGCTCTTGTTTTCCCGCGCCTTCCCCCAAAGCTCGCCAAGCACTTCTTTGTCCTAGCCAGGTCCTAGCCAACCCCGCCGCCTCGCAGCGCGGCAGTGACGTCAGTCAAAGGACTTACAAGCAAATGACGTCACTCGCGCGTGAACTTTAAAAAAATTATTTTAAAAAAAAGTATTAGTCGTATCGTAAAAATTTTTTCGCAGATGATGTTCATGTATGTTACTCTATCATATAAAAATAAAATTAGAAAATCGAATACTTCCCTATTCGGGCTGTTTTACAAATGATGCAGATACTAGATTACAAATAACAATCCAGTTAAGTGAGTTTTAAATTGAAGATCTCAACAGAGCCGAGGCGCTAGGGGCAGGCTCTGCAGTCTCTTCAGTTTTGGTCCCTAGGGGCGCTGAACGCCGCCCCTAGGGACCAAAACTGAAATCTGCCGTCCCCCCTCAAAAAAAAAAAAAAAAAGATGCATAATTTTTGTGTTTCTGTGATAAAAAAATGCAAAAAAAAAAAAAAATTGTTTCTGAAATTGAAACTGTCAAGCTTTTGAAGAAATGATGGCATTTTATACTCAGGGGTGCCTCGATGCGAGGTCACCGTGACCTCCCAAAAAAAAATCCTTATTTGGAAAATATGGAGACAAAATTGCAACATTTAAATTCTTCTTTCTTTCTTAAAATTGTTTTTTTTTAATGAGGCATAACGTTACTTCCGGTTAGGTGTTATGAATGTATGATATTCGTGCATGCTTGTATTTTATCATTCGGTAAATTGAGAATTGTTTTCACCCATGAATCAACGATTTAAATAAATTCCTCTGTGTTATTTCGTTTACTCACTTTACTTTTCTTACCACTCCTCATTGCTCGATGGTATTTAATTTGTAAATTGTTACTGGATTACATTCCAAAAAGTCCAAAAATTCTGCTTTTGAAAACTGCTCATTTGAAAGATATGTATCCTTTTTTAAAAGCTTTTTGAAGACTCCTTTCTGTTCATTGGTTTTTAATTAAGAGCATGTTTTCTTCATTTAAAATCATTCAGCCTTTTTCGCTCGTCACTCATTTTCATTTGCCGCGCAGTCTTAATACTATTAACAGAAAAGTTTTTAAAAATTGATAATGTAGATGAGAAATACACGTCAATCACTGAAGAAACCATAATTGAATAAAAATTCTTCGTTAAACTCCTATCTTGTTGGAGCTTCTGGCCAAACGCAGTGACACTTGCTTTTTTTCAATCGACACCGCTTTTCGTTTTCACGCTTATTGTTTTACACATATCTATTACCACATGCTTGAAAAATATTTCGTTTTCATAAGATGAGTGAAAGTAAACATTATTAAATTACAAGAAAAGGATGTCACTATGGAAAATGAAAGAATGCTAGTAGTTCACTTCAAGAGTAATAATTAAAAAAATAATTAAAAAAATACGTGGTTAAAGCAAAATTTGCCGCCCCTGAAAATTTTGCCGTCCTACGCAGCTGCCTGCTCTGATTATTGGGAAATTGGAATATCGATATTTTAAGGGAATGGGGTCAGAACGATTAGCTTCTTCGACTAAAACAGTGAATCCTGAATTTGTAAAAACCGACCATTTTCTTGAAGAAGTCAATTAAAATACAACAGAGCACATAAAGGGTCACCTACACTAGAACGAATACTAATAATGCTAATATTAGGCATTAAAATGAAACCCAGTTCTAGTTGGCAGATTTACGGTATTCGTTTCTAATTGTAAAGTTATTACAGTGGCGTCCTTTGCATGGGTGACACTCGGGCGGCAGTTTGGGGTGTCACTCCTCCCCCCCCGATACAAACGCAAAAAAAAAAAAAAAGAAAGGTAAAAAAATTCTATGTAAACACGAGAACATGAAATTCATACAATTTTCAGAAACAATTACATTTGTGTATTAACGAAATTTTAAGTGGGGAATGAAATTGATGGTCCCGTAATTACTTCAAACGTATTTCAAACACAGATTAAGATAAAGAAATCCAGATTTTTGTATAAGAGAAAGTCACTAGACGGTATAAGTATTGACAATATAAACCTAATCCCGAGTATAGTAGATGCACTTTAGATGTGGGTCGGGAAAGGAGGGATCCGGGGGGTTTTCCCCCGGGAAAATTTTCAAATTTGTAGACTTGAAAAAGCATTTTAGCTTCATATTTTTCAAAAACTTGCAATTCCACTTTGGTCATCACCCTCAGACGGGTGACACTTGGGGCGGACCGCCACCTCCCCCGTTGTGACGCCACCGAATGGAAAAATTCTTACAGGGAATTTTGGAAGATTAAATGCAGAATTTCTCAGAGAAAGTGATAATGAGAGAAAGAAAATCTTTCCACAGGGAAACAAGAGAAAATATCTTTCACATGGCTAATGAATCTCACCTGTTTGCGAGTCCTCCTCCCCCGACTGTCGGATTCTGCGTCGCAAGCCGACTATTTCCTGCCGTAGCTCATCTATGATGCTTTGGTACTGAGCCACATGGTACTGAGCCTCCGAAACGTTGCTGCGGAGCTAGATGAGAAAGAGAGGTCATTAATTTTATGCAAACAATTCACCACCGAAAATAACTACGCCAATTAAAAGAGCTGTTTAAACTATTTCAATTTTCAACTAACAATAACGTATCAATAAATCTTGAGTGAAAAAAAAGTGCTATTTTACGGAGTACATACGTGAAAAAAAATTGACGACTAGACCGTAATTGAAGAAGAAATTGCTTATGGTTCCATAATCACAAAATTTAGATTTTTTAAACGATAAAAGATTCACATATTGGTTCAGATGAGTCTTTTCCGAGATGAGTCATTTCCTACTGGAGTAACCAGTTCAAAATCGCCACTTAACACTCATCTGAGCACATTACAATTGGTCAATATTTCTTTAAGAAGTAGTTTTCAGCAGGGTCTAATTACGGCACGGTCCTGCTGGTCCTTGGATCTGGGCACCATAATTTTAGGAACACAAAAATCAAGTGAATTTTAATCGTACTTTCCTTTTTGGGGATTTCCTAAGGGCATCGTCTTTTACTCGGACCTGTCCATCATTCCGGCTTCATCGAGTCCTGGCTTTCAGATGAGGGTCTCGTTGACTTTCATTGATTCATAATAGAGTCTTTCGCAACATATTGTTCCGAACTCAAACTCTATTTCTCTGTAACCCTCAAAGAAATATATTTCTTTTTATTCTCTCAACTGTTAATTCCTCAGCAGAGACGATTTCTTTGACTATGGCTTACTTATCATTGTGGTGTCTTGTAACTGATGTGATCACAATAAAAATTAGCAGGTCTGGGTACCATTCATTTGTAAATCTTAATTTTTAGAATTCGTTACGATTGGTTTAAAGTTATATAAATCAGCTATAAAAATAAAGCTATACAAATTGCTTGAAGCTCAGATCAAAAATATGAAACAGTTTTAATGCGCTATACTTGCAAAGGTATGTAATTCGAAATTTTTCACACATCAGAAAAAAAAAAAGTAACGGCAATTTATATTTTTAACGTACTACGCAAAGTAAACAATTTGCATCAATCCAATGTTATTCTGGAAGTGATTGAGTATATACTCTGTCTCAAAAAAAGTTGATAAGATATCGTACCTTGGTGGTGATGTTCTTGGCTCTGTCAGCATAGAGGAGAGTGTTTCGGGATTCTTCGAAGTGGGGATGGGCTGGGCTGAGGTGTCCCACCATCACCGTTCGGCAATTCCCCGATAGGGGTTCCTTGAGCAACCGAGTCAACTTGCTGTCTCGGAAGTTTACATACCGTGAACTGCGCTCAGCTGAAAATAATCTCTTATTATAGTTAGAAATCAATGCATTCAATCAAGTTTGCTAAGTATTTTGCTTTTACAGCATGCAAAGGGAAGCTAACTAGAAGATTCTTTAATATACTAGTGAAGTGAACTGTCGTCAATAAACTTGTCGAGGAACAAGTTATTGTCTAAAGAAATGAATTCTCTCTCGCTAAATTTTTCAATTGTCTTAGAACCTTAGGTTACCTTAAACAGCGAAATTCTAATGAGTTGACTAATAGATTGTTGGAAAAGTCATTGTCGTATTTCTATACTCACGCTTTAGTTCATCTTCGGAAGCACTAAAACAATTGGCATATGTTACTGCCATGAAATTTGATGGCAAAATTTCATGTAATTTGTAGCTTCATTGCAAATTATTGAATGACTCCTGAAGTTTTGTGGATTTTACGAGTCAATACCGTCATTAAATTATGTTTCTCTAGCTAACGCTACAGCTCGTGTTGATGGCGGCAAAACGAAGGCCATTGATCGCATGCATGTTACACGAAACAAGAGAATTGTTAAGGGGTCATCCACAAAATGTCACGATTTGACAGGGGAGAGGGCTTCGCGAAATTGTGAGTGTGGGACAAAAAGCCTTAACAGTTGACACTAGAAAGACACTAGCTATTATGCAGCTTGAGGATTTTGTGTTTTCCAGGGAGGAGGTTCTATTTCATATGAAAAAAATAAAGCAACTAAAGCTCCAGTACCAGATAATATTTATCCAAAAATTTTAGTTGAATGTGCAGAGGAATTAGTATGTTATTTTAAATATTTTCAATGCTTCTTATAACTCAGGGACAGTGCCAGGGGACTGGAAACTGGCTAATATATCACCGCTCTTCAAGAAAGGGCTTTAAAGGTAATGCTGGGAATTATAGACCTGTAAGTCTGACTTCAGTGGTTTGTAAGATTTTCGAAACTTTGATCAAAATTAATATTATGAATTTCTTAGAAACTAATAGTCTGTTGACTAGTTTGCAGTATGGGTTCAGGAAAGGTAAATCGTGTGCTACTGGAAATAAGGAAAAACTACTACTTTAGTAGGGTTGTGGGCACTTGGAACAGCTTACTGGAAGAGGTTGTAATGAGCAAGGGGGTGGATAGCTTTAAGAGGGCCATTGATCTTCATTGGGGACTAATAAATTGACAAGGACCAGCCTAGCTGGGCCAAGATCCTGTTGCTGGTCGTCACATTTGTATTTGTATCTATTCATCTTCTGGGCAACTTCTAGAAAAATATCTTTTTTTTATGTTACCTAGTCTTCACTCACTAACTGTTTACTTTCAAAAATTATCACAAGCGTGGCAATTGAGTTTGTTTCCATTTACCTCGTTTTTCCTTTGACACCAACTGACCCAATATATTATATGGAAATTCTTCTTTTTTCAACACAGTGCTGCCCATAAATCGTTTTATTATGACATTACCAAGATAGATAATTTATGAAACAATTCTTATTGCGAAAAAGTGGTTGGGAATTATTAGATATGAAAAGGAGAATGCCTTAATTAATTCTTAAACCTAATTTTAATATTTTTGATTATTAAAATTAGGTAATATGATTTTGATGTTTAAATTAATGTATTTTTTGTTAAATTTTATCAGTATGGATGACATTTTGATTCAATTATTTCGTTTAATTCCTTTTTTTTAAATGTTCAACTTTCCTATTTTAATTTAAAACTTGTACTATGAATTTTAATAAAAGCAAAATTGAATTTGTACGTTTAACAAACTTAAATATGGTTCAATACTTTAAAAGGTGTAAAAAACTGTAAAGTGACTCTCTTTGACCTCATGCGTGACCATGTCCACTGCCTGAAACTGGTGCATTCGATGGACGCAAAGGAAAAGTAGATCTTACCAAGAGCGTTGATGCAATTTCCAAGGGCCAGCAGACTCTTGTTAATATGAGCACCTTCCAACAATCTCTTCCCCGTATTCTGCACAAAACAAAAATGAGTCAGAGAAAAAAAGAGTCAAAATGGGGTACGAGTTTAGCAACAGTAATGAAAACAATGGCATCTAGCCTTCGTCACTTTTTTTTTTTGTTTTTTACAAAACGTTGCTTACGGGAATTAACGGAAAGTCAAAATAAGCATACTTTTTTAACCGACTTCAAAAAAGGAGGTTATGATTTCGGCTTGCGGCTTTTTATGTGTGTTTTCGTATTACTTCAAGAATACTGGACCGATTTGAGAAATTCTTTTTTTGTTTGGAAGGGTACGCTTCCCAGATGGTCCCATGTTAATTTTGTCTGGATCTGTTGAAGGGTCCCGGTGAAATCTAAGAAACTTTAAATTTCATAAGTTGGGTTAGGAGGCCCCGACTTCAAAAGGTTATTAAAAATTAAGAGATCGTATATAATTAGTTAGGTATTAAAATAATTCATCGTACGGTAATAAAAATCAGTGTTTAATTTATAATTGGGTATTTAGTTTAGTTGATTTTTGTACAGGAATTGTAAAATAAATTTGATTTATACGTTTAGCAAAAAAGTCGTATGTAAGTATGATCCATTATTTTTTACTTTTCAGTTCCTTTTTGTTTTTTGAAGTCGGTTCTTTTTTTATTTGAAAATAATTTTTGGAGGAAAAACTTGACAAATGAATAAAATTCATTTCATTAAATCAGTTTTTCTGCTATCTGCCCAGGTAGCACACGTTACGTTTAAACGTTTTATAAACGTTTGCAAGTGGTTGTCAAAACGTTGACATAACCATATTAAAACGTTTTTGAAACGAAACGTTGGAAACGTTGATAGAATTGGAAGATAATGGACAACATTATCTTCAAGTATGAATTGAATAAATACAAGAACTAATACTTCTAAACTTAAAATACAACCTAGAATTTCATTCAATCGCTTTTTCTGCTTTCTACCCAGATAGCACACGTAACATTTAAACGTTTCATAAGCTTTCTAAATTGGTGGTCACAACATCGACAGCCATTTCAAAACGTTTCTTTTGAGTAATCCACTCACCCCATTTATTTTTGCATATCAAGAAAAAACTATGGCACTAGATTGTAATAGTATGAATGCCATTAAAAAACTGTTTGATATTTTTCAAGCTACAAAATCTGGCCAAAATACGAGGTTTGTTAAAGACCTTATTAATTTTCTTTTCCTGGAAAATCTGATGAATATGAACCAAATGGGTTTACATGTGCTGACTTTGAACCTTCGTATGCATGCGTGTGTTTCTTTCCGTCTGTCTATAACGTCATCTGCGGCAACGCTGGCAAATAGCATTTGACTGAAGTGATGCTTTTGGAGCTATAATGCTGAGGAGTACGTTTTAAATGAACGTCAGCCACACTAGAAATTTAGAATAACCCTCGCACAAATAAAAGTCTTCTTTTTGTAAAAATAATTCACAGACTAAGCGCAAAAATTTCTTCTTGAAGAATTTAAAACTTTTGAAGAATGACCGAAAATAAATGCAATTCCAGAAATTAAGGACTCGCTGCATACCCACCTGTGTGTGAGCTGCCCGCTCTGAGCCGGCCAAGTCGATCATGTAAAGACTGCCCGTCCGAACCGTCTGCGCCCGATCCCGAGCCTCGCTGCGCCGCCTCACCCGCACCGTCAATACCGCGTGAGAGCGGGAGGAGACGGCATTAGCGCCCGTCGATTCTTGGCTGCGCCGCGTGTTGCCACGCATCAACAAGGACATCACCTGTTGAGAATAAGCAAGTAAGGATAGTCTGGCTGTGGTAAAAATGTGCTTGACCTTGGACGAGCTTATTTATGTTTGCGTTGAAAATTGCGTTTAAAAACTAAAATACTGTGTAAAATCGTCTTTGTGTACTAAGTTAGTGACTTCTTTCACATTCTTCAGTTTCTGACTTTGTAGCGTGTCAGCATTGCGTTTGTAACCGTAGCTATGTTCTTATACGACTCTTGCTTCTTCTCGTCCCCTCTAACACCCCTTAAAGTTCGTTCCAATCATTCTGGGACACCCTGTACAGATTGCTAGTTAAAAACTACTAAACACTTGCTCGCAGTTTTACCCAATCAGAATACAAGTGAAGGGAAGGGACTTCATATTTTGATATTCTCTGCTGCAACAGTTCGACTTTACATTCTCGAAGGGACCTCCGTGGCTCTGTGGTAAAAGCTGCGTCTTCTAAGCAAGAGGCTGTGAGTTCGATTCCCACTTCGCCTTGGGTGTTCCTTCGTTCTCATCTCTCATGTATAGTAAATCGTTCATGTGCATTGTGGGTATAAAATTTCGAATAACTTTGAAGTTTATAGGAGGTATAAAGCTTCTCCGCTGAGAATAGCTAAAGACCTCAATGTGTGCTATCAAATTAAATCAAACCTTCTTGAACGTACGTGTATTGTTAGTTTTCCAAATTATAGACTCTCGACTGAATTGACTGCGAAAGCAAAAATGAAAAGTTCAAATATTTCAGTGATTTTTATACTTGATTTATTTAAGTAAAATATCTCGATTTAAAAAATGAAATGCTGACACGATTCATTGCAATTCCTAGCATTTTGAAATGAAGAAAAGCCATTTGCGCCAAGCCGATATAGCTTAAGAAAGAGACGCTTTAACACACATCTTTGCACGCTAAACAGATGATTGGAATTGAATACGCTTAGATTTTGAATGAACTATACATTGAAATTTGAATTTTGTTGTGATTTGGAAAAATAAATAAGTAAAGTAAATAAGTAAACAGATAAAATGTAGATAAAAAGTTTTTCTGAGTTTTAAAAGTGTGTCTTGTACAATTATTAAGTTAAAACGTGAACTGAATAGAAAGAAAAATGGTGCACAAAAGTAATACAGTTAGTACGATGTTATCTAGTTAGTGGATGATGCAACTGCTTTGAAAATTAAATCTTTGGCTCACCTGTTCGGATGAGGCGATTTCAACTTCAGACAGTCCGGCCACCTGGTGATTGCCCCCAGCATCTTCCCTCAACTCCAGTTGAGCAGCTGAAGGATTCAAGAGATCTCGAATGTTTTCGTTATAGATCTGCAGATAAAGTAATACTCCCATCACATAACAAGACATGACGGCAAATCTTCTTAAAGTATTGACAATAGTAGAACATTTGTTCAAGACTCTTAAATAAAAACAAACGCAAAGAAAAAAAAAAGTGTTTTCTACAGAAAATTCCTTTTTAAAGAAAGTTTCTTACTAAACCAAACCCGAAAAGTTCAAAATGTTGCTATTTTGATAAGAATTTTCAAGTTTATTCAGGTAAGCAAGCAAGCATCTTGACTAAATGCGTAAAGCAACTCTTTTACTTGGTTGTTGCTACATGTCCCATTTTGGACTATCGTTTTTCAAAAAAAAAAAAGTTGTTAAATGACAGATAGTGTTTTGAAAATTCTTCTAGCTTGTGGCATCCTCATATATATAATAGCCGATGCCGATGATCAAGTAACTCTCCTGACGTCATCAACAATGAAATTCGCGCCACAGCATGATAATTTGATATTATTTTTTAGGAAATGTTTGACATGTAGATAAATGCTTTATTTTGA
The DNA here is from genome assembly GCF_026930045.1 of Uloborus diversus. Taxonomy (NCBI): domain Eukaryota; kingdom Metazoa; phylum Arthropoda; class Arachnida; order Araneae; family Uloboridae; genus Uloborus; species Uloborus diversus. Next base: position 60,529,096 of record NC_072736.1, on the reverse strand, counting down.
CAAGTTTGAACTGGATCCGGTAACTTAACTGTTTTACTGGTAAGACTGTCATTTTAGGAGAATGAAGTAACGAAAAAGTGGTCAACAATGAACGTTATCTACTGGAGTTTAGGGGTTAATCCACCGCAGCTAGGGTTAGAGTTTCAACTATCAAAATATCACCAAACAGGCATTGCTTCGTTCAGATGTAGAATCAATTTTCACCCTTCATACCTTGACGCGAGATTTTCTAGTTGAATATAAAACTGCAATAACAACGGCTTCTTTACAACTTGTGATACTGAAGCACTAAGTACTTAAAGAGGCTTGACACAATTATATACAAAATATGGAAATTGAAACGATTACTGTATTTAAATCCAGCTAACTCCAGCAGGTCCCACTAAGCTGTTGCATCTGTCTTAATTTGATCTGGATGTCAGTTTTGATTACTTAGAACTGGTTTAGATGAGAAATTATGAATGTTGAACAATTCCTCAGATTCTTTCTGGGAGAAGAGGAAGTTACATTTTGCATTCGTTCATTTTAGTACGCTAAAAAGGGGATATAACTTCTAGAAAGTTTGCAAAGACAATCGTACTTAACAGTCACGCATCTATAGCTGCAAAAAATATTCTGTGATTGATATTAGAAAATCGAGCTTCTCTGAGCGTCTGAAGAAATACATTGTAACTGAACCATTTCCTCTTCGAAGAGAGGGCAAATGTGAAGGAGAAAAGAAAAAAAAATCAAAATAGGATCTGTTCCTGTTCTGAAATAGCATTATTAGACCTACAAGAACTAGCCAATACCTTATGAGGTATTTATTGCCTATTGATATTGATATTCATTGTTTGAGATTACAGTGTAGACCTCTCATTTTTGGTTAGAAAAGAAGTTGTCAATAGTTTAGTTTTCCAATATCAACCACAGGAAATATTTTTGTATCCCAATGGATTTGTGCCTTTGAGTCCAATTATCTTTGGCGTTGCTCCCCTCTAACACTCTAGCCGTTGCATCCCTATTTCGTACACTATAATGAAAGAATGGGAAATGTTACTTTCTCCTCTCGCAGAGACAAATTGAATAATTTTTAAATATTCCCAATTTCTCATCTAGACTAGTTTCAAGCAGTCAAAACTCACATCCGGATGACATTAAGACATACAGAATTGCTTAGGGAAGCCACTGGAGCTAGCTGGGTAGCAAGTTGTAAGTCTCCGAAAAAATATCTTTGTCCCAATGAATTTGAACACTATTGCAATTAGAAAAGCAATTTATTCCTCAAGATTACATTCTGAAGGTTGGGTACTGTTCCATATTCTTGAGGATTCTTGCCGAAACTGTTCCAGGATGACTGGGGCAAGAAAGTTCTTTTCAGACAATCTATGTTGGATTTTTACGTGAAAGCTTCATAAAAATTTCAAGCAAATGCTTCCTTAAAACAAGTTAACGGGTATTCGGCAAGACCTTAAGCTCTACTAAGTGAATAACTCTTACTTCGAGATAGGACATAGTGACCTGGTACACTTTGTTTTTAGTCTCCACTTCCGAAAAAAGGTCATTAAGAGCCCGGACCATGATTCCTGGGTTTCTCTGATCTCCCACCATCGTATAGGTTTTGCCCGAACCTGAAGAAAAGAAATTAAGTTTATAGTAAGTTATCTTTACAGTACAAATACATTTAGATATGTTCTTTTTCGTAATTTAATAACAGGTCTATTGGTCTTCCTACATTTGAAAGCTTTCTCTTAAGGTTTAACGAAACTAAATCAATCTATATAAATACATAAATGAATTTTTCCCCTTAATAGTCATTTAGAAACACATTTTTCGTGAATTCCCAAAATTGTGAGGAATGGACATGTATGATTTTGATTAGTACCTCCTCAAATGTTGTCATACTTTTTTTCATCATACTTGACCCCCTTCCTCCCCTATTGTCGCAAAGTGACATACCTTGTTACCTCCTCCTTGCTCCTAGTCCGAAACTCACACTACCATTAAATACATTTGTGGACGAACCCTAAAACAAAAACGTTAGTGAAATAATTATTTGGTGAGGTTTTTTTTTTTTTTTTGAAGAAGAAGAGGACCGATGATAGTAAATTCGTTTTTCGTGTTCTTTCTTTCGCATTTCGAGTGACACCCCAACTTAAAAATATAATTATCATTTTCGAGCTCAAAAACGCTGTCTTATACGTTTCTCCATACTTCTCTTCGACATTTAAAGGGTGGAAATAGCTTCTAATAACGTGACTTTCATTCTGCTAGATTTCTTTTTCTTTTTTTGATTTCGACCTTACATTCATAACTCTTGCAATTCATAAAAACATTTCTGCAAACTTGAATTGTTTTGCTGATGATGTCAAAGTTGGAGTGTAGAAATTGAAGAACAAGCAAATCAGCTGCAAGAGGATCTAGATCATATTAGGGAGTGGGCTGATAAATGGGGTATGGCTGTCAATGTTGCGAAATGTCAAGTGCTACATTTAGGGCATGGAAATAAGTGTACAAGTTATTATTTGTAAGGTTCAGTCATTAGTCAGGCAGTAAAAGTTACTGATCTGGGCATCTTAATAAGTCAAGATTTAAAGTTTAGTCAACAGTGCAGCATAGCTAGTAATAAAGCCAATAAGATGCTTGGATTCATCAATAAATCTATTTCAAACATATCTAAAGAAGTTTTTCTGCCCTTATATAGAAGTTTGGTAAGCTCTCATTTGGAGTATGCTGTTCAGTTTTGGTCTACTTATCTTAAGAAAGATATTAATGTACTGTAAAGGGTTCAAAGGGGGGCTACAATGCTAATAAATGGACTTTCTCATATAGACTATGATTCCAGGCTTAGAATGCTAAAAATGTACAGTCTTGAGCAAAGAAGAGACCGAGGGGACATGATTCAGTTTTTTAAATTTATTAAAATGAAAGATGTTACAGGGCTTAAGTATAGCACTGATAACAGGACAAGGGGTTATTGTTTAAAGCTATTTAAATCTCAGGCTAACACGGATATTAGGAAAAATTATTATTTTAGCAGGGTAGTGGAACTTGGAACAGCTTACCAGAAGAGGTGGTAATGAGCAAGGGAGTAGATAGTTTTAAGAGGGCCATTGATCTTCACTGGGGATTGTAAATTGACTAGGATCAGTCTAGCTGGACCCAGAGCCTGTTGCTGGCCGTCACATTTGTATTTGTATTAATTTGACCCAACATATCAGGTAACGAATTGATATGCAGATTCATCAATAGAAAATCAAATCTAAATCGACTACCAGGGAAAAAACATTAAAACATGTTATCAATGCTAGACATAATTTAAGCTATTAAAAAAAAAAATTTCAAACCCCGAATTCTTAATTGATCGTATCACATAAATCTTTTCGAAATTATGATTTTGGAACATTTATTATATTAAGGTGAAAGGGTGAGTGTTATTCAGAATATGATACTCTCTCATTCAGTATTTTTAAAGTCAAACATACGTTAGAAAGTTTTCACGGGACGGTTTATTGACGTTTACTCGGTGAAACTCACAAGCTCACCGTTCCAGAGATCGACTCCGACACTGTGAAATAATGAATGATGATATTTTTTTTATTTATTTTCCTTCCAAAGTTTTAATTTATTTATTCTATTTCGGCAATGAGAAATAAAAGGAAATTCGCAGTCCTTTACATTTTAAGAGAAAGAAAGAGAGCCTTGCAGACGACATTTTTTTTTTCCTTTTCTTATTCGGAACTCCAGCGCTCGAATACGCTACCTTGCGGTGATTTACAAAACTGCAAATGAAACTAAAACATTGCCACGTTGCGTTCCACGTGTGTCTGTTGACGTAAACACAGGCAGTTTGTTCTGAGTATTTATTAACGCAATCGATGCGTCTTAGTTTGCTTTCAGCTACAGAAATTAATTCGTCCCTTAGTAGTATTCTCGAGCTTCTCAAAATAATGTTAGTTTTCATTAGTTCCTTAATAATTTGTGAAAGCGAAAATTCTGGATTAACAAACTTGGATAACGTTATACAAGGTAAAAATTTTTATTGTTTTGTATGAATTTGTAAGAATATGAGTTTTTTTTTCTTAAATTAATTAAACTTACCATATTTTACAGCAGCATTTAGTTGGAATGGACAGTATGCAAAATATTTTCTTGAATATATTATCGTAGAACAAAATGAATAACCGAGAAAGAATTTACTTTATTCCTTTTATTCTCAGCTGAAAGGTTTCGCCAAATTTGTTTAGGGTTATAGTTTTAGTATAGTGCGAGCAAAGTAGCCTTGGCGAGATTTCGCGTTTTTAGTTAAACCATTTTTAATTTTTATCATGAGTGGAATAAAATTGTAGTAAGATTACAGAATTCGATAAGTGAAAAGAAATAATGGTCAATCAACTGAAAAGAAAACTACCACCATATATCCGTAAGAATTTTGTTGATGATTTGCATAACATGACACAATTAAATCGTAACTCAGAAATTAGAAAAATCGAAACAGAAAATTTTTAAATTAACCGATTCGGGAATTCGAGAGAAATAACTCAGCTACAAATGGAAAACAATAATCGCTAGCCAAGCAAGGCAAAAAAGTATCTTCTTTCGATAACAATTTGTAATGTCATATTGAATTTTCTAGCATTAATTGTTATTCTTGTCAGGCCACAACTATTATTTAGTTTTATCAAGAATTGATAAATATCGAATTCAACATCGTGGAAATAGCTGCTTAGAACTTCGAACTACCTAGTTTGCATTAATCTTTGACGTTTAGTAATGCTTCTTGAATTCTCATTTCTTTCTACGTGGGCCAGAATATCCACAAGACTTTGAAAATTAATTTAAAAAGAATAAAACGAAAAAATCATACGTACGAACAAAAATCACAACACTTTTAGCATTTTCTTCGTTACCATGTGCGTTTGTTTTAGTTTTTAAGTCCGCCATTAGACAGTGACTTCAGTGCCCCCTATAGTTCGTTGGAGTTGCGAATAATAAAAATTAGTTATTCAAGTGGATATTTTATTTTTTATGTATTCTCAAAAGTATATTTGTTTTTTTTTTTTTTTAAATTATTATTATCTTTTAGTTTTTGGCAACGGAGGGGGGGGGGATTAAAATGTGAGATTTTTTTTACATGGAAGAAACAGCTTAGTAACAAACGTTTTTCTTTCTTTTTGTGATAAAATAAAATTATTTTGATGAGCTTTTTATTTTTAATTCTTTGCTGTTTCTTTTCGTGTTGAGAGCGATTCAATATTTTTTTATGGGAAAATATATTACCTGTATTGTTTAAGAGGTGCTATCACTTTATTTGTTCGTTTATTTATTTTTTACGTATCTATTTCATCAGATGAGCGAGGCATATTTTGTTTCGAAAAGTCAGCGTAAAATGTTAAGTTATGTTTGAAATAATTTGCAGTCTCGGCTAATTTTGAGAATATTGATCAGATACTAGAAAGTAGAATTTCGTTCTGGACGGAACTTCTTGCTTAAAAATGAGATGAATAATGTATGCGTTCATTTGGACCCTGTGTAACTAAAGTTTAGCGAGTTAAAAAAACAAAGCTCAACAGATTTTTTTTTCGTTGACGGCCAGGTATTTTTTCTCTTACTTTTTTTTTTTTTTTTTTTTGCATTTTTGAAGTGGTAGAAGGGTTTTTTTTTCAGTCATTTGGTTTTTCTCTTGCGTTTATCCCTCTTAATAATTGTTTTTTCTTTGCTTTGATTATTTTTAGCTACCTTGATCACTGACTTCGATTGCATCTCATGTTTTTCATTACCGATCTGCCAAACACTTTGGCTCTTATATATCTTTTTCTATCACGAGAGCCATGAAATTTGGCAGAAAATTGCTTATAACCATGGAAGGGTGCACCAGACAGTGAAAAAGTAAGCCAATTATTCGTATAAAAAATATTTGAATTTCGTTTGATCTGCAAAATTTTTACTGCAGCTAATACTAGCACAAATAAATCTATCGAGGGGCAATAAGCACTTCTTCAATAAAAGTCTCAAATTTTTTTAACCAATGAATAAACTTTTTCATACCTTCAACCAAGTCCGTCATTTCGAAGTTTCCCGGGGGGGGGGGGAGTAAAAGGGTATATATTCTATACAAATTACACCGAAAATGGTATAACAACCAACATTACGCCTGTTTATATGTAGGTTCATTCATTTCTCAAACCAGGGGGGGTGGCGTCAATTCCCCCTTCTGCCCCCCCCCTCCCCAAATAACGGGTCTGCCTTCCACATACATTTAAAAGACAAAGCACAATTAAAAATTACATGACTTAAAATGTATAATGGCCTCATCCCATTGAAGGTCCATCGACCTCCGTTCGTGATTCTTCATCTTTACCAAGAAAATCCTTCCTGGAACATGAACCACACCCAAGGGTCTGAACTGACCTTCTTTTTCTTCCGACTTTCCATAGGCGACCATGAAGCCATTTTTTAACTCAACAAAGACATGCATGTAGAAAGGGCGTGTCAATGTTCTTCTTTTTTTTTCTTTTTCACTTTACTTTGATAACAATTAAAATTATGTCAAACGCTCCAACAGGTCATACGGAATTATTTCAAGAAGGATGCCTATTATTAACATGGATCTTTTTTTTTTCTATGTGGTAAAAAAGATATCACCGTGACATTTAGCTTAGCCAGTAAGTAGCCAATAGCGTAGCTTAAAGCCCTGGATCGTAGATTAAAAGTAGTGGCACCTCCGCCATCTTGGGGCTAAATGGCACTTTTTTTCCTATGTTCGATACACTACATGAGCAAAAGTGTTAAGACGCTTTCAAAATTTCACATTTTTACGGATTTCTCAAGAAATAAAAGACCAATTGCTCTGTATTTTTTTTTTTACATTCAGCATTCGAAAATAGTAATGATTTTCATTGTGATAACTGCAATGATTAATATTGTAGCAGAATTTTTTTTTTTAAATGTGCTCCTAAATTTTGGATATTGAATTTTGTTAGTTTAATTTCTCTGTTTGTTATAAGTAGTAATGTAAAAAAAAATTCTTTTAGTATGAGCCTTTAATTTTCGATGCTTATTTTCTTTTTAAGTTCTATTTGTTTGTAATAACTACAATAATTAGCATTGTAGCAAAAAAATGTTTTTTAATATGCTCCTTTAATTTTAGTCGTTTATTTTATTTTTAAAATTCAATTTCTTTGTTTGTAATAGCTACAATAATTAGCATTGTAGCAAAAAAATGTTTTTCATATATGTACCTTTAGTTTTTGATGGTTATTTTATTTTTAATGTTTAGTTTTATGGCAAAAAATGTTGGTGTTCGCTTTGCCCTGGTACCGAATCCACTTTACCCGGGGTGTTGGGCAAAGTGGATATTTATGCCATTGTTGAAAACTGGTGTTATATCTAATAGTGTAATTAATATTAAGGACAACTATTACTGCATTACGTAAGTTCATTAAATGAAGAATGATTATTGTCGTTTAGTTATTACTTTGGAAATTGAAACAACTGTGTATAATCAAGAAAAGCATAAGGTGTTCACGTTGCCCGGGTTTCCCCTACCTAGCTATTTCATAAGTGCAAGAAGCTCACCAACACAACCAAAAGTCGCGAGAGAACAAGAGTCGCGAGAGAATTTGAATAAACTTTCATTTGACAATGAACAAACCTAACAATAATTTAGGCTCTACAAAGAACAAAGCTCATAAACCGAAGTGTAAAACCCGGCAAAACATGGATGCTACTACAGTTAGGGCAATCCTAACCTGGAAACACTGTGAAGGCTACGCAGATCCTAATCACAACATTCCGCTGCCAGGTTAGGTTTACCCCAACTGCAATCGACACAATGCATTTCTTCTAAACATGTCCTGATACTTAATACTCTAAAACTTCGGGTATCTTTCCGATCTTCGGGGGAAATTCTTACTCTACTTGTTTTTCCTATTCCAACATGCCTAAGTCTTTATTACAACGTATCAAGCTTTGAAGTTGTGAGATCCAAATCCCCTTTGATCCAATGAGTGCTTACCTGTTGCTCCGTAAGCGAACACGGTCCCGTTGTATCCGTCGACAACATTTTCCACCAGGGATTTTGTCGTCTTCTCATACACTTCCTCCTAAAATGGAGTGGAATATGTATTAAATAAATATCTAGTTCTATATAATCAGGAGCGGGCTGGGTCCCACAAGAGGGCGCCAACCTTGGCCTCCAGAGGGCGCAAGAAAAAACAAGGTGCAAAAAAAAAAAGATCAGAAAGAAAGAAAAAAGTGAAAAAAAAAGGGAGTCCAAAAAAAAAAGAAGAAAAGAAAAGAAAGAAAAGTGCAAAAAAAAAAAAAAAAAGGAAAAAAAATAAATAAAAAGATTAATTTGAATTTTGACATTTTGAATTCAAATTATGTTTTTCGCAATCACGAGTGTGTGTGTTTGTGTATGTGTGTGTAGACATGTGTGTTTGTGTCTGTGTGCTGGCATAAGTGTGTGGGTAGTTGTGTGTATGAATGTGTGCGTGTGAGGGGGGGTATGTGTATGTGTGTGTAGGCATATGTGTTTGAGTCTGTGTGCAGGCATGAATGTGTGGGTAGTTGTGTGTATGTGTATGTGTGTAGGTGTATGTATGTGTTTGTGTGTGCATGCGTGTGTGTGTAGTTGTGTCTGTATGCGCGTGTGTGTAGGATCAACCCGGTGGACGCAACCCGGAGACGGCTTTCGCTATAGCAGCAGCATCGTGAGGACCGGTCGACGGTGATGGTGCGGAGGGTGGCGGTGAGAAAATAAAATGAAAGGACATCATAACAGTCAAATGAGAACAATAAGCAATCGTGATTGCTCAAAAATAAATAAATAAATAAATAATAAAAATAAATAAATAAAATGAAGTTGCACTTAAAAAAAATAAAAAAGAAGATAAATTAAAAATATATATATAATCAGATATACGATGGGTCAGCGGGACAGTCCGCCCCTGTCCATAATAATTAAACGAATCGAAGTCTCTCGTGTCCCATTTGATCGATATATTACACTAAGCATTCCCGTATCCGGCATTGCTCGGGTAATGGAATTAGCAGGGGATAACAGTGCTTGATGCACCTAGTTACGAAAATCTCCTTTAATAATTATTTATTACATATATTTTTTCTAATTTTGAAAGGGTCCCGGAGTCCCTGGACTCCTTATATATACAGTGGCTCCCAAAAGTCTTCGTACACCTACGAGTTTCAACGAAATAGGCCCCAATCTATTGGTTAGAATCAATATTTCGGAACAGGTATTTAATTATAAGATCTATGATCAACTTTTAACAAAACTACATGAAAAGTTTTTTAAAAATATTAAAACTTAATTTTTTAAAAATCAAAAACCAAAAAGTGCCGGAAATTTTATCTCACAAAAGTCTTTGTACACTTTATAAAATGTCTATATATTATTGAATAATCTAACTTTTGATTAAGTTATTAATTAGTAGAATATCATACAGTATTCATAAAACCTTTTAAACGTCTGGGAATAGATTTCATTCTTTTTCTTTCTTTTTTTTTGCATAATTTCTGAGTAAGATTTCAACCACACTTTGAGTCTTCCTGTTTCTAGCTCTATTTTCATTTTAAAGCCCTATTTTCGAAATCTAGCCCCCAGATATCTCTAAATACGTTACATTAAGTTGAAATTTGGGAGATTGAGAGGGTATTTTCTAAACTTTAGGACAATTTTCGAGGTACTACGCGCAAACGTTGAAAACCGCATGCTTCTTATCGTTATCTTGATCAAAAACAAAGTTGTTTCCAATAACCAAATTTTTGGCTAAGAGTTCAAGATTGGTTTTTAAAATATTTAAAGGAACAGTATGATTCATTATTTCATCAAAAAATTACAAACTATCAAGTCCTGATGCTGATATGCACCCTCACACTGGAACACCTCCACCGTCCTGATTAACTGATCCAAATAAGTTCTTAAGATTAAGTTCCTAATTTTTTCTTCTACTTACAGTTATACAATAATTTAATCAAAAGTGTTGAATTAATTTTTATCTGTAAGTAAGACGTGATTCTAAAACGTTTTTAGCTTATTTATCATTGATTTTGCGACGAAAAGCATAAGCTTTCTGTTTTTCGCACGACCAAGAAAATTTCTGCGGGAAGAGGTCCCATTTAATCCAGCTAATCAGAGAACTTGGCGAACAATTTTAGAGGAAAGTTAAATGTAAAATGTTTCATTTAACTCTGCAGAAACTTTTACAGCACTCAAATGTGTATTTTTCATAAATTTTTAAACTTGAAATCTCCGATCACGCTTTATTAACTTTGTCAGTTGACCTTTTCTTACCTTGTTTTCGGTCCGATTCTTTTCTTTAAAGCATTTTATCTAGCACTTTACTATGGAATGGTATAAATTATCTAGTTTAGAGACATTTTAAACCATTTTACCGCTACTGTGAGGAAAAAAATCAAATTTTGAATGGTGTTTGCGTTTTTTTACGAATAGCAGCCATTTTAAAGCACAATATTAAGGAATAAATAAACAAAAAACTAAAGCCAAATGACTTATAAGGGTCAACACAATGCAAAAATATTAATAAAACGGCATATGATTATTTTAATCATGAATTTATTCGAAAATATTTACGTGTACGATGACTTTTGTGGCGTGTTATTTCTCTGTTTCTTCGTTTTCTGACCCATTTCAAAAAGAAGATCCGTCAATATTTTGAGAAAACCGATGTGTTGTATTAATGACATAGGAATGATGGGAAATAATATCGGACTTCATATTCGAATTCAGTTTCGAGTTATTTTGATTTTACTAAAAAATTTCAAAGTGTACGAACACTTTTGGGAGCCACTGTATGTCCTTGTCCGTAACAGATCCTTCACTGTCATTAACGATCCTTTTAAAGTACTGATTTTCTTTACCCGAGCAATGCTGGGTACGGGAATGCAAGAAAATATATGTTATCTCAAGACATTGATTTTTATTATTTACTTTTACGATGTGAAATAAAACTTAAATGCTTTATGTATTTATCTGTGATTTTTTTTTTTTAAACTTCGTTTCCAGTTTTGAAAAAGTGAAAGGGAAAGCCAGAAACATTATTATTTGGCTTAAGAAAAGCCTCGAAGAATCACGTGAGAAACAAAAACAATATCAAATTTAAAATTCGCAACTCCAAAAAAACTATAGGGGTCGCTGCAGCCACTGCCTAATGGCGGATGAAAAAGGTAAAACAAACGCACTCCGTAACATATAAATCGCTTCGAAGCTTAGTAAATGACAGAAATTTTTGTTCGCATGTTTAATTTTTTTGTTCTATATTCTTTTGAAAAGATTTTTCGAAGTCTTTTGGTTATTCTGACCCATGTAGAAAAAGATGAGAAATCAAAAAGTATAACGGAAAGTAAAAAAATAATGCAAAACACGCAGTAAGTTGTTCTTAAGCAGCCATTTTCACGATGTTGAGTTCGATATTCATAAATTTTTGGTTCTTTTCGAACAAGATTTTCATTTTGTACTGTCTTTTTCTATACATTAGTACTTATTATGTCCAGTTTCGTGACATTTCCGGCATTTGTTGACATTTTTGTCACATAGTGCACATACGTGACAGTAAGACTGTCAAGAATAACATTCAATACTAGATAATTTATTTCTATGACCATATATATTCAATATCAAAAGAGGAAGATGATATTTCATTCTTTTATTTAGCTGGCGCAAATTATTTTATTTATGTAATTGAGTTATTTCTTCGAATCGGTTTACTAAAAAATTCTCTACAACTTAATTCTCGCTGTTTCATATGTTTCTATTTCTCAACTAAGTGTTAAAATTCTGCAATGCTATTCTGATTAAATCATCTACAAAATGCTCACGGATACATAGTGGCAGTTCTGCTTTAAACAATGATGCATTTAATTCATTCGTCATTTATGATTTAACTGATAAGCGAAATCTTGTCAAAATACATTATTCTTTCACTCAATACTAAAACCATAATCCTAAGTTGACGCACTATTTCAGCGATAAAAATTCCAAGCTTTTATTTTTTATTGCTAAAATTCTTAACGTTATTTCTGGATTTTTCAATCCGTTCTGCGATAAATATTTTCAAGAATATTTATTTGCATACTGCCCATTTCAGTTAGATGCTTTAGTAACAAGGTTATTTAAATCATTTATGTGGAATTAGGTTAAGGAATGGCAGTAATTTTTCAGCTCCAATGTTACTAAGTGCCTTTCTTTTCATCGAAATGAAAAACTAATATTTATTCAAATTCACTCAGAACAAGATAATTAAAATGCGTACTCATAGTTTATATCAGATATTTTTGATGTTATGCTGTAGCGAGTGACGATTATAAATGAATTATGCAAATAAAAAAAATGCACATTCGCAACTCCAACGAACTATAGGGGGCACTGAAGTCACTGTCTAATGGCGGACTTAAAAACTAAAAAAACGCACATGGTAACGAAGAAAATGCTAAAAATGTTGTGATTTTTGTTCGTACGTATGATTTTTTCGCTTTATTCTTTTTAAATTAATTTTCAAAGTCTTGTGGATATTCTGGCCCACGTAGAAAGAAATGAGAATTCAAGAAGCATTACTAAACGTCAAAGATTAATGCAAACTACGTAGTTCGTAGTTCTAAGCAGCTATTTCCACGATGTTGAATTCGATATTTATCAAGATCATTATCTGACAAGAATAACAATTAATGCTAGAAAATTCAATATGACATTACAAATTGTTATCGAAAGAAGATACTTTTTTGCCTTGCTTGGCTAGCGATTATTGTTTTCCATTTGTAGCTGAGTTATTTCTCTCGAATTCCCGAATCGGTTAATTTAAAAAATTTCTGTTTCGATTTTTCTAATTTCTGAGTTACGATTTAATTGTGTCATGTTATGCAAATCATCAACAAAATTCTCACGGATATATGGTGGTAGTTTTCTTTTCAGTTGATTGACCATTATTTCTTTTCACTTATCGAATTCTGTAATCTTACCACAATTTTATTCCACTCATGATAAAAATTAAAAATGGTTTAACTAAAAACGCGAAATCTCGCCAAGGCTACTTTGCTCGCACTATACTAAAACTATAACCCTAAACAAATTTGGCGAAACCTTTCAGTTGAGAATAAAAGGAATAAAGTAAATTCTTTCTCGGTTATTCATTTTGTTCTACGATAATATATTCAAGAAAATATTTTGCATACCGTCCATTCCAACTAAACACTGCTGTAAAATATGGTAAGTTTAATTAATTTAAGATTAAAAAAACCCCCATATTCTTACAAATTCATACAAAACAATAAAATTTTTTACCTTGTATAACGTTATCCAAGTTTGTTAATCCAGAATTTTCGCTTTCACCAATTATTTAGGAAATAAGGAAACCTAACATTATTTTGAGAAGCTTGAGAATACTACTAAGGGACGAATTAATTTCTGTGGCTGAAAGCAAACTAAGACACATCGATTGCGTTAATAAATGCTCAGAACAAACTGCCTGTGTTTACGTCAACAGACACACGTGGAACGCAACGTGGCAATGTTTTAGTTTCATTTGCAGTTTTGTAAATCACCGCAAGGTAGCGTATTCGAGCGCTGGAGTTCTGAATAACAAACTACTTGTTTTGCCCAAAATGGAGCACGTGGAACGCAATGTTTTACCTTTTTCGGCAATTTTATAAATCACCGCAAGGTAGCGTATTCAAGCTCTGGAGTTGCGAATAAATGTCAAGATGAAGTACTGAATAATGATTTGAATGGAGGAAAGCCTACGAAAATAAGGAATTTATATTTCAATTGCAGGTTTTAATTTCGCAGAAATTAAGGGGTTTTAACTAATTTTTCCAGAACTAATTGATATTTCGAAAAATCCTTTCTTAGTGGATACTTTCGTAATCATTTGGACATGCCTGCCAAATTTCAAGTCTGAGGTATCAGCGGTATTGGCTGTGCGTTGAGATACATATATATATATATATATACATATATACATATATATATATATATATATATATATATATATATATATATATATATATATATATATATATATATATATAAATATATATATATATATCAAGACATTGATTTTTATATGTATAGATTATGAAATAAAAACTTCGTCCGGAAAATTTAAAATGTATACCATGACTGCACAAGAAACAAATTTAAATCAAGAAAAAAAGGGATCTCCTTTTCAATGCAGAAACAATTTTCAAATATTTTATTCACTGAAAAACAAGTATACCGTTGGAGCTCTGAAACACACATCTGTATTTTTTTTTTTTTTTTTAAACTATGTGCTCTTTTAAGGCTGTTGTAAAGGAATGTGTTGCGAAGGAATTACAGTACATAAAGAAAGAACAATGCGTTTTCTGATGAAACTTGCACTGAGACATTATTATTCATTTTTGACAGTAAATTTATACCTTCAAAAAAAAAAAAGTGGAAAAATTTCCCTTTTTTTCGTGGGGAAAGTGAAACATAAAATATTTTTTCGAACGAAATGTTTTCTATTTGGTAATTAAAGATAACTTCGATCAAGTGAATGTAATTATAAAAGAAACAACGCATTAAATGGACCAATACTGGTGCCATAAACGAATCAATGAATGAATTAATTCATGCATAGAGAAAAAGGAGTGTATAAAAGAATGAATAAATAAGAAAATAGGTGGTTTTTTAATGCAACAAAAGTTATTTTTGATAAACCAGAAAATCTTACAACATGTCTATCAAATTTTGAAACTGACTTGTGAAGGGTGTCCCAAAATTAACGCAGGATTTGAATTTGCCGCCATTTTTGCAATAAATGGTTGGCAACCCTGAAAAAAGAACAATTTGACAGCTGAGAGTTTAGGGTAATCAAAAATGGAGTGTTATACGATACAATAACGCGCTTTCATTATTGAACAATTGTTTCAAAAATAATGAAAGTTGAGGCTGGTCAAGCAGTTACTGTTATTGGCGCTCGGTATCGCAACACGGTAATGCATGGCTGGTTGTGGGCTTGTTGACGTAGACCTTTGAATTCAAATAACCCCATAAGAAGAAATTTAAAAATGTTAAATCACACGATCTAGGGTGCCAATTCTGATGACCGAAATGAGAGACTACGCGACCAGGAAATGCCTCATGCAGTAATTGAAATGTTTCACTCTCTCTAGCTGTATGGTACAATAACACCCCATTTTTACTAACCCTAAACTCTCAACTGTCAAATTGTTCTTTTTGCATGGCTGCCAACAATTTATGGAAAAAATGGTGGCAAATTCAAATCTTGCGTTAATTTTGGGACACCCTTTATTATTATAAACCATTGTCTTTAAAACAGTTTTTTTTTTTCTTTTTTTTTTTTTGACGAAGCTAGAGGTTAAGATCATAAGATAAAATGCTGCTACATAGGTAGCGCAATACAAGCTATGAAAATATTTTACTTTGCTCCGCGTCCCCCTACATATTTTTAAGATGTTAAATACACTTGATTTGTGTTGAACAAGAATGGTGTACAATGCATTATTCTTAGAACGTTTTTTTTTTTGGTTAGTTTTTGCATTTACATTTTATGTTTTACAGGCAACACAAACGATTTTTTATTCAATAATTTTTTCACTGCGGACGATTTTAAAAACATTAATTTTCTTAAAATGCCGCTTATTAGTTTTATGTTTTGAAAATTGCAAATAACGTTCATATTTTCAATGCATATTTGTACCTGCAATCATTTTCCTCCTTGATTTTAAAGATATTAAGTATACAATTGATCGCATTCTAATTGTCGAATCGGGGGGCACGGCAGTGCCCCCGCCAAGTCGAGCGCGAAGCAAACACTGCCGTACCATCCTTTACTGGAACCATTTCGCCGCATTTTCAGGCCCCTATTTGAGAACCTTCTGATGAGATCAGAACGCAGAAATTTTCGTCATCCAGTAAGCTATAATCACATACTTAAAATCCGAAATTTCAAGTCTGTAGGTCATTTAGTTCCGAAGTTAAGCGAAAGCAAAGTTTCGCATTTATGACACTCACTCACTCACGATCATCAAAATAGAACTAGTACTTCTCATAAACTCAGAGAGGTGAAATTTGGTACAGAGTTAGGGTTTAATGGCCACATAAAGGGAAAACTATAAAAACTAGGATAATCGAAGATCTGGAGTGACCCTGATTAGAAAACACAAGAGCCCAACCAAACTATCAGAGATCGACATACCGCCTTTACAAAAAAGATTCAACTTGGTTGGCCGCTTCATTTGATGTCAAAAATCGAAAGTCTGAAGTATCTAATGAAGAACCCTCAGCTGGTCTCAGCTGTATTAGAGATATGGTAATGCCCCCTTCTACTATTGGTACATAAAAAAATCGACTGTCATTGCAAAAGTCCAGCGTAGTGGGACACATCTTCTAATTTAATTTAGCCTAAATTTAGTCTACTCGAATATTACGCAAATTAAATGTTTCTACAAAAAGAAGTGAAATCCCACCAAAAACATTCTGTAAAAAACTAGCCAAGTCTCGATGGAGCTGTTTGTTTATCTCTAAAAAGTAATGAAATCTAGACAAAGTCATGACAAGTCGAAAGTTCCTTACTGCGATTTCTTTATTGTTATAGTTAATGCTGTGTGGCTTGGCCGTTAAAGGGTACACAAGGGTACAAAACCAGGTGCTCCATGACACGATTGCACCAATCTGTCGCCAGAACCGCTACCCATTGATGATGGAAAATTGCCACTTGGAAAACGTGTAAACAAAATTGACTTGTACCCACTAACGTATAAAGAATGTTCAAAGGCCAAGTCACACAACATTAACTATAACAGTAAAGAAAAAGCAGTAAGGAACTTTCGACTTGTCATGACTTTGTCTAGATTTCATTACTTTTTAGAGATAAACAAACAGCTCCATCGAGACTTGGCTAGTTTTTTACAGAATGTTTTTGGTGGGATATAAATTTCATCTTAAGTACATTTCTACAAGCTGTAAAATAGTGTACAAATGAAATGAATGCATACATTAACTGTATGTTACACACCCTGCGAAAATTATGCTTAAAAAACATATGAGGCAGTGATAAGCAATGGGATGTAAGGTGACATTTTAAAGTTTTGAGTTAAACGACTTTAAAGATAAGGTCCTGGGTAGGCTTTCATTGATTTTTTTTTTCTAAATCATGCTATACAGGAGCACCTACCAGGGCTACTAGTACTATCTCTTGCCCCAAGACAGAGAATGGGTTCACTTACCATTTGTAATGGTTACCTCCAAATGTTTAATGCTGCCAATTACATCCCTTTGCTTCTCACTGAAGTCATATGAAGAAATAAAAGGAACGAAAATAAATTCTGAAAAAACTTAATTGGGGTTCTCTATAGTCTATTCCAAGACTTTATGTATCAGATTTATGAAACTTATCAGTAGGGCTAGGCTCAGGATGAGGAACCTACGGTCTCCTTGAGCTTTTTAAGCCTCAAGGAGATCGTCTTGCCTTCCCAATCATTTTCAACTTGCTCAAAAATGTTCAGTTAGTATATTGTGATTGCGGTACACTAGCGCTATTATATTTGTGTGATTTAAAGTACTGTTTACTGTAGTTATTCAGTATGTCTATTTAAAAATGCTATCATAAACACAGAACATTAACCCTTAATATTTTGCAATCCCGATTTTTTGCCCAAATTCCACATTTAATGGGACATTTCAACGCAAATTAGTTCTCCAATCCTGGGCTAGGCCCCATGTGGAACAGACACGCATCCAGAAATACTTTAAATTTTATTAACCGAAAGATCTAATTATGTGGCTATGCGACGTGTTCTTTAGGAGTTGACTTCGTACGCCTTAGCTCGCGGGTTCTGAACACACGGTCCAAGTGTTTAGTCTGTGATCGTCATCTTCCTGAACGATTATGCGGTTGGTTAAGGTTATCTTTAGTGTCTATTTGACTCAACCGCTCTCGGCTAAATTAAATTCCTAGTGCAATATTGCATGGGGAGAACCCAAGTGGAGTCAGGTCGGAAAGTACTAAAGCTATTGGCACTGGAAAAGGATACAACCCTGAGGCAACTATTTCCTTTCGGGGGGGGGGGAGGACTTTTAGATGATTATTTGGTAACATGCGTGGAAATGAGACGTATGAAAAACTGATAGCATATTTTGTTCAGTGCAGCTGCATAAACTTAATGCAAGATATTCTTTTAAATGGCAAAAAAGGAGACCGTTTGAGCAATTCAAGTTTGTTTAGAATGCCTTTTCATCACGCCATAAATCCCATCATTTATTTTGTTGTATCACAATGTTCCCATGGTTCCTAAAAAGTAAGAAGTGCTGTCTATCATCTACTAAAGGAATTAAGAGATATTTTTCTCGAACGCTTCGTTCTCTCATTCCGTCGCAAAGAAAAACTTTGACAGAAGAATTAAGTGTTTTTTTTTTATTATTTAAGTATCTATTGACTTCGAAACGTCTACTTCAATTCCACAACAGCAAATACGTTTGCGCTTTTCTTGAGCATGTTCCCGGAGATTCGGAGCGAATGCCCGCGAAACAAAACCTCTCGGTTTAATGGACGAAGTCCAAATTGAACGCCCTCGATTTCAATACTAGTAGTTCGTTCCGTGCGTATAAAAAGGTACTTGGTGCTTCCGTGACTCTGACGGCCACACCCGTTAAAAGAGAAATCACGGCCACACTGTTTCGGCCTTGCTAAGCTCCTAAGTCGGAGTCCGACCTTGCCTTTTTCTAATGAACACACTTCATTTTGTTATGTACATAGAATTAAGTAATAAACTAACATGTTTCATGAGTTCGGTACAGCTCTTATCGAAATTACCTTCAATGAGGTTGTTTCCTTCAGTCAAAAGTACTACCTTTAGTCACTGAAATTTATAGAATTAGTAAAAGAAAATAATAATAATAATAACATGGAGTCAGAGAAAACTTTCATTTTCCCAACGCTTAATTTTTAAAAATGTCCGATTTTGAAAATAAGGCTTGGTATTTATGACACCACAAGTGATGTACTTTGACGCATCTCCACTGGCGCGCTGAATGCTTACGCTTGCTGTCTACCGCGTTTCTAGCTTATGATAATTCAATAGTGAATTGAATATTGCGCTCTAAGCTTGCTATCAACCATTTCGTTGCCAGTTCATGTGAGTAAAGATAAGAATCAAATATTGCGCTCTGCGCTAATGGCATCAGTGAATGGCATTTCATCACTTGTGACGTCATGTGCAGAAGCATAAAAAATGAAATTTAATCTGCGCACCGATTAGAATATTTTTTTGAAAACATCAAACTTATGTCAAATTATTTAAAAAATGGTCAAATCGTATGTTTTTAAGCATGTTCTTTCAGAAAGAAACTTTTATAATTTCGGAAACGACCCCATTGTAACTTTTTAGTTAATATGTGTTTTCAATTCTTCTTAGCTCATCTGATATATTTTTGTAATCGACTATATGTTCCCCAGTTGGGCCAAAAAGGTCAACTTAGGTTGCTTATGTCAATTTTAAGTTAAAAGGCAGACATTCATTCTTTAATAAATAAAAAAAAACAGGTGCTTTAAAAAGACAAATTGCGTTATTTTTCATTTAAAATTTAAGTTATTCGTACAATAATAAACCAAATACAGTTGAACTCGGTTTATATGAAATGACAAAACTACACGAACTTGTTCGTATTAGCCGTTTTTCGCAACAACCGTGAATGAGTGATACTGTGCAAAAACGTAGGAATGCTTACTTATATTTAAAAACATTACTGCTAATACACACATTGTAATCTTACTATTAGTGCATTCAGAAAAAATCACTTATTTCTTAGAAAAATGAAGATGATAATCGACAACGGGGTGGTTTCCTTCAGTCAAAAGTAGTACTTTTAGTCAATGAAATCGATAGAATGAGCAAAAAAAAAAAAAAAAAATAACATGGACCCAGAAAATTCTTTCATTTTCCCAACAGTTATTTTTTAATTAATTTTTTAAAATGTCCGATCTTTCAAACAAGGCGTCTTTTCTATGACGTCACAAATGATGCTCTTTGGCGCATCTTTGTACCGCGTTTCCACGTTATGATAATCAAGAAGCGAATTAAAATTGCGCTCTACGCTTGCTATCAACCATATCGTTGGCAGTACACGGGAGTAAAGATGCGAATTAAATATTTTTCTCTGTGAATGGCAACACAGAATGGCGTTTTATCATTTGTGATGTCATCGGCAAGAAATGTTAACAATGAAAGCTCACTGATTTAAGTAATTTTTTAAAAATATTAAACTTAAACAAATTATTTAAAAAATGGTCAGATCCTATGTTTTAAAGCATGTTCTTTCAGAAAAAAATACTTTTAAAATTTTGGAAACGACCCCAATGGAAGATGAGCAGTTTTATCTGCGAGTAAATTGAAATGTCCACAGGTAAACGGACTTGATTTTCTATGAATAATTTATAAAAACGGAAATTACCGTAGAAAACCACGAACTTTTTAAGTAAAGAGATCAGAAATTGTTATTCGTTTCAGCTGGTACTTTCAATTTAATGTACGTATTATACGTGACATTTTTAAATGTAATTAGATAGCAAACCAAGCTTGACAATCAAAATGTTCGTTTTAGCCATGATTTCGTATTAAGCATGCTCGTATTCGAGTTCAACTGAATTTAGGGGACGTTGTTCCCCGAAATGTTTTGACATTCTCTGGCGTTTCATCTGGCGGATCTGGCGTCTGGCATTCATTGATGTTTTTGTTTTTCCATCTCTAGAAAAAGCGAAAATGTTTGTTGATGACCTGGAAGGAATCTTCGCCGAAAGCTTTAATACAGTCGAACCCCGCTATAACGAACCCTCAACTAACCGATTTCAAAGATCGCTATAGTCGAGGGTTCGCTACATCCTATTTTTCAAAAAAAGTCTGATCTCACTCAATTACTTTCATAATAGACATCCTACGTATCCGATGTTTCTATTGTTTCAGTTGCAAAAAAAAATCAAAACATTGACAGCTGCCTTTGGAGCTGAAACTGAAGGTTCGGGATCTAATGCTTCTTCATCAATATCAGAAGATGAGTTCACAGTAAAGTTGTTCTCGTGAAACGTTTTTGGATTGATCAGAAAATACTGATGTTAATGAAAGCTTCTTTGCACATGTTCATAATCAAAAATTCTGTTCAATAAAATTTGTTTGAAGTAAATCCACTTTTTAAGTCAGAGGTTTGTTTACGAATGACAGGATGTCTTTCTTATTTTTTCTACCCGATGATGAAAAGCTTGAAATTTTAGAAGATTTTGGATCGCTATAGCCGATTTTCTAGCATTTGGGGATCGTTACAAGCGTTTAAAATTGCATTAATGATATAGGACTTCAGTTCGGACCATTCAAAAGGTTTGCTATAACCAGGGGATCGCTATATCCCGGGTTCACTATAGCGGGGTTCGACAATACCCATCCATCGATATTGCATTGCTACATAGTTAAGATTTGAACGATTTCGGAAATAGGATGACATTCATTGGCAGAGATCCACTGAATTTCTTGTTCTTTCCCAACTTGAACAAGTGAAAATGTCTGTGCTGCTCGATTACCTGTGAGGAATGTTCGTCAAAGGCCCAGTCAAAGACATATTTCCTGTCGTGGGCCCTTTTGGCACGAAGAATGTCGACAGGGTCGCCGGCAGAGGGGTCCGACAGCACCACCATCTGAAACAAAAAACAATAAATAAAAAGATAGTAAAGATTGTAATTAAAAAAATATTAATAATAATTTGAATTTTGACATCTTGAATTCAAATTAGGTTTTTCGCAATCACAAGTGTGGGTGTATGCAAGGTCGTGCAAAGCACGACGGCGTTGGAGTCAAAAAGGCGCCGAGCTCTACCGATCGAAAATGCTCATTTCAAATTAAAAAAAAAAACTATCGAAAAAATAAAATTGCACTTTTTATTACAGGGGAGACCGGGTCTAGTTGATACAGGGTCAAGTTGATACAATCCCAATAATTTTTAAATTTGAAAGTGTATGAGAGCGGGAAGCAGAGTATAGGAGGGGCAGGCCGATAGCCAGTAACCTGTCAAGTGCCTGAGGAGGAGGTTGCTTGTCCTTTTGTGCTTTTTGGAAAAAACTGTTTTTGACTGAGAAAAGTAAAATTTTGCTTGATACTTTGACCTGTTTTATATTTTATGTGTGAGATGGTAGATCAACCAAATACAGTACTTCGGATTCGTCACTTCCAGGTAAGCTTCGGCTGCTTCCTGTTTCTCATAAATTTAAGTTTAAAGTAATGGCGTCGTTTGGGTCAAATTGATACGCTTCTTTTGGGTCAAGTCATAGACTAATAATAAGAGTAGACCGAGCTTTCTCAGACTTGCTGATGAAAAAAATTGGTTCATGGATACATCATGTGACTAGTGGAAAGGCTTGGCGAAAACTTTGGCAGCATGGTTGCTAGATGGCAACATTATCTATAGTTTGGCACTCGACATGTATTTTAAGACGTAATGTGTTTTCATTATAATTTTTTTTTTTCCAGGTGCAGAGGATTGAACTGTTTTTCTTTTAGTTATGCATTATTTTGACATTCGTAATTAGTTTTTGATCACAGTTTTCAGTAACTTTTATTTCACTTGGAACTCCTACGTCAGCGTTGGCGTGAACGGAATGGCGTAAGGGGCATTCCACGGTATTTTTGACATTATGTAGAGTCCGTAACGTGACCTTTTTTTGCCATAACTTTTTAATTTACCGTTTGATTTGCAAATTATTTTAATTTGAGCTGGTGTGTTGGTAGGAAATGATCAAAATAAAATAATATGCTAATCAAACAGTAAATTAAAAAGTTATGGCAAAAAAGGTCACGTTACGGACTCTACATAAATGTCAAAAATACCGTGGAATGCCCCGTAAACGTTTTGCGTTAACGCAAAAATGTACTAATCGGTATCTTAAATTGAAATTGTAGGTAAAAATCTTACCGTTTGCCGATTCTTTTTGGGCGTTTGCATCTTTAATTGCTTAGAGAGTTATTGAAATTGACTAAAGAAAATGCACAGTACTATCTAAACGAAAAACTCACTATATTAACAAAATATTTACTACTTAGAATAATAAATTTACAAATAGGATTTCATAAAAGCTCATTCTTCCGTGTGTTCCATCAATTCTATTTATTTTATTTCTCGCTCGCGTTGATCGTCTGCTTCGATCAACGGCCGCTGTTGCTAGGATATCCACCAGTCACATGGTTTGGTTTATGAGCAGCAAAAGGGTTGCCATAGCTCGGTCTACTCTTATTATTAGTCTATGGGTCAAGTTGATGCGTGTATCAACTCAACCCACAAGTAGTTTTTAATGTGGTTTTTTATTTTCAGAAATGCCAAGAAACTACAAGAAGAAAACTGAGAGAGGTGAAATACCTATTGATGTGTTTGAAAGGGCATATGATGAAATAAAAAATGGAAGGATGTCTATCAGGGAAGCAGCAAAAACATTTTCTATAGACAAAATGACTCTTTACAGATATAAAAATAAGAAGGAAAAACAGCTTGAAACACCTGACGCTGTTGAAAAAGAAGTAAAAATGGGATATGCTAAGTACCGTCAAATATTAAATGATGATTTAGAAAACGAGCTTAGTAAATGCATTTTAACAAGTGCTAAAATTTATTATGGATTAACTCCTAAAAATGTTCAAGAACTGGCTTATGAGTTGGGACTTGCAAATCAAGTGGAAATGCCTGATACCTGGATAAACGCCAAAATGACAACATCAGAGTGGTTTTACAAGTTTTTAAAAAGGCACCCCACTCTTTCTTTAAGAGAGCCAGAAGCGACAAGCTTAAGTCGAGCAACTAGTTTTAATAAGCATAATGTTGGGAGCTTTTTTGAAAACTTGAAAAAGGTGTTTGAAAAATACAAATTTCAAAGCAAAGATGTGTGGAATGCGGACGAAACTGGGGTGCAGACAGTTCAGCGACCAGGCAAAGTTATTGCTGAGAAAGGAGTCCGTCAAGTTGCAAAAGCTACTTCTGCCGAACGAGGACAAACCGTAACAATTGCAACTGCTGTTAATGCTATTGGCAATGCTCTCCCGCCACTTTTTATTTTCCCTAGAGTATTCTTTAAAGACTATTTCATAAAGGAAGGACCACAAGGGTGTATTGGCATTGCACACCCTTCCGGTTGGATGACTGGGTCATCGTTTCTCACTTTTATTAGACACTTTCATAGTCACGTAAAGTCAACACTTCATCAACCTTGCTTTTTATTGCTAGACAATCATGATTCCCACTTGTCTATACAAGTGTTAAACTTCTGTAAAGACAATGGAATAATTTTGCTATCTTTTCCTCCTCATACTTTACATCGCCTTCAGCCCCTAGATGTATCTGTTTATGGACCATTTAAAAGATACTACTTTGCAGCTGTTGACAACTGGCTAGTTAGCAACCCTGGTAAAACCGCAACAATTTATGACATTCCTAACCTGGTCAATTGCGCCTATCTAAATGCTATGACACCGAACAACATAGTATCATAGGATTTAAAGCTTCCAGGATAGTCCCATACAACCCATATGTTTTTACTGACGACGACTTCTTGTCCAGCTTTGTAAGTGATCGTCAGCTTTCTACGAACGCAGAAGATCAACAACCTTCTTTATCAGGAGGAGACCATCAACAGCCCTCTACGCCAGCCGAAGATCAACAGCCCTCTACATCAGCCAAAGATCAACAGCCCTCTACTTCAGCCGAAGATCAACAGCCCTCTACATCAGCCGAAGATCAACAGCCCTCTACATCAAGGGGAATGATGTCTTCAATTGTCACGCCGGAACAAATCCGTCCTTTGCCAAAAGCAGGAGCACGTAAAAATAGCGGAAAAGGCAGGCAACCCTTAAGATCTTGTATACTTACTGATACGCCTATAAACGACAAAATAGAACAAGAAACTGAGGAAAGGGAAAGAAAAAAGTCTTTAAGGAAGAAAAAAACAAATTAAAAATCAGGAAATTATTTGATAGCGAAAAAATTAACCTTGACAAGTTAAAAAAACAGGATAAGGACATAAAAAGAGCTAAAAACAAGAAAAAGTCAAAACCCAAGAAAAAGAAGTATGAATCAGACTCTGATGAAGATGTAGAGTCCTTTTATTTAGTGTGTTTTAAGTCTTATTCGTCTTCCAAACCGGGTCAAGATTGGATTCAATGCATTTCTTGCAAGAAGTGGGCTCACATAGCCTGCGCAAAAGACTGTAAATTTTACACTTGTAAAAATTGCGAATCAGACGTTTGCCTCTCGTCAGAAACGGAATGACTGCTAAGAAATTATGACTTTATTAGAAGAATAGTAAAAACTTAATTCAACCCATTCAAGTACTTTTTACTGATTTATAATTTTGTAACAATAAAATTCTTTTTAAATGTATGACTTGCTAATTATTCCAATGATTCTCCATTCTACTGAAATTCGTACCAACTTGACCCATTAGTGTATCAACTTGACTCGGGGTGGGTTAAATTGATACATCTTGCAAAGTTTAGAAAATATTTTTTTTATGCTAAAATCTTTTTCATAGAAGGTTTTTTTATATGGAATGTGATAGCTAAATAGTTATATTGCATCATAATGCTGTATTTGTTTCAGCACGACAAAAAACAAAAATTACAAAAATCATAAGGTAAAAAGTGTACCAACTAGACCCGGTCTCCCTTATCTAATGGAGGTGGTGAAATTATAGGTGATGATAAAGTTGAAATTATGAGGAAATAACTATTATTCTTGCTAAATCGACTGCTTCATGTTGTCATACATAAAAAATACGGAAAGCACATTTGCATAGTATTAACTTGTGCGTAATATTTATATATTGCAGATTATAATTTAGGTTAATTTTTTAATTCGAAAACTAACGGCTTGAACACAATTACTCGATTTCCCCCACCTTTCCCCTTCAGAATTAGCTTGAGTTTGAGTTACAATATACTCCGAAGCTTGTTTAAATCCTTTATTGTATTTTTTTTTAACATGAAGCAATTCTTCAAAAAAAAAAAAAGGGGGGGGGAGATATTCATAGATAAAAATATTAAATAAACAATTCATTTTAATCCCTGTACATATGTTTTCTGTATCATATTGTAACGGATCCGATGCGACTTCCAACTTTCTTGAACGGACGACACAGTTCTTGATTAAAAACACAGAGAATTTTTTTACACTATGTACACACAGGAAAGATCGTCAGCAACTGCTAAATTAATCATCAGCAATTAAGCAAATATCACATCACACCGTGATCTCAACGGTTACACACGTATTTACCTCGAAATACGAAAAACAACACAGCGAAATTCCTCGCAATAAACAGAGCTAATACACTCTCAGTTCGAATTCTCAATCGAAACTCTTTATCACGCGGGACGCTTTTAAAAACATCGAAAGAAATCTCTCAAATATTCCACAAGATTCCAAATGCTTCTCGAAATGCGTAGACCGTTATCAAATTTTATCAATGAAAGAAATAGGGGATCGTATACTTCAGCCGAATGTATAGGGGCTGTATATTCATTACGGGAAACTATTTACAGGTTACGTTACTACAATAATTACTATTTACAGAATTTGTAACAATATGTTATGCTTTTCCGAAGAAACAACATTCAGGAATGATACTATACGAAAAGATCATCAACTGATACAGCACACAAATCAGAAATTACTATCCTTGAGTTATAATACCTTTGTTCTCAGGGTTTATGACTTATCACTAACTTTCAGTTGACTTCAGAATCCTAAAGGATTATTAGCAAAAAATTATAAGCTGAGCTGAAAGTCAATAGAAATTTTGAGAATAAAAAAAATATTGCTCGCTTTAAGCGGGGTTTGCTCGTTAAATGCGAGTTATGCTCCTATAGATTCAACATTGTCCAAACCAAATCTTTCTGATTTCCTAGCTAAATCCGGGCTCTCGTTAAATCAGGACTCGTCATAAGCGAGTTTGACTGTATACAATGTACAATATTATTGAAGCACGTAGCTTCAAAATTAGACATCTGAAATTCCAATTTGCGAGCAAATATGTTTTCTTCAGTTTTTTCAGTGCAATACATAGGTAAGGCCAACAATCTGAGACAGTCGGAGAGTTTCGAAACTGTCCCCAAAATGGTTTAAACAAAACAGGAAAGTTATTGTAATTCATATCTTTTTTTTAGAAACTGATATGCGAAGTTTTCCTAAAAAATACGTTTTGGAGATCCCTGAAAGTATCACTTTGCAGCCATATGCTTCATATATTCTAAAAAATTGCGAGGAAAGTAAACCCAGACACACCCTCTCCCAGTTTTTGACCTACGAGAGAGTAAGAGTGAAAGAGTTGGACTTAATGTTATGTACTTTTACAAATTTACTTTCAATGCTTTTTTTTTTTTTTTAAATAAAAACTTATGTTTCAACAAATATGTTTAAGTGTGCATTTGGCAGAGCACAAAATGTTTCCACATTGTTTTTTAAATAAATTAAATGCCGAACGCATTATTTTCATATTATATTTGTCTATAAATCTGAGACAGTCGGAGAATTTCGAAACTGTCCCCAAAATGGTTTAAACAAAACAGGAAAGTTATTGTAATTCATATCTTTTTTTTAGAAACTGATATGCGAAGTTTTCCTAAAAAATACGTTTTGGAGATCCCTGAAAGTATCACTTTGCAGCCATATGCTTCATATATTCTAAAAAATTGCGAGGAAAGTAAACCCAGACACACCCTCTCCCAGTTTTTGACCTACGAGAGAGTAAGAGTGAAAGAGTTGGACTTAATGTTATGTACTTTTACAAATTTACTTTCAATGCTTTTTTTTTTTTTTAAATAAAAACTTATGTTTCAACAAATATGTTTAAGTGTGCATTTGGCAGAGCACAAAATGTTTCCACATTGTTTTTTAAATAAATTAAATGCCGAACGCATTATTTTCATATTATATTTGTCTATAAAACCCCAATTCAGGTCTTAACTATAATTTCCTCGAACACCACTGCTTAGAGGCGCTTAAAAGACATTTACACGACGGCACCAATCAGGCTAGGCGCGGACCTGGGTGTATGCATGTAGGCGTGTGTATGTAGGCGTGTGTGTTTGTGTGCATGCATGAGTGTGTCTGTGTATGTGTAGGTGTATAGGTGTGTGTGTGTATGCGTGAGTGTGTAGGATATGGACGCAACCTGGAGATGATTTTCGCTAGAGGAGCAGCATCGGGAGGGGTCGGTTAATCGTGGTGCTGTACAGGAAGGCGGGGGGGGGGGAGAGAAATAAAATCATAGGACATCAAAACAGTCAAATGAGAACAATAAGTAATGTGATTGCTCAAAGAATTTGCTTTGAACAGATTAGAAGTTTCGCAAACATAGGTTGTTGCCAAATTTTGAAACATTG
This sequence comes from Uloborus diversus, assembly GCF_026930045.1. NCBI lineage: Eukaryota > Metazoa > Arthropoda > Arachnida > Araneae > Uloboridae > Uloborus > Uloborus diversus. The sequence continues at coordinate 60,500,692 of NC_072736.1, read as the reverse complement.
CTATTCTCTCTCTCTCTCTCTCTCTCTCTCTTTTTTTTTGAAACTTTCTTTTTCTTCTGAACTCCTATACCTTATACATAATTACACTCTATTTCAAAAAGAAATAATTCGCATCAATTTCCGTCTATCCTTTCATATTTTTATATTTTTTATTCCTACTAATATAATTCCTACTAATATTTTTTATTCCTACTAATATAAATATCAAATAAAAAGAACATCAATAAATAGTAACATTTTAAAATTTATGCCATTATACACGAAGCATTCAACAAAAATAAATTATCAATATGCAGTAAGAAATGCATAACGCAATGCGCAATTATAATGTTGAGAAAACAATGTTGTTAAAAATCAGAAGTGTTAAAAAAAAACTATTTGTTTTAAAGCTGAAAAAATGAAAACAAAAAACGTATTCTAGGTGAAGTCATTTAAATATCTTCGGCATTAGGAATTGTAAAGTTATGATATATAAAATAATAATTCATAATTACCGCTTCTAAACGTTCAAAACTTAATTGTATTCCAAAAATATATAGAAATAATTACGAGTTAAAAGAAAATCCAACCCTAAGAAATGCCCCCCCCCCCCCGCCTCCTTAAAAATAAATAAATAAAAATAAACACTATTTTTATGTGCGAAAATAACAACAGATAATATTTATTAGCGGATACGCAATTTATTTCTTCAATGTTTAGCTGTTATGAATTTCATTCGTCACATAACCGCAATGGATCATCTGATTCGCTTTCTACCAAATCAAAAATGCGAATGATAGGAGTGAACTCTAGTCACCGGTGTAGTGAAACCAATAAGTAATCTTGACTCTTGATTGTCCAAAAAGATTAACATACCATAAATGTTTTAGTTTTCCAATTTATTTTTACAATTAGTACACATTATTGAAAAATGTGTGATTGTGGATTACACTACAAATATGTGCTGTGATGTCAGAAAGTAACCATTAAGAAGGTGAACAAAAATTGTTCTGAGAAAATCTAGCGAAAGATTCTTAAATATACAATAAGAGCAGGTCTTGCAATAGTGGTTTGGGGAAACGTCCTTGGTTTTATTTCCAAGGAAATAAATCGTGTAGCCAAGTGTGCCAAATTTTCTAGTTCTCCTATATTTATATATATATATATATATATATATATATATATATATATATATATATATATATATATATATATATATATATATATATATATATATATATATATATATATATATACTAGAAGACCCGACAGACGTTGTTCTGTTTAAACTTTGTAAATTGAAAAGTTAAAAAATTTCAATAAACTATCAAGTGTTTGAACCATTTTGTTAAAAAAATTAGTAAAAAGAAAATGATTTAAGCTTCTTTGTGACAGAATAAGTATACTATTTATTACAACTTGATTTATCTAATGCCCACTGAGCAGTTGATATATTAACTTTTTTTTCTCCCATACTTGATGGTTTGTACCTTCAGCGATACTCAAGGGATAAAAAGCGTCCTCAGTTATTAAGTGTAAAAAACTAACTGCCCATCTAGAACAAACAGGATTTCCCGCTGCAACATCCCCCATATGAAAAAGAATAAAACAGTCGATAGGATATCGTTTTAAAAAATGATAAAGGTAAAAACAGTTCTCTGAATAATCGAAAATCACTCATCCTCCCCCCCCCCCCCTCCAGCATTTAAAATAAACACATTCTTCAACTAAAATGACTAAACACTCTTTAAAAAGGAAAAACAATTCTTTGCAATTTAAAATATTTCGCAAAGAAACAAAAAATACAATAAATTACATTAACAGTAGCTTTAAAATGTAAACAAATGATCACGCAACTCTATTGTTTATAGCCAAAGTCGCCAAGCCACCACGTTACTGTAATCCAGCCGATCAGTGAGCGAAGCTAACTCCAACCAAATAGCGGTCCGATCTTTTGAACGAAAACTTTTAAAGCTTCATATATTGCCTAATTTGTTCTTTCCACCAAAGATAAAGATCTTCCACCGCACTGATCTTTTGTGTACAGAACTACCCTGTTGTAATTTATCTGGACGACAATAAAAATTTGTTTCGTCTTTAAATTCCAATATCTTTTTCTTTAATAGTGTAATCCTTAAAGTCTTCTTGACATTGCTGCCAAAACTCAGATGGATTTCAACCGAGAAACAAATGTTGCTAGGTACGGTACTTTCTGATCATTTGGTTAGGAAAACCTAAAATCGTTGCTTTCAAGAAATGAAAGCTTCACTCTCTCTCTCCACATTTTATCTATTATCAATTGACATATCACAGGAAATTTCATTACAAAAAGCAGAGCTGGTTTTCTTATTGTCCTTTGGCAACGGGTTAAATATTTATTTCAGTTCTTGCTCAACAATAGGTTAAAATAAATATAAATCATTTGGGAGATATAACCATCCAATGTTTAAATTAATTAATTAACCAAAACGTTTCCGATTCGATCCATCGCGCTTCGAAACCATGCTTGCCACAATTTAATTACACACAAAAAATTTGATCAAAAGCGGTCCAGCCGTTTAAAAGCCTATATGGTGACAAACGTCTGCACAGATTTATATATATACTAGCAAAAATACCCGGCGTTGCCTGGGGTTAGTAATAATAATAAGAAACAACCGTTACTTGCATTTGTTTTTTGTTTTAAGTGAAAGACTTCAAAAAACACCTTTTTGACATGATTAAAAATCGAGCATCTTCCTTACTCATAAAACTAAAATAGCAATATGTATAAAGAAAAAAATATAATTGATCTAGAAACGAAAGCACGACATTTAAGCATATACAAATTTGAAGAATTTCCAAAATATGAAATTAATCTTCACATGCTTAAAACGATTTATCTTTTGATACTTTTTTTTTAACATGAAGTCTAAAACCTTCTCTGTATGGCTATTGAAGAACGAAGTGTTTAAAAAATGTAGCTGCCCGTATTCCAATCATTGTGGGCTCTTGGTGCGATTTTACCAAATTTTCGGGAATCGTTTTGATAATGCTTTCCCTCTTTCCCTTACTTTGTAAAACGATACGCTGCTAATTTTCGTTACATTACAGAGATATTGTCGCCAGATGCTGAGATACTTTTGGTCACCATAAAATGCCGCTAAACAGTTTCGTCCGAAATGTTTCCAAAATAAGTAGTAAAATTTAACAATTGTTTGCAATTGTGCAAAAATAAAAATTAATGGAAGTGTTTTGTGATGTTTATGGATTATTTTTTTACACAGTAAAAAAGAATTTTTTAAAGATTCTTTCATTGGCGATATTTTGTTTACATGGTGAAAGCTGAGAAAATTATTATGTAGTCTTTGGCTTCAAAAACAGTGACACTTGAAAAAACTGCCAAATGCATTAGCTACTGAAATCTTTTTGCAAAAATTTCGGCGATATTTCTGCTGTTTGATTGGATAATGAGTAAGTGTCCAATCATCATAAATAATAATTTAAAAAAAAAAAACCGTTAATTACATTAAAATTCCGTTTAAATGGAAAATGATCAACCAAATCCATTTATTAGTAGCCAATCTTGTGAAAAAACGTTACTTTAAGATTTAATTTGAGAGAAGCCTCGAACAGTCAGACGAAACGCAAAAATATTCAGCAATGCAACAATTCTAGCTATCAACTGAGAGTTGAGATGATACACTAAATAATGAATTTGTTTGATGACAGCCTTCGAACATGGAACTAAAAAGCTCATAATTCGTTTTTCATACAACTTAGAACTTTCTAACAGATGCCAGCTTCAGCAGAAAATTAGCGCTTTCGATGGACACATAATGTTAATATGTGCACGTTTTTTTCCACCCCCATATTGGGGCATTTATGCGAAAATTGAGACAAAAATTGGAATAAAAAGGGAACTATCAATCGGATTTTTTTCGAACTGATCTATAAACCTTCCTAGTACTAAACTGAACAAACGGTGAAAGTTTCAGCCAAATCTGCCGGGTAGTTTCTGAGATCTTAGGGAACAAATTTACCAAACTCCATTTTTATATATTAAGATATATATATATATATATATATATATATATATATATATATATATATATATATATATATATATATATATATATATATATATATATATATATATTTTGGTAATGTTTGACATGGCAGGGAAATGCTTTATTGTGACGGTGCTGAACTGGATCCGGTATCTTAATTGTTTTACTGATAAGACTCATTTTAGGAGAATGAAGAAACGAAAAAGTGGTCAACAATGAACGCTATACTGGAGTTTAGGGTTAATCCACTGGAGTTAAGGTTAAAATTTGCAATTGCTTCGTTCAAATGTAAGAAGCAATTTTCACCCGACATACCTTTACGGGCCATTTTCTAGTTTATAAAATAAGCACCAAGTAATAAAACAACAGCTATTTGTTTATTATTTTATTTCCTTTGCAGTGTTTTCAAATTTTATCTAGAAAAAAAAATAAACAACTTAATTTGTTCTGGTTCGTGAGAATTATCTTAGTATGGGGTGCTGGACTTAAGCCTTTAAAACAAAAGCCAGAATTTTATTTGTTCATATTCGAGAAAAAAATGACAATAAATCTTTCTTATCAATGATTTTCTACACCCCTCCCCGCTACAAATTTTAATGAAAGCATCGTTGCGGAATGTTGAGATGAAGCACTGAATAATAAATTAAACGGAGGAAAACTTTCGAAAACTAGGGATTTTATGTCGAAATTTAAGTTTCATTATTAATATATAATTTTTAACTGATATCTAAACTAATTATTATCGGAGGATTATGTTAAATAGCCAAACATAAAGACGGGAAGATTACGAATCCATCGATACCTGGTTTGATGGTCAGTTCACTGTCGTTCGCGAGAAGTAATTTGGACAAAAAGCCGTATCCAGAGGGGGGAATCAGGGGTCAGAACCCCTCTTCCCCTAAAATTTTAAAAATCTTGCATGCTATAAAAAAGCTGTCAAAAATTTCGTTTTTCTCACTTCAATTCGAAAAAATTCATGTCCCCCCCCCCCCCCCTCTATATCTTCAAAGAACGTCTAAACTCATTTTTAGGGTTTCAATACCAAAAAAAATTTCCGTTGAAGCTTCCCCGAAAATTATCGAAGAAGGGTCCCTCTCTTCTCCCTAACATTACCGAAGATGTTCTAAAACCTGCGTTTTAATGCTAACTTCAAAATTTTTTTGAGAAGTGTTTCTCTGCCTCCTCTTCCTCCCTCTCTCACCCAAATCATTAAAGATTGTCTTTAAATTTGTTTTCATGGCTTAAATTTCGAAAATTTTCCGGAGGAGAGCTTCCAAAAACTCCTCCCCTAACATCAATGAAAGTCAACCAAAATTATGTTTTTGGAGCTTCAGCTGGGAAAGATTGCCGGTTCCCTTATCGTTAGCAAAGATGGACTTACAATCGTATTCTGAAGATCTCAGTTTCAAAAAATTTCCCAGGGATTGACACCAAATCTCTCTTTTCTCTACCTTACTAAAGATCGTTTAAAACTGCGCGTTTTAGCGACTATAATTTCGAAAAACTTCGGAGAAGAGCCCCCGAACCCCCCTTTCCGTTGCATGATAGGTGATAATCAACAATTGCATTTTAAAAGATACAATTTCACAAAAGGACCGCAGGACAGCTCCTGAACCTCCCTTTAAATTATCAAAAGTTGTCTAAAATGCATTTGTAAAACTACAAACTTAGAAAATTTGCGGGGTCGAGCCCAGGAATCTCTTCTCCCCTCATCACCAAAAATCGTCTAGAACTGCGTTTTTAGAGCTACAATTAAGAAAATTTCGTTGGCGAGCTTTCGAATCGCGCTTTTATTAACACAATTAGAGATATAACAATTGTTGGTTTTACAATTACACTCATACCTCCTCTCTCCAACATTACCATAGATCGTCAAAAATGCTTTTTTAAAAGCCTTCTGCAGCAACTTCTTACACTTACCACTGATCCAAAAGAGGGACTTAACCCTTTTGACAAGATCAAAGACAGCCCAAAATTAGGTTTAGGCTCTTAATTCGGAAGCATTTCAGATCAGAGTCCCCAATACCTGCTACCCTCCCAAATATCACTAAAGTTAACTTAAAATTACATTTTCAGAATTTTGATTACGAAAGTTTACGGTAGGACAGCAGCTGCTTACCCGCATCTTATGCCAAATCCTAATATGCTTGTACCAAACGTAATCGAAAATCCTCTTCGTGGACTTCGATTGCAAACAATTTTCCCAGCGGAACCTCTCTTCCTTATCTAACGTTGCCAAAGAGAACTTTAAAATGTGTTTTAAGAAGGGAAAGCTTCCTAAATTTAAATCTCCTTCCCATAAATTTATCCACAGAAAATTTGTAATGGCATTTTTAAAGTCTTACTGTCAAAAATTTGAGAGCACCCCGAACCTCTTTTCTTCTTTCCAGCGTCATCAAGCGAAGACCTTATAAATTAGAAAAATTTTCGAGTTAGAACAACCACCTCCTTCCAAAACATGTCAACATGTATTCCAAAATTGCGTTTTTGAAACGTCAACAACAAAAATTTCCCGGGTCAGCCCCAAATGCGTTTTCAAGGCTTCAAAAATTTCCAGGGGAGTGTCCACAAACCAATGCACTACTTTAGTGGTCAACTTAAACAGGTGGTAAACTAACAGAGGTTGATTTATATGATAAGGGTTAATTCCGTGCCTGAAAAAAGCGGTCAACTTAGACAAGTGGTCAACTTACAAGGGTGGTCAACTTCACAGGTTTTACTGTACTACCAAATATAGCCTGAAATTGCGTTTTTAAAAACACGTCTTTTCAAATTGCGTCTAAAATGAGATACTAAACCCAGAGTCAGTTTGGGCATGTATTTCAAAATATTAAAAATACTCTTAGGTCTGCTCCTCCCTTACAAACAATAATTTGGGCGCTCCTGACCCTCAAAGCTCATGAAAAGTGATTGGTGGTACCATATAACTGTTTTATGTTCCAACTTGAGGGCCAATTAAAATGCCCTCATATCATTGGTATCTTTATCAATTTCAAAATTTACGACGCCACACATCATTTTCTGTACCAACAAAACTTGTACGGCACTGAATTGTTTAAATGGTATTATAATAATAAATTTTAAATTTTTGAGGAAGTATTTGCTCACATTTAAACATTTTGATGAAGTAACTTTAACTCATGATTATTCAGTGAAATTACTGTTCAAAAGAAAAATTTAATGTAGCCAATAATTCTGCCTGCCCCCCCCCCTCCGTCTTCCGATTTTATTTTCATTTTCTGTTAGGGGGGGGGGGGGGGTCAGGAGGCACTCTATGGCAGGGTGCCATAGAGTGACTATTGAGAGATGGCGGATAAACTGGAATCGGGAATAGAACACTTCATTTTGTAATAGGCAGGATCAGCGAGTACGACCCGAACAATAAGAGCTTAACTGGTCGACTCATTCTCACTGATCCTTCCGATTACGAAACGAAGTGGTCCGTTTCTACTTCCAGTTGATCCGCCATCTCTCCGTAGTCAGGTAGCGTGTCACCAACTGCCACCCCTCCTCCTAACTTCTTAAAGCAGTTTCTACAGCGCTGCTATTCCAACCTCATACTTCTGATTCAGAATCATATAATTGAATGCTTAGCTACAATTCGAGTAGAATAACTTTCGGAATTAATTTCGTACAAACAAACACCATTTGAACACCTTTCATGTACACTCGGTGGTTTAAAAAAACTTTTTTTTCAGCTACAATCCAGGACACCACCTTTTTTTAAATTTTTTTTTTTTTAAACTTACCAATGCTATTATGCTGTAAAAGTTTTAGCTTCTTACTCAAATTTTAAGAGGGTGCTCAATGATCCCTTAATTAAACATTAGCCGTAGCATAGAAGATGCCACAAATTTAGAAACATTTAATTTCTCCAGCTGTTTTTTATTTATTTTTTTTGTAAATAATTACTTTATTGCAATGTATATGCATATTACTAGTGCATATGATAATGTATTGCATTGTTTTTTCAGTTCAATATATTTTGTTAACCCCCCTATAGTCCAACCACGGATTGCAAGGAATTTTCAAGCGTCCAGATAAGACGAATCTATGTGAATAAGTAGGAAAAGTAAAAATTTGATGTGCGTATTCCACTCATTTGAATGAAACTCTGCTTCGCAAAAGCTGACATCGGTAAAAAAAATAATAGATTCGTCCATTTCTGGCTGTAAAACGGATGTTTGTCTTTTCATAGAATCCGGGGTCAGACAGTACCCATACTTATGAAATTTGGGGGAAGGGATTGAGCACCCTCTTTCAGTTGAAATACGAAGCTAAAATTCTTCCAGTATATTACCATCCACAAGTCAAAAATATTGAGGGGTGTCCTGTTATCTAGGAAAAACTTTTTTTTACATGCATTTTTGAACCACCTAAATGTACATCCTTGAATTTTATTTTCAGACTCGTTGTTTTTTCTCTTTTCCGGAGAGACGAAATGAGCACTGCTTTATATTTTCTACGCTCTTTCCAGCGAAATAGAGTTTCAACAAGAAGTCTTCGTTCTGGGGGGCGCACGACACTTCCTGCCGTGACCGACTTTTTAACACGCAAGGGCGTCGCGTGATGAAGCCACAGACGTCTTCTGTTCAGCGGGAGGGGGAGGGAAGGAAGGTCACCCTCGTTCAGACCGTTTATGTCTTCGAGAAATGGAAACTCAACTCGCATCTTTCATCGATGAGGTTTTCTCAATTTAGTGCTCGCTGATTAATTATTCTTTTTCCACATCAGCGAGAATGTAGCCATAAGTTTTTTAATGAATGGTGCGACTGACTTTAGATTAGAAGTAATTCACAACGAAGTTGATTCCTTGCATTATACAGATGCATAAAGCTGTTACATTCAAATAACAGTTCACACTGTACAGTGTACAGTTTAATGTGCGCTTTATGTGCTGTTAAATTTGAAAGAATCAAACAGTATATGAGGCAGTGAGAAGCAAAGGGATGTAAGTGGCAAAGTTACAAATTTGGAGATAACCAGTACAAATGGTAGATGAACCTCTCCTCTGTCTTGGGGCAAGAAATTTAGAAAAAAAAATGTCAATGAAAGCCTATCTAGGACCTTATCGTTAAACGCGTTTTACTCGAAACTTAAAACTACACTTACATCCCTTTGCTTCTCACTGCTTCAAATGAACTGTAACAGCGTTTATTTCAATAGACTAGCATGCGTACATGGTGGCGACATGTTGTTTCTTTGAACAGAACAGTAGGGTATAGGGTTGTCATATGTGTTGGCTTGAATATTAAGGGAAGATGCTCTTTCTCCGAAGACGATAAAGATACAAGTACGGAGCATATGTGTTACGTTATGTACATATACAGAAGCTGAAGAGCGGTCAAAAGAACTACAAATGAATGACCTATTATATGGATGATTTATTTTATTATTACTGAAATATTCCAATGCGATTATACTTTTATTACAAATAAATTACATAAGTTTTCAAGCATCTTTTCATCTTGGCAAAGACTAAGACATAGTACACTGGTCTCAAAAAGTTAAGATACAATCGTTTTTTTTTGCGTCTAATTTGCAAATGAATGAATGCAGAAACAAAAAATATGAAGGAAATGTGCGTAAAATAGTTTTTTTTATTAAATATGTCATAGAAATTTGTATAAGTGTATTGCAAAAACGATTCATAAAAAAAAAGCAATCTTTGCAGAAAAGTCCATTTTTGGAGAAAACAAAATGTCACAGTGTTATGTCGTAAGATGTCATAAAAACAATACATAAATGGGTTTTAATAAGGAATGTAACCCCCCCCCCCCCGCCCCCAACTTGAATTCATTGGCAAAATCGATTTTTCACGCTGTTTATTAAGTTGTCGGACACCAGAATAGGAAGTGAAGACCAGGCACAAAGTAGGCCTTGTTCCAGCTCATGTAATGACCTTGGAGGAGGATTGAAAGCAGCAACCTGTCTGCCAAGATAGTCCCAAAAATGTTCTATGGGATTCAAGTCTGGAGATCAAGCTAGCTATTCCAATCGTTCAAAAAGTGGTCCTCCAGATATTCCTCAACGATCCGAGCTCGGTGAGGTAGTGAATTACCATTTATCAGAATGATGTCATTGCCAATAGCACCAGCACATGGATCAAGGATCTCATCCCGATATTTCAGATTAGTCAGAGTTCCTTCATGGAACACATACAGGTCAGTGTGACCACCGAGCGAGAACCCTGCCCAAATCATAATTCCACCATCTCTATAACAGTGCCTTTCATCAATGTTGGATTGATGGTATCTAGTGGGCCGTTCCTTCCAGATCCGTAGACGCCCTGAATCACTCTCCAATGTAAATCTGGACTCTTCTGTGAACATTACAAAAGCCCATTTATGCTGGGTACAGGAAACATGTTCTCTTGCCCAGCATAAGCGGATCCTTCGCTGTGGCCAGTTGAGAGGAACACACACAACTGGTCGTCTCGCATAAAAATCTGCATTTCCATCCATCCAACTGCCCGCCAACTTAACGAATGGGGCAAACGACGTCTCTGAGACATTTTCTAAACTCTTAACTATTGTCATCGAAACTGCCAGCAACAGTTGAAAATCAACACAACTTACACACAAAAGCACGAAAGCTTGATATTTGCATATTTTTTTCTCCCTCAAAGATATGTTCTTTTCTATTAAATAAAAGTGGCAGTATTGTTTTTTAATAAATGGTTTTAAAGTTTGTTATTATCATTCATGCAAACTACGCATTTTACTGTTACTGCCATTTTTCTAATGGTGAACTTCGAAAAACATGCTGTACCTTAACTTTTTGAGGCCAGTGTATTTCACTATTTTCAAATATATATATATATATATATATATATATATATATACATATATATATATATATATATATATATATATATATATATATATATATATATATATATATATATTAGGGTGGTCCTTATTTATATGGGGGGAAAAAATTTCGGAATTCAACAAGTGACGCCCCCTAGTTTTGTGACACTATAATAAAAAGTAACGTGTGCAAAATTTGAACTCGATCGGTCAATAATAACACGTGCCCCTAGGCCGTTAAACTTTAACACATTTGATAATTTTCCCACAAATCTTCGAAATTTTACTTCAGACACAGTACATCGTTTTTCCTTGGTTTGCAAACTATTTTTACAGTGAGGTAGCACTAAAATTACTCTTTATAATTACTTTATATCATTTAAAGCTTTTACGTTGAATGAGAATGAAATAATGCTTTAGAAACTTTCCTTAATCGTACGCCGCTTTTCTCAATGTATCTCTACAGTGTGTATTTTTTTCCGACAGTCTTGGACGGTCTGTAAAATAAATTGTTTTTGGTGACTCATATTCAGTAAATTAGTTGCGAAATTCTTCGATTAATTGTGCTTCTCTTTCAGCTGTATCATTCACAATTTTCAGTATTTTAACGATCTTTCTTCCTTTTAAAGAGCTTCCTTCATTTTGCTGTGAATCAGGATCAAATAGAAAAGAATCTTTTAGCATTTGTAACTTATCAAACAGTTTTATTGACTCGTAATTGATTCTATGAAGAGGAAGATCTTTACCAAGAAAGTATTCCAAATTATCTAGTTATCTGAAATTTGTTAAACAGTCATCAGACACGTCTTCCTTATCACAAGCAGTTTTTGGACTAGTGTTTTCCTATCTTCAAAGTTAATTCCTTCATCCAATACGGACAAAGCTACTAGTTTATCCCCTAAAAACCATAAGTGATTTATAAATTTTCCAATCACTGCTTCTGCTGCATGTTTGTCGTCATTTTGTACGCTGCTAGTTTTTCAGACATATTATATTATTCAAAGGAGCCTCGATTGGGTTGCTGCGAAAAACCATATCTTCATACAGCATTTAATTGTAAAACAGCTTTGTAAAACAGTATTGAAGGGCTTTCTTTTCATGTAAGGTCAATTTAAATTGTTTCCTAATATAAAAATTTTCAAACAAAAATTCCTTTTGCCACCTATGTGGCTCAGGGATAACCTCCAAGTTGCCGAAAACATATCCCTGTAGGAGGAAATTAACCAGGAAATATTATTACAAGTTATGAGAATTATCTGTAATCTTACTCAATTCCGCTTTTTACGAACAATAAATGATATGTCATCAACTTCGTCTTTTAGAATTTAAGTGATATGTGTACTTGATTGAAATGTTATACGTTCTGAATGATGGAGATCTTTCCACAAAATTTTGAAGCGCTTAAATAATTGAATATCTGATCTAGAACTAAGAAAGGCAAGAATTTCTTTAAGGACACACTCTTTGCAGTACGATTTCAAGTGCATGATGATGGCAATCCTAATGTAATATATCACCGTTCAGTTTTTGCTCTAAAAATTGCATACGCAATTCATTGGTATTGCAAGTCGTTGTATCAAAAACTACAGCTAGAACAGTTAGTAATAAAGAACTACCATATAAGATATCATAAGCTACTGAAGAAATATCTAAGGCATTCCGAGTAGCTGTTCAATATTAGAACCTGAAGCTATCACGGTAATACTGTCGGCGTTCTTTTTCCAGTTACATCTGGATGTAGCTTTGTATCCCAGTGAATAACTACAAAATCCAAATTTTAAATTCATGAAATTTAATTTTACCTCTCAAAGACTTTCTCTTACTCTCTTAAGGAATGTACCATTGATCACTAGGTCATTTGGATTCAAATTTACTGCATCTATATAGGCTGTAAATAAATGAACAACATCTTTATCCCTAATATGGCATTTGTCTAACAGTAAGGAAAGGCGAGCAAATATGAATACCATTTCGGATTCTAAATCTTGTGAATCGTAAGAATTTGATGATAATAAAGGACTATGTACTGAAGTAGAAGAAAATTAATTTAAAGGATAGATTTCTACATTGTTCTGATCTGGATTTTTTTTTTTTTTAATTTATATTTTAACTATGGAAAATACAGTATATTTTTATGTTAGGAGTAATCGAGGATTTTTCGAAATTTATATTTTAAAAATTAAAAATTGTATCAGCATTTAGGTGTGCTTATAATTAAAGAACAGCGAATTAAAATATAATTGCAATTACTTATATTTATAGCATTGAAACCTTGCGACTCGATTTGCCACACCTATTACATACACAGGGAATTTTGTAAATCAACACCCCCAAAGCCTGGAGGAGGCAATTTGTTGCTGTCAAAGATCATTCATTAATGGCCTAGGCCATTCATTAATGGCCTATAGAATCCCTTGTGTCCATCTTGGTGGAAAGAAACGTTCCCCTGCTACTTGGTTCGAACAAGCGCAGAAGAGCGGTACGCTTGACCCAAGGCCATTGGTGTACATGTACCCTCTGTAACATGTTAAATTTTACAGAATGAAGGTGAGAGAATGGTCGGTCTGGAAGTAGAAGCACCTACTGAGATTCAAAATTACTTTAAATATAGAACGATAGAATTACTTTTACATAAAAATGAGAAAATTCGCAATTTTTTCTTCGAAACAAAAAAAAGGGGACCCTAGGGGCACGTGTTAATATTCATGGATTGACTTAAAATTTTGCAGGGATCATTTATTTGTATAATGTAACAAATTGAGGGGGCGTCGCGTAAAATATCTGCAACTTCAAAAATAAGGACCACCCTAATATATATATATATATATATATATATATATATATATATATATATATATATATATATATATATATATATATATATATATATATATAAATAGTCTTCAACTTTTAGATTACTAAATTAATTAAAATAACAATTTTCGCAGACCGTCTCCAGCACTGTAGGTGCCCATGGCAAATAGTATTTCCCTTTCTTCACGTAATTGGTTCTAAAATCGACTATATTTCAATTTAATAATTCGACCTGTTTGTCTTTCTAGTATCACTTTTTGCACACGAAGTTTTTTATCAGGAAAAGATTGTGCAATACTCTTAAATTTTATGTAGATTTAGTTTGCATTGAAAGAATTATAAATTAGGTAAATTTAAAAACACACTATTTTCACAAAACAAAAAATCGAACTGCAAATTATCATGCTATTCTCAAATGTTGCCATTTCATCCAAAATCTAAGCTACATAGATTGGATATTTGAACCTCACAAGTACAATTTGCTTTATACTAGTTTTTTTTTTTAATTTTTCCCAACACTTCTCATTCTCAGATGACTGGTAAGAAAATATCAAGGTGAACGAATTGCTCGGTTCTTCCAGGATTTGATGAAATAAAAAATTTAATGATCTCAAAAGGTATGATAAATGCTATATGGCACAGCGTTACTTTCAAAATTTCACCGCTTCTCTTAATCGTGCTAAACTCTTCTCCGAAGAGCCGTTTCAACACTCCAGAGGTTTGTGGAATAGTTCGCGTTCACGCGAATGCGTTCTATTTTCAAATAGAACTCGTGACCTCGAATCACACAATCTCATGGTCCCGCTCACCGCTTTTCATTTTTATTCCGTCTGATATCGAACATAAACTCTGCTGAACTTGTATATTAGTGCGCTTTCAGTACAAAACATAAATATACAGTCAAATCCCGTTTTAGCGAAGTTGAAGGGAGCAGAGAAATAATTTCGCTGTAACGAAATTCGTTACACCAAAATTACAATGACTGACTGTATGTTAATATAATTTGAGGATCTTAGAATATTTCGTCATACCTGAGTTTTCGCTATGACGGTTTTCGCATGAAGGGTAATGACATCAGGGGTGCCCACAAGGGGGGATTATGGCGCAAGTTGCGCCATCAAAATTTTTGGGGGGGATTTTTTTTCCAGAAGGTTTTTTTTTCTTTAGAACATGAAATTTTCGAATTTTGGAATGAAAAATATTAAAACTCATTCAATAATAAATAGATGCATTAATAATGCTTTTTTCACGTACGCTCTTAAGGGCCGTCGCAGTAGCTAGCACCCCCTCCCCCCCTAGTTTTTCAGAAGTGGGGCTGCCAATTTCATTTTAGCGATGCAACTAACGAAGAAAAAGGGAAACTCTTCGTTGTTTTACAAAATTAAAATAGTAATTATAAATGAACAATTGAAATAATAGTGAAAAAAAGTATTTTTTCTGTAAAATTTGAATAGCAAATGTAATCTTAAAATACAATTTAGGAGCATCCATGATTCTCTTTTATTAGTAGTATCTAAGTAAAGGCCGCAAAAATGTACGCTTCAAACATTTTTATTAACGCAAAAAAAAGTATTCAGTACAGTACACTCTTCACTAGGCAGCAGAGTGGGTATGTCTGCCTAGTCGGAAACTATGGGCTCGGATCAGATTAAAGTATTGCGCATAGAGTAAAATTAGCTTAATGGGAGGGATGACCGGCGACAAAACTAACATTCTGCACATCTTGTCTCTCGGATGTCCTGGTTATACAAAATCATGCTTCATGGTTCTTTAGTTAAAAAAAATAAAACACATACATAAATAGGACAGCTTCATTAGGACAGCCCACAGGATAGGGGTCGCCGAAACATTCCCATATGTATTTTTTTTTTTTTGATGAAAAATGTTGTAATGAAAATCATTGCTAAGTGGAGAAAAATGTATGGGTCGCCGAAATAAATTTCAAATAGAGAGAGAGAGGAAAGAAAAACAGTTAAACGTAAAGAGAGATTAAAAGTATTGTAATGAATACTCACACCAAAAGTTCTAAATGTTTGAATGTAAAAATCGTAAGTAAATCAAAGCTTGATCAAGAGATGCAGGTTGCATATTTAAAATAAAATGAAGTGGAATAGAGACCTAAGGTATCGCAGAAAATTACCACATCCGTTCAAATTGTTAAAAGTCCTTTCTCTAAAGCCGCAAACGCTTGTATTGCAAGAAAACAAAAATATATTCGGCGAGAAATTGAAAACTTTATTATGGAAAATCCAAGCAAATAATCGTGTTTGGCAAAGGAAAATCAGAAAAAAAAATTCACAATGTGTTTATCAATAATTAAAATTTACAATGAAGATAGGAGGGACCATACTGAAAGGAAGAGTGGAGAACTCCAAATCCTTCTTTTTACGTCCCCTAAGCTGGCCTGGAAGTGAGTTTTTAAAACTTAGGTTTTGAAAAAATCCCGGGAAAACGTTCTCCAACCCCAATTCTTACCCTAACGTCATTTAAGATGGCCTACACCTGAGTATTTAGGACTGCAATTTCGAAAAACCGTGAGAGTGCTCCCAACGTAACCTCTGAAAAACACCCTCTCAATTAATCATTCACATCATTCAAGATCGAATAAATTTCGTTTTTGGACTTTAATTTAAAAAAAACCTCCTTAAGATTTCCCGAAACTGTCGTCCTCCAAATATTACCGAAGATCCTCAAAAATTTCATTGTTAAGACTTAAATTCAGAAAATTTTTCGGGGGAGAACTCCAAAACCTTCTACCCTTCTAACAGTATTTAAAATCGTCTACGATTGCGTTAATTAAATTTCAATTTGTAAAAATTTGCCAGGGGATTACTCCGAATATCTCCACCCATTAACAACAACAAAAATCTTCTAAAATTGCGGTTTCAACAGATCGAATTTTTTTCAAGAGAATGCCTTCCCCTTCAAAACTCCCCCCGCCCCCTTTCATCGAAGGTAGGCTTAAATACGTCTTCGGAGCTATAGTTTCAAGAAACTGGCGGTGCACTAAATTTTTCACAAAAAATGTCTCCAATTGTGTTTTTAAGGCTTCAAAATTTCGGGGGGGGGGGGGCACATCCCTCTTCTCCTTAATATAACTATAGATCGTCTAAAACTGAATTTTTCGAAAGACAATTTTGAAAATTTTCCCGGGGGGAGTCCCCGGACCCCCTTTACGTAATCAGAAATAATTCCCAATTGGGAATGCGTGCTTGAAGTTTACATTTTGAAAAATTATAGAACGATGACCCCGAGTCTTCCTCTCTCAACATCACCATAGATCGTCTAAAACTGTATTTTCTAAATAACAATCTTGAAAATTTCCGGGGGAGAGCCCCCGGACCCCTTCTTCGGAACATAGTTAAATATAACGTACGATTTTGTTGGGAACTTAAATTTGGAAAAATTATCGGGAGAGGCTATCCTGGACCTCCCTTCCTCACAAACTTAAAATATGCTCTAAAACTGCATTTTTATATCTTCAATTTAAAAATAATGCAAGAAGGTAACCTTCCGACACCCCCTAATTCTGATTGAATATTATCCTTACGATTAAATTTATATTGCTAGTAATAAGGTCTAGTAATATGACTATCCCTGCTAAATCAGAAGCCAAATCTTCTCTCTCTCTCTCTGAGCATTGAAACATGCGTTCGAAACAATTAAGGGGCCGCCAAAAGCGCCCCCCCCCCATTTTTTGGACCTAGCAACGGCTCCGGTACCCTTTTCAAAATTTAATAACCGTGTCTCCTTTTCAATGAAGGAAATATCACAGACGGCTATAAGTTGGTGTCCGTTTTAAAGCTGGATCAGACGATTTGATATCGTTTCAATTTTTTATAAATTTTCTGGAAGTAGCACAATTTTGCATGATGAATACGTGTGACATTGATGAGAGGGAGAGAGGTCAAACATATTTTAGTGTTTGTAATAATTCTGACCATATGCTCTAGTTTACCATTGATTCATTTGCACCTTGACAATCGTTAAGAACCAGTTTTGAAGTTTGCGAATAACGTATTTTTTATCACTCCAATTGATAATTAATGTATTTTATTCATTAACTAGCTTAAGCTTATGAAGAATTTTTGTCATTTCACTTTACTCCCATCTTCTCTACCATTTTTAAACTGATTGTTTCAATTTATCATTAGATCATTTTCATTAAAACTTTCAGTGATGTTGGTTTTCGCTCATGGAAGTAGAACAGTCTGTTCTCAAGGTGTTTAAATTATTTTTCGTAAATCATATTTACTTTTTTCTATATCTGATATGTATAGAAGGATATTTGATTCGTTAAAATTTCCGAGTTCTGATTTTCGATGTGTGCTGAATAGCTGAATCCATTTTTGAGGATTTCCGACAAAGATCTGTCATAATGTGCGTGATCCATCTTTTTTGGCTATGCGACTTCAATTTTGGAAAACTTCCATAAGAGCTCCCCCACTGTAACGCCAGAATAAGACTCTCTTTATCATCAAGAATCATCTAAAACTCCGTTTCTAGTACTGCAGTTTTGAAAAATTTATAGGAGAGAGCCCCCGACTCCCACCTTTTTCCTTAGCACGATCAAAGAAAAGCCTAGAATTGCGTTTCTGGAATATCAATTTTAAAAAATTGCCGGAGGAATGGCACTGAAATTCACCTTCCACTAATATTATCAAGATCTAATCAAAACTGCGTTTTTAAAGCTACAAGTTCGAAAATTTAAGTGGAGAGCCCCTCTTCCTCCCCCCCCCCCCAATCTCGTCAACATTATTTAAAAAATAGTCATATTTGGTTTTTAGGGCTTTAATTTCGAGAAAAGTACGGGAGAGCTTCCGAAAACTCTTTTTCTTAACGTCACAAAGGTCGGCTACAATTGCAATTTTAGAGCTTTAATTTCAGAAAACTGCTTTTCCCTCAACCATAGATAACGTTTTTAAGGCTTTAATTTTAAATATTTTCCTGGGGCGAGCCCTAGGATCTCTTCTTTATCTAACATTGCCACAAATAGTCTAAAACTCGCTTTTAGAACCACAATTTTGAAAACAAAGGAGAGCCCTCCTTAACACAACGTTAAACTATCTACAATTGCACTTTTAAAGTTTCAATATTGAAAAATTACCGGGAAGGGGTAACCAACCCTTTTGTCCCCCTAACATCACCAGAGATCGTCTAAAACTCGTTTTAAAACTGCAAGTTCGAAACTTTTCCGGGGGAGAAATCCCCGGGCTATCTAAGTGACAATAAAATAGGATTCATATTGTATAGATTCGTATTATATACATTTAATAATGACTTCATCCCAAGCCAGAAAGTTGAATCCACTCTTCCTGTAATTATTCATACGTTTGAAAAAAGAAAAAAATAATAAGGTGAAGCAAAATTCAGGAGCACCCAAAACTTGTTTACTCAAGGTCCACGTTGTAAAATTTGGGGAGGCAAGGCGGGTCAACAATTCAATAATATTTCAGTTCAAATGGTATTTTTTAGCGCTAATCCCCCCCCCTTAAATTTGACTGGAAATTATACACTCCAAAAACTTATGTTTGACCCGATTCGAAAGTGAGAAAATTTTTGGGGGGGATTTTGCGCCATTGAGCTTGGGGGGGATGGGCACCCCTGACAGTAATGACTATATTATTTTTATCATTTGATCAGTTCATTCATTCACTTCATCTAAGCATGATCACATAGAATACAAAACCCTTTGAAAGCACAATCCCAATATTACTATACCAAGTACAGTCATGGGGGGGGGGGGAGAAACAATCCCATTAATTGGGCCATTATACGTGCTAGGAAAGAAGAAAGGACGTCAATTGGCATGGTTTAAGGTGTTCTTTAAAACTGAGCCAAACTCCCTAAAGGACATATGCAATGTAAAATGAACACAAAGTCTGAATTTTCGAATGAAAAACCCCCATTTTTTACTTCTTAACTCTGAGTTTGTACGACTAAAAGCAGCCAAGGTACCAAATTTCATTGCATTCCGATCAGTACAGTAAAAGATATTATAGGAAACGATTCAGCTACGACCACCAGTTTTTTTTTTTTTTTTTCTTTCTTTCTTTCTTTTCAATTTTCGATTCTTTTTTGCATTTTCTGAGCAAAACATACATAGGTGATTTAAAAATTGCATAATGAAATTCAAGACTTGCCAAAACGTTTTCAAGTCAAGTGTGATCAAATGTCAATCGGCGAAACATTATGCATATCCCCCCCCCCCTTCTCAATACAATAAAGGTATCAAGAGTTGGCCTACATACGAGTAAATTATGGTGAGTCTATTTTCATCTCAATTGTAATTTAACGAACTAAAATAAAATTTCCGTGCATCATAAATTCTTCAGTTGTTTTAAAACCTTTAACTTTTTTTCGCAGCAGAAATCATGTGGAAAAAATACACCTTCAACTTTCGTGATTTGTTGATGGTACTTGCAGGGTCTAGACTTATAACGTTGGAGATATTTGTATTAGGTTTGTGCATATATATTTCAAACATTGGAACAAAATATGTTTAAGAAAGACGAACTTCAAAATTTTAGCTTCATGCCTTGTCTACCCGGAGAAACAAGACCTTGGGTTCGGAAGCATTTTTTACCTCAAATGTTTTGTTCGTCAGTATGTGAGACCGCTTAATGATATTGTTTCCATCAGTCAAAAGTACTTACTTTTAGTCACTGAGATTGATAGAATAAACAAAAAAAAAAAAAAAGGGCCAAAAAAAAAAAAAAAAACTTATTTTCCCAACAGTTATTTTTTACTTAATTTTTTTTAAATGTCCGATTTTGGAAATAATGCGTGGTATTTAGGACATCACAAGTGATGTACTTTGGCGCACTACTCTATTGTTAAGCTAAATGTTTACGCTTTGCTGTCAACCGCGTTGCTAGGACATAATAATTTGCTCTGTGCGCTAATGGTATCAGTGAATGGCATTTCATCACTTGTGGTGTCATTTGCAGAAGCGTAAAAAATTTTGTCAAATTATTTTTTAAATGGTTAAATCCTATGTTTTCAGACATGCTCTTTCAGAAACTATCTAATTATAATCTCCACGCTCCCCCCCCCCGCCATTAGATCATAATAACTATCTCCCTCTATGACCGTTTGATCCTGAATGTTATTATCAGTGAATCTTTTGGTTTTGTGCCATATGCTGGTATCCAACCTAGCAACGTGATGCATTGCTTCGGGAAAAATTTGATCCGCTAAGACAAATTACGAATTTTTATTACGAGAATTATAGAAACTTTTAGATAATCTTTGGGTACTTGCATTCATATTGAGAGGGGTTGTTTTTCAAATATTCTGCCGCGGTAATAGGGGATGCACAGATTAATAGGTAGTAATTCGTAACTGCCACTTGAGAGATTATTTGTAATCGACCAATTTTCACCGATTAATCGGCTGAATTTATTATTTTTGATCAAAATTATTTTAAATATTCTCAGAACTAGCAACTATGCTGAATGAGTTCATTAACAATAAATCAATGTATTTTTCCGAAACCACAGGAAACATATCGCTATAATTTAATGATATTATTAATGAAAATATAGAATTTAAAGAGGTTAAAGCCAGTTAATCGACATCGGTCGATTATCTTCGGAAATCGGCTACCGGTTTGTTGCTCATAGATGCACCTCTAATCGGAAATATTGGTTCATACATGGTTACTGCAAGGTACTGATTCGGTCACGTGACGAATTTGACATCAGGCCCAACCTACGGCCCGTGGAGCATATCCATCCAGCAAAGCTGATCCGTGTGGCATTTTTTTTTTATAGTTTTTTTCAAAGTTGGAAATCGGAAAGCACAATTAGTAACAATGTCACTAATTTGAAGTCAAATATGAAATTAGCTTCTGAAAAACTTAGATGTAACAAAATAAGCATCCAGTAATGATAACAACAATTCTTAGTTTTTTTTCCTTTTCCATATTTTCCCTTGTTATTGAGACAAATTTTTATTTGCTTTGAAATTTTATATATGTTTTGGCTCGCGGGAATCATTTCAGCATGAGGTGTGACCTTAGGGTAAAAAAAGTTTGGCACCACTGAGATAGGTGAATCGAATAGGATTTCGTACCCGTGACTGGTCGCAAACGATAGGGGAAGAAAATCCACCGATACGAGAATTTGATTGATTGTGTCGTTACCAAAGCAATATTCGAAGTACTATACAACCGGCATACAAAGCCAGGTCATTCAATGCAATATCCGAAAGAAATGCTATTCAAATTTTAATGATGTTCAGTTTGAAAATGTGATGTATTTTTCCAAATTTTCAGATGCTTGAAAAATGATTTTTCTCAGAAAACTTAAAATTTAAAACTAAAATTGTTGCTCACAAGACTCTTATTTTGCTGCTTATCAAAAACTTTTTGAGACATTCACAAATTTTCTAACTCTAATTCTCAAGTTTTCATCTGCACAACAATACAGACATTGGAAAAACAGTTTTCCCTCGATTTCCTCTCTGTATGAGGAATCTTACATTAAAAAGTCAACTACTAAAGTTTTGGGCCGGGATTAACCTTGAATTGAAACTTGCTGGCTTATAATAATGGATTCGACATTGCTGCTAAGAAAAGTCTGATACTAAACTAAAACTACAGGAAAGCATTTCTAGGCTCCGGTTAAATGAAATAAGCATTCGTAAGTTGATATCTTATATACAGAACCATTTCAGAGTTCTCTTCGAGGAGCTCGTGGAGAAATCTATTAAAACATTGAAGTGTTGTTCATGTGTTTCTACATTTGTAAATTTATGCTATGTGATTGCTTTTATGGATAATTCATATTAACTACCGAAAATTAGTCAGACTCCGACTCCGTAGCTTTTGCAAAAATTAAGACACGGAGGAAAAATGACGCACTCCGATTCTTAGAAATTTAAAGTCTTCAACTCCGAAATTATTTCTTTAAGTTGACATTATATTGTTTTTAATTTATTTTTAAAAGTACATTTTTCATTTTTTAAATTATTTTTTGCCAACAGGGGAAAAACAAACTATTTTTTTTAAATATAATTTATTTCTTTCATTGAGCTTATTATTTTTAAATCTTTTTGAAAGCGATTAAAGATTTATTCCATGGAAAATGATACAGCAGCTGCTTTATTTAAAAGGTGCTATTACTTTATTTTTTCGTTTATTTATTTTTTTACGCATCTACTTCTCTTGTTGAGAGATTTCTCTAATTCATATGTTATTTCTTTTAATCAGCTTAAAATGTTAAAAAGTTATGTTTGAAATAATTTTGCGATTTCACCTAATTTTGAGAATATTGATTCGATACTAGAAAGTCGGTATTGGTCTACGGGAAAGTAGGTTCGTTTAGTTCTGGACGGCACTTATTGTTTTATTTTTTGAAATAACTAAGAATGAATAGTTTACTAACCCTAATAACATGTGTTTGCTATTAAGCCTACAACTGTTTTTATCGAAACAATACCATCATTGCATAAAACATTTACATAGAAAACATTATTTGCACTCTTTTCTACTTTTTCGGAAGTGATGCAGTTTTTTTGTCCGCCTATATATATATATATATATTATATTATATATATATATATATATATATATATATATATATATATATATCAGTCCTGTTCCAAATTAGAATTACAAAGCATTTTACGCAATGACAGGGCAGTTACACGTCGGAGCGAAACGGGACCCTGCGACAATTTTTGATTAAATGCTCAGTTACGGTGACTTATTTCTCAAACAGTGTTGGCTCACAAACGATAATTAGGAACTAACGTCCCATTAGTCCGATCGATAGCTACCTTTTTTTTCTCATCTTTCTACCGAATCTACGAGGATTCTTCAAATATCGAATATTCAAGAGGTGCGTCGAAATCAGTTATCCAAAATGATGCAATTATTCCCGCGGCTTAGGCGAGTCATTTAAAGTCGCCCTCATAAACGGATAATAAATTGGCGGACTCCGAGGCGACCTTTTTTTCGCGGCCGTTGGCGCGTTCTTGACCCACTTTTTCACGTTGACCGCACATGCGATGCGCGGCGACATTTTTTTATGGGGCGCAAATGAAAGTGAAGGATTCGTGGGCGACGTAAATCGTCATGCGCCACAAACATCGGATTTAAACCGTCCGTCACCACTCGATCTGAATGAGAAATTTCAGATTTTGTGCTTCACTACTTTTTGAAGTCTTTCCGCGTGTGATTTACCTTTTATTTCACTGAACGAATGTCATCTAAAGTCCGGATTACATGCGTGCATAGGGGCTGTCCCCAAATGATGACACGCTTTGAGGGATACATGAAATTGTGACAGTTTGTGACAAGGGGGTGGAAGGAGGTTACAATAAGTCTGACATCACGCATTTTTATATGTTTGAAAAAAAGCGTGGCATGTGTCAAAAGGAGAGAGGGGTAAGGTGAAGTGTGACACTTTGTGACAAAGGAGGAATGGAGGGGGGGGGGTCAAAAATGGAGAAAAATTATGAAAAATTTATGGACAGCCTCATATGCAATGCATAGCTTTGCTTCTTTTGAAGTAAAGTATAAGTGTATAAATGCATGAAAGCAGCAAATATTCAAGGGGGGGAGGGGGATCGCTACTTTGTGCTTCGCTACTTTTTTGAAGTCTTTCCGCGTGTGATTTTCCTTTTATTTCATAGAACGATTATCATCTAAAGTCCGGATTACATGCGTATATACTTGTGCATAGGGGCTGTCCTATAAGCAGTAAGCTTATTACGGTTCGTTTCGCTTGTTTTTAGAATATTACTATTATGTTTTATCGTTTTTAAGAAAATGAAAAGCAAATATTTTATTTTCTTCATTAAGAGTAAAAAATCGTGCGAGAACCATTTTGTAGAAATGAACACGGCTCCTTCGGGTAATCGATGAGAAAAGAAAAAGAATAAAGATTTTCTCCGGGGGGGGGGATGTAAGCAGTGATTTTGAGTCGGGTCCGGATATATTTTATCGAGGTGTAGGGGGGAAAAAACATCTGCCCTACAATTTTTTTTTAAATTTTTACTTAAAGTAATAAACTAGGGAGAGTTTCCCAAACTGTGGTCCGTGGACCCCCGGGGGTCTGCGAGCCCATGCCAGGGGGTCCGCAGTGCTATCTAGCTAAAACTTTGAATATAATTGTGATTGGAGGAAGAGTAACGATATTTTAAGTCAAAAAGAAAGCACTTTTATGAGGAATTAAAAACGTTCTTGCTAAAGTACAGGCAGGACGCAGCAGCTCCTCCTCCCCCCACCACCACCACCCTGGAACTCTCGGAAGTAAACACACTAGACAGAAATTAATTTTGTGTACACGACGAAGTTCATATTGTTACAAAACTATCTTTAATTAAAAACTTAGCGTATGTACCTATGTATGTATGAATGTATGTCCAAGCTTCTTCTCCCGAACGACAATGAACTGTCCATCGAACCAGGTATTGATAGCCTTCCTCAATAAATGGACTATTCAACACAAAAAGAATGTTTCAATTCTTACCAGTGGTTCCCGAGATAAGTGCGTTCAAACATACAAACTCTTCAACTTTATAATATTAGTAGAGAAATAAATTTTCCCGTTTTCATAACATTTTTTATTGCTGCTGCACTCTTATTAGTCATAGCGTAATGTTATATAGCCTATAGCCTTCCTCAATAAATGGACTATTCCACACAAAAAGAATTTTTCAATTCGAACCTGTAGTTCCTGATATGAGCGCGTTCAAACAAACAAACTCTGTTAAGCTTTTTTATCAAATAATTAATAAGAAAACTAAGACAATGATCTGTCGTATAATTTTTTTTACAAATCATTTTTAGCATTTTTTAGAATGTTCTCTAAAAAAGTTCCCTCAAGATTTGCCTTATGACCGACTCGAATCTAATATTCACTGGATCACGAATCCGAGACTTTCAGGTCGAGCCACCGGCTACGCATTTTTGCGTTCCAAGCATTTTATATTATAATATAATTTTTCCCTTTTTCATAATATTTTTTATTGCTGCTTCACTCCTGTTAGTCATAGCGTGATGTTATATAGCCTATAGCCTTCCTCAATAAATGGACTATTCAACACAAAAAGGATTTTTTAATTGGAACCTGTAGTTCCTGAGATTAGCGCGTTCAACAAACAAACTATACTGCTTTATATTATTAGTATAGATTTTACCAGTTTTTTTTCTTCTCCCTGGAAAACCCGAAACTCTATCACTCTTGGGTTATACCCTCAAGAATTTCTGGACATATTATGTATATGATCGCATTTACATACTGTGCATAGTGGATTACTGGGCGTATACCTCAGAAAAAATGATAGAAACATCACTGCGACTCCTCAATTCTATTTTGAAATGACTCCCTTAATTTCAATTTTGTAAAATAATTTGATGTGTTGACAGAAACTTACAGGTGTATTGATTATTCATTTATTTATTTTACTTTTAGGAGAAAACGAATTCGACAAACTGCAAAACTTGCAATGAATAGCGATTTTTAACCAGTTAAACGAACGCTCCCCATATCAAATCCTTTTCTAGTGCATCTCCCGGGGCGATTGCATTATTTACGCGTCAACAAATCGATGCTCGATCGGGTGAACATACCCCGATAACGAAACACGTACGATAAACCACCGCTTCGATTGCGTAAACTCAATTTATTCGATGCAGCGTAACCAAACCCTCGTCGGACGAGCACTTCATCAAAATTACAGGTTGGACTTGTTTGAATCAGATTTGCAATAACTCTGTCTTTCTCTCTCATTTATTACTTCACCGTAAGAAGCGGAGTTTTTATCGTCCGCCATTTCATGCAATTTGAACGCTCATTTTGTGGAAGGTGCAGAAGCAAGCACTTATGCAAAACCACTTTTTTGAAACCTATTGCTTACAGCTTTAAACTTCTTGCATATTTCATTGGAAAACGCTTTAATAAAAGTGAAAATCAATAAGGTGTGTAAGGAAAAAAAGATCGCTCAATTACACGATACCGTTACGAGGAATACGTCCGTTTCACATAAGTTATTTAAACATATGATGATTATCCCTTTAAGCAAGAATTTTTTTAACTGGCTATATATATAAATACCAAACAAAGTTATCATTTAAAGTCAAAATTCTGACAATTACAACTAAGCCTATAAGTATTTTACAAAATGCAAATATCAGGGTTCACAATGTGGTAAGGCCATGCTGACTATATATATATATATATATATATATATACATATTGACAGAGAATTTAGTAATAGGAATATTGTTAGTAATTTTTTACAACTTCAGCTGTGGAAGGGGGTGGAGGAAGCGAAAGTCAATAAAAAAAATATTATGTAAACAAAATGTAAGAAATTTCATTTCATGGTTTTTTTCTTGAAGTTTCAAACAATGAAATCAAATTTTCAAGCATGAGAATTGCTAAAAATTCAGTTCGATCATAAAAACTGATAAGCTTTTCACACCTGGTGTATATGATGCTACAATTTAAATCAACTTAACGCTTAAGAGCTTTTTAGGCTTCGAAATGTCGGTACACAGCAAATGTCAACCTGAAATGCTTCAAAAAAATTAGACTTGTTCCACAGAGTAGCGCGCGTTGTTTTTACTGCAAGTACACTGTTACAACCAAAGAAACACATTTAAAGAGTTGAGTAGGCTTTTACGCCATGTTTTTCCTTCTTTACGAGTAGTTTTTGCACAGCATACTTACATTAAATGTCGCTATTTTGTCCAATGTTTGAGCGTACATTTTCACTAGACACAAATTAGAGAACAAAATTTAAAAATATTTCTCCCAACGTACCATTTTAACTTTGAATGCGTAAAAAAATAAAATAAAAATAAACAAACAAATAATGCAGAAGCATCTTTTTAACAATAAAAAGTCAGCTTTTCTGTTTAAAAAAAATTAGTCGTTCGCTAAAAAAAAGGAAAAACTAAAAGAAAAAAAATAATGAATTTATCAATAAAAATACCGATTGCATTTCTTTCTTTCAAGTGGGAAAATAAAGCGCCTCGGATAATTTTTTGCCAAAATTATATATAATTTTAGAAAAAATAAAAGATCAACTAACTAAATAACTTTTATCAAAATAAAATTCCCAGTTTCTTCTTTCGAGCAAAAAATAAAGCTCTCTGAATATCCTTTAATTATCTTTGACCAAAGTAAAAATTTAAATTAAAAACTTTATATTGAAAAAAAATCTCAGCTATCATTATTTCACAATAAAATTTTAACACACTTCATTTTGATTCTGTCATATTTATCTCTGACTTGCGTCAGTTTTAAGTCCACGAGAAATAGTTTTTCGATTTTTATTAATAACTTTTACCTATTTCTTGAAATCAAAAATTAGAGCATGTTCAGAGTCTGCGCAAGTTTCAATATTTTAGAGCCAAAAAAAAAAAAAAAAGTGTTATTGGTTTTTTAGATAAAAAGGTTTGAAATTCTCCCGTAAGAGTAAATGTTAAAAATTTTTGAATTGTTCAAAAATTACTCTTAAAAAAGCCAATATATATATATATATATATATATATATATATATATATATATATATATATATATATATATTCTTCATCGAATTTTTACCTGCAAAGTTTGCTTGAAACGAATCCGCATTTAAGTCTGGGATTTATGTTTGCCTTAAATAAACTTCTCCAAGAAAGCTAATGCAGAGGGCTTTTTTTTTTTTTTTTTAATTTGTTTTTCTGAACTGTCGAAAATTGAACTTAATTTTGCTGAGATCTTATGAATAAAAATAAATAAATAAATATAATCTTGGAATCTGACTAAACTCTCAAAATTCATCGTAGGGGGCGGGGTGACACAGATAGATTAGCAGACACATATTTTTCCCATCTCAAAAACCTACTTAACAATTTTTAATTTTTTAATACTCATTTCATTAATTTCTTTTCCTTTCGATTTCAGCAATATAATTAAGATGATTTAAATCTCCTTTCCAGCTTTTTTCTTCTTTTTATTTTTACGGGAAAATAGGCTAAAAAGAGACATTGTTGATCTTTAAAAAGTGCCTTCAACGAAACTTCAACAACAATAATATCCCCATTTCTCTTTAAAACTCATCGACAAACAGCATGTTTTTATTTTGCAAATGAAATTATCGTCCTTTCTATTTCATATTACCAACGGAAATATAGAAAATTTTTACTTTCCTTTTGAAGCAAT
Source organism: Uloborus diversus (assembly GCF_026930045.1). Lineage (NCBI taxonomy): Eukaryota > Metazoa > Arthropoda > Arachnida > Araneae > Uloboridae > Uloborus > Uloborus diversus. The sequence goes on along the minus strand of NC_072736.1, from coordinate 60,471,874 downwards.
TAGTTAAAAAAAAAAAAAAAAATCCCCCCCCCCCCTAAAGGAAATGGATTCAGTGAAAAGCAAAAGGTTGTAAGTAAAAATTTTCAAGTTTTGAGTAAAATGTGTTTAAAGTTCCGGTCCTTAGGTAGGCTTTCATTGAAAAATGTTTCTAAATCATGCTGTACAGCAGCACATATTAGGGCTGCCAGTGTTATCTCTTGCCCCAAGACAAAGGATAGGTTCTCCTGCTATTTGTACCAGGGTTGGCAAAAACCCGGGTTTTTTTTAAAAAGCCCATGGACCCAGGGTTTTTTTTAAATAAAACCCAAAAAAAACCAACTAAAGCTGGGTTTTTTAAAAGAAATGTGGGTTTTTTTTTGTCTTTTCTTAGGGAAAATGTGGGGTACTTGTAGCATATTGTAGCGTAAGTATATGGACAAAGCAAAAAAATTGTCAAAGCTGGAAAATTCAGCGTTTTCTGAAGAAAAGTAAAAAAGACGACGAAACCCAAGAATGGTGAAGTTTCAGATTTTTTAGTTTCCTTGATTACCAACAGTTAAGTCAGAGTTACTTCTCGAGTGATAAAATCTGTTTGTTTGTAATTACTACATTTTTTTTTTTTTTTTTTGCATTTTACTTTATTGTATTTCATTTTGTTATGCAAAACTACTGTAGAACCTCAAGTAGTTTAAATCCCCTTTTACTGAATTCCAGTTTAATCAAGACATTTCTTTGAATTTTATGTCGCTTGTTTTTCTATTTCTGTGTACAGAGTAACAAATATTAAACTTTTTTGTAAGATAATGAAAATACTGTACATCTTATTCTGTTCGACCGTTCGTAAAACCTGTAAATTTCTAAAAAATATACCTTGTTTAATCGAGATTTGTGACGTGTTGGTTTCCAGAAAATATTTCACACGAAAGCCTTTCGACTAGAGTAGTTTCCTCTGTACAATCTACAAATGTTGAGAAAATCAGACGGGACACGACTTAGTCAAAATAATTTGAGTTATTTATTGACCAGTTAAAGAAAAAAGTTTAATATATTTATTTAAAATCTTTGAAGTATTTTTTTAATGTTGTTAAAAGTGAAGAAATACTATTAAAGTTCAAAATTCATTTTTTATGTTCATTGGCTGTGGTGAAGAACAAATAAAAAAGAAGTTTAAATTGTAAAAGTATTTAAATTAATTAATTTTTTTAAAACTTCTTGGAAAATTTTAAAAAACCCAAAAGTGAGCTAAATAGTGGGTTTTTAAATGGGTTTTTTCAAAAAAACCCATTGGGTCCAACCCAATTGGGTCCAATCTGGCCAACCCTGCTTTTCACCTTGAATATCTCAAAACATGCCTCCTTAAAAATTTTCCAAAATATATATATATATATATATATATATATATATATATATATATATATATATATATATATATATATATATATTTTATTGCTCCAACACTATTCTTCTACTACACCAAAACTTAGGCTGCGATCGCAATGGCAAGGGACTGCAAAAAAATCAGAAATATTTACGTATTTTTGTTACATGTTTTACATTAATTCTGTCCTAATGTTATTGTTTTAATTTTATTATTTTAATTATGTTAATAATACGTATAGAAATTCTAAGGTGGCGTGTTTTTAGACATTGAAGGTAGAGATTCACGGTGAATTGAACCATGGTAAACACATGAAAACGTTCACACCGTTGATGCACGATGAACCTTGAAACTTAAACCTGTCGTGAGAAAGCCATGTTTTATATCAATAGAAAGCTCTACTCTTTAACTTTACAATGGTTTTTAAATTTTTATTCTACTGTAATTAGGATAGAACGATAGAAGTTACAATCATTTGTATGTCACAACTTTCCATTTATTTTGCACTTTTAAAGTTTTTTTAACAGCCCTGTATTTCGGTAAAATTTTTGAAGTAGAATTCTGAAAATTGGCAGGATTACTTATTACGTTGTATGTGTCCTTCACACGAAATTTCATTATAATCGGAAATGGTGAGGAGGTCAAGAAGGTGACAGATCTGACATATGAAAATCCACAATGTAAAACGTGTGAACATTCTTGATTTTTTTCAATACCTTGCCATTACGATCCCAGTATAAGTTTTGGTCTAATGAAAGAATAGTATTAGAGCTATAAAGTATAGATGTTTTAAAAAATTCTAAGGGGGCATGTTTTGAGATATTCAAGGTCAAAAGTCACGGTGAATGACCTTGAAACTTAAACCTGTCGTAAGAAAGTCATGTTTTACATCAATAGAAAGCTCTGTTTTTTAGCTTTACAATAATTTTTGAATTTTTATTTTACTATAATTAGGAGAGAAGTTACAGTCATTTGAATGTCACAAGTTTTCGTTTTTTTCGTACTTTCAGTTTTTTAACAGCTTTGTATTTCGTAAAATTTTTAAAGTAGAATTCTAAAAATTGGCAGGATAACTTATCTTGACATATCTGTCCCTCACACTAATTTTCGTTAAAATCGAAGATGGTGAGGTCAAAAAGTGATTGATCTGACATGGAATTTCCTCTTTGCTTCTCATTGCCTCAATTTTAATTTTATACTTTATTTATTACTAGTTTCTTCAATCAATGTTTTGCTGATTTATTTCTAACACATGATGCAACAGCAGCTGCTTGCTAGCAGCAGCTTTTTGATCATGCAAAAATGTTGTGCAGCAGATTAGTGCAGGATGACATACACACACAAAAAAACACAGGAACTTTTTAACTATCGAATAAAACTAAGAGAACTTTAAAACTTCTCATTTGAAACTAAGAGAGTTTTAAAACTTATCATTTAAAATCAAGAGAACTTTAAAACTTTATTATTATTTTTTAAATTACGTCTTTTAGATGGCGTTCTTCTGTACGAACTCATTTTTGAAATCAGCTGTTAGGATTCTTCAGTGACCACTGCAACATCTCAACTAGGGTACTATGGCTTTCATCCTGTATTCTGTTAAACTCATTCAGAGTTCTTGGCTGTTGATTATGAAATTTAGACCAATTTTCAATATCATAAGGTTTCAATGATTTCATTGCCTGCTGCGACACTATCATCAGATTTTTCTACCCACACCATCTAAGCACACTTCGTAAGTACGGTGGTTTACATAAGGCTTATATAGCAAAGCAAACATATTCCGTTACATTAGGTGACAGAGATTTTTCCGAGTTAGAACTGTGACTCTTTATTGTTTAACTTTTGGTCCCCGAGTCCAAAAGTGATCTCCATTTGAGCTCATCATGTCAAGTTTTTAAACGACATAGGGCTCAAAGCGACCAATACACAAAATGTGAGTTATTTTTGAAAGATATAGGACAAAAGAAAAGATTCCAAAGGTAAACAATAATTACATATATTGTGTACACAATGCAAGACAATAACCTTTTGTGTTACGGATGAACAAGAATGTTTTTTTATGTTCCTTACTGATTTTTTTTCAGCAATCACGATTGCTTATTGATTTCATTTGAGCGTCCTTGATGTCCGGTTCCTTTTCCAGAATGAACCAGGGGCCTCTGCATCACCGTCGTCCACCATAGTACGGAGCTGCTCCTCTGGTCCTAGCCTCCCCTCGCAGCACTGTCCACCGGAATCCCCTCCTCCTAGGCGGTGGTGTCCATATCCTGCATCCACACACTCGAACATACACACTCGTCTACACACAAACAAGTCCTTACACACATACACACACGTAGCCGCCCAGGAGGAGGGGCAGGCTTGGGAGGACTGGAGCCGTTTCTAGAAACAATAGCTCCCAATGAGTAGGGTCCTGTCGCAACTCGTGATTGCGAAAAACATAATCCGAATACATACATACATACATACATACATACATACATACATACATACATACATACATACATACATACATACATACATACATACATACATACATACATACATACATACATACATACATACATACATACATACATACATACATATATTAGGGTGGTCCTTATTTATATGGGAAAATTTTTTTTTCGGAATTCAACAAGTGACGCCCCCTAGTTTTGTGACACTATGATAAAAAGTAATCGGTGCAAAATTTGAACTCGATCGGTCAATAATAACACGTGCCCCTAGGCCGTTGAACTTTAACACTTTTGATAATTTTCCCACAAATCTTCGAGTTTTTACTTCAGATCCAGTACATCGTTTCTCCTAGGTTTGCAAAATATTTTTTACAGCGAGGTAGCACTAAAATTAATCTTTTTAATTACTTCATATCGTCCAAAGATTTTACATTGAATAAGAATGAAATAGTGCTTTAGAAACCTTACCTTAATCGTACATTTTTCTCAATGTATCTCAATCGTGTGCATTTTTTTCCGATAGTCTTGGTATCTCTTGTAGTCTCTTCCGATAGTGGATTGTCTGTAAAATACTAAATTGCTTTTGTGACTCATATTCGGTAAATTGATTGTGAAATTCTTCGATTAATTGTGCTCCTTTTTCAGTTGTATCATTCGTAACTTTCAGCATTTTAACGATATCTCTTCCCTTTAAATAGCTTCCTTCATTTTGCCATGAATCAGGATCAAATAGGAAAACATCTTTTGGTGTTTGTCACTTATCAAACAGTTTTATTGACTTGTGATTGATTCTACAAAGAGGAATATCTTTACTAAGAAAGTATTCAAAATCATCTACTGTTATCTGAATTTTTTTATACAGTCATCAGACACGTCTTCCTATTCAGCAAGCATTTTTTGAAGTACTCTTTTCCTATCTTCCAAGTTAATTCCTTCATCCAATACGGACAAAGCTACTAGTTCATCCCCTAAGTACCATAAGTGATTGATGAGTTTTTCTATCACTGCTTCTGCTGCATGTTTGTCATCATTTTGTACGCTGCAGGTTTTTTAGACACTAGACTTTATATTAATTTAAAAGGCCTAGAATGGGTTGCTGCGAAAAACTATATCTTCATACAACATTTAACTGTAAAACAGCATTTACGGGCAATCTTTTCATGTAAAGTCAATTTAAATTGTTTCCTAAATATATAAATATTCAAACAATAAATTCCTTTTGCCACCCATCTGGCTAACAGATAAGCTCCAGTTTGACGAAAACATATCCCTGTAGGAGGGAGAATATTATTACACATTATGAGAATTCTCTATAATATTTCTTAATTCCGCTTTCTACGAACAATAATATGTCATCAAATTCTTCTTTTAGTATTTAAGTGGTATGTGTACTTTTTGAATTTTGAAGCGCTTAAATAATGGAATATCGAGTCTTGAACTAAGAAAGGCAAGAACTTCTTTAAAGACACTCTGCAGTACAATTTCAAGTGCATGATGATAGCAATACAAATGCAATATATCACCGTTGAGCTTTTGCTCTAAAAAATTACATGCACAATTTATATGGCCGGTATTGTAAACCGCTGTACAAAACACTAAAGCTTGAACAGTTAGCAATAAAGAGCAATCATCTAAGATATCATACACAACTGAAGAAATATCTTAGAAATTCTTAGTAGCTGTTCAACGTTGGAACCTGAAGCTATCATGGTAAGCCTATTGGCGTTTTTTTCCAGTTACATCTGGATGTAGCTTTGTATCCCAGGGAATAACTAAAAAATGTAAATTTAAATTCATGAAATCGGATTTTACCTCTCGAAGTTTTTCTTTTGCTCTCTTAAGCGTTGTAGGGTTTGATCATAAGGTCATTTGAATTTAAATTTACTGCATCTACATAGGCTGTTAATAAATGAGCAGCATCTTTGTCCCTAATATGGCATTTGTCTAACATTGATGAAATGCGAGCAGATCTCAATAGTTGTCAAGCTTTTTTGCGTTGTGGTAAACCAGATATAGAAAAAAGGTTCAACAGGTTAGGATAGATACCCATTTTGGATTCTAAATGATGTCAATTGCAAGAGGAATTTGACGATAATAAAGGACTATGTACTGAAATAGAAGACAGTTTAAAGTATAGATTTTTACATTATTCCGATCAGGAATTTTTTCAAATTTATATTTTAGATATGGAAAATAGAGTTTATTTTTATGGTAGGGTAATCGAGGGTTTTTCTAAATTTAAATTATAAGAATGCATAAACATTTAAGTATATAACTAAAGAACAGCAAATTAAAATATAATTGTCATTACTTATATTTATTACATGGAAACCTGGTGACCCTATTTGCCACACCTATTATATACACGGAAAATTTTCAAAACCAACACCCCCAAAGCCTGAAGGAGGCAATTTGTTGTTGTCAAAAATCATTCATTAATGGCCTAGGCCATTCATTAATGGCCTTTAGAATCCCTTGTGTCCATCTTTGTGGAAAGAAATGTTTCTCTACAGCTTGGTTTGAAACGAGCGCGAATAGCGGTATGCCTGTCCCAAGGCCATTGGAGTACATGTAACCTATGTAATATGTAAAATTTTACAGAATGAAAGAGAGAGAATGGTTGGTCTGGAAGTAGCAACATCTACTGAGGTTCAAAATTACTTTAAATATGAAACCTAGGAATATTTTTACATAAAAATGAGAAAATCCGCAATTTTTTCTTCGAAACTCAAAAAAGGGGGCCCTAGGGGCACGTGTTAATATTAATGGATTGACTTAAAATTTTGCATGGATCATTTATTTGTACAATGGAACAAATTGAGGGGGCGTCGCGTAAAATATCTGCAACTTCAAAAATAAGGACCACCCTAATATATATATATCTATATATATATATATATATATATATATATATATATATATATATATATATATATATATATATATATATATATATATATATATATATATATATATATATATATATATATATATATATATTGTCGTGACAATAAAGGGAATTAAAATTTGTCAGAAATAACAAGAACATTCATTTAGGGGAAAAAAACACGTTTTTTTAATTTTAAAAGGTTTATATTAGCCAATAGGAGAGCAGTAGAGCTTCCTGTGATACGCGCTCTACCACGAAAGTTGGTCTTATGAATCTCATTACCAACAGAGAAAAAAACTTGACGTGGTAAAAACTAACTGCAGTTCTGAAATCAGCATGCCTATTTTACTCTGAAAGAGCTAAAAAATTTAACTCATCAGAAATTCGGTTGAAAACCATTGATTATAAACATCATTTAAATGAATGTCGTATAGATATTACGGAACTTACCTTTTCGTCGACCTTCCTGACGATTTTGGAAGCTCCTTTCTCAAGTTCATGTGGGAAGAGGGGCCGGATACGAACCACTACCTGAAATGAATCCACTCATTAGCTAAGAAAAAGGTTATTACTTTTAAACAGTCAACATTGGGAAGTACTAAGAAAATGATAAAATACGAAATTATTAGTTCATCAAGCATAGGAAGACTCAGATATTTTAAGTTCACTGAGAAGCATTAAGATTTATGGTTTGGCTCTAATAAGAGGAATGCGAATAGATGAAGGGTTGTACGATCCCATTTCCTGGGATAGGGGTCAAAAAACTAGCTTCAGAAAAAGTATTTGTGTATGTGAAGTTAGCACTGTTACTGCACATTTGACGATCATTATAGTTTTAAATGTGTCCGATTGGAATATAGTCGTTAAAATCCCATTAGAATGGAAGGCGAAGCCATGGTGCCAGGTTCAGTATGAAACCAGGCTCGTAACAGGAGAGTTCTGGGTTCGATGCCAGCCGATCGAAAATCCTTGTGTTCACTGATGATGACTGAGGCACGTTAAATATGTCGTGCTCTTAAAGTCCTCCATGTGAACCAATTCTTCTGGGGGTGCTGAGCCAGGAGTTGTTCGGCTTCTGCTTTGGTTCTAAATTTCGAAATAATGAGATGGCACTTCCATCTATCGTGTGCTGTCCGAGTCAATTTGAACTTTCACCTAAATGGGTGCTCGTTAAAACGAATGCCTTGAATCGACTAGCAATTACTACTTGAGCTCGGTTTCGCGCTCGAAATTTGTAGTCCTGCTCTAAAAATACCATGAAAAAGCACCTTTTAAAAACGTTAACATATTCGCCAGTTTGAACATGGCCGGACTCAATAACTCAGGAACAAATTGAGATAACTTAAAAATGCATAATACACCAAGTGCTTGATTTTAAAAAAGTGAAGATAGTTCCCTCTGCATTGATTTTAACACCTTAGGTGTTAAAGTCCGTTTGAGAAGAGTTAAACCTTGACTCCACGTTATTTAAGAAACGTCCATCTTCATGTAGGGGAGATACTGTTTGACCACGGATTGTATGGAATTGGCAAACATCCAGTTAAGGAGACTCCATCTGAATGAGGGGAAAAATAAAAATTTTATGCGCGTATTCCGCTCATTTGAATGAGACTCTGCTTAATTTAGAGGCTAACATACATCTGCAAAATCTAACATCCCTGAAAACTAATAGATGCTTCCATTTCCGTGTGTAAACCGGATGTTTGCCTTTCCATACAATCCGTGGTTCGACAGTACGCAGAGAAAAATTAACGGAATTCGCAAATGTGGTGTTGGTTCTAGACTCTAGAGCATGAAACGTCACCTTGTTGTGATTTAGGAACTCAGCCAAAGAGGTACAACATTTCAATTTTGCACGGTCAAGACAGTTGACTCATTGGACAGGTCATATTCCAAGTAAGTAGGTAGGTCTTGGTTTTACTTCTTTCAGCGGCCATTTGTCAGAGACAACAACGTCTCTTATAATTAATTTAAATTGAAAATTGGCTAGAGTAGGATTGCAATAAAGAATGCAAAGCTTTTCATTTGTACATTTTCGTCAACTCAATGTAATTATTGCTACAACATTTCAGGTCTAAATGATCACATAACGAAATGTACTAAGAGTACATTACATTTCTTTCCATATCGCCAAAATGTCGCTATCTAGCACGCATCCTTTCTTCCTTCTTCCCTCTTATTTTAAGGAATGGACTCGTTTTCTCAAATTATTGACAAAGTTCATATGTTTGCGGTCCGACTATACGCAAAATGCTTTCTTTTAAAATATGCTACGAAGGCGGAGCATCTCACCTGGGACTCAATCCCTGAACTATTGGGTTAAAATCGTATCGTTGTTACGACTAAGCTATTCAGCTGTTCTTAGCGGTAGCGGTCATCATTTTTCTGTCTTTTTTTAAAAATATATTTTTTTGAGTAGTAAAATGTGAACTGTTTGCTTTTTTTACGATGAAAGGGAGGGGAGAATCTCTAAACTGAAACCTAACTTATGATGTTTGAGAAAATATTGAAAAAGTTATGGCGATCCCACAAAAGAAGCAAAAGGATTAAGCATTAAACTTAAAAGCTTGGAGATAACCAGCACTAATGGTAACAGAACCTCTTCTCTACTTTGGGCCACGAGATAGTTGTAATAACCTAGTAGGTGCAGCTATGCAGCATAATATAGGAAAAAGTATCAATAAAAGCCTACCAAGGATCTGAACTTACAACACGTTTTACTTACAAATTAAAAATTGCATTACAAATACTCAAATCCGATTTTTCTGGAGTGTAAGACAGCTCACCAGTTAAGGGTTAATAATACCACTTTCAAAATTGTAAGTAAAACGTGCAACTTAACCCTCTTTTTTCCACCGTGACACGGAGGTCAGGTCAAACTTTCTTCTTTTATTTCCTTATGAGCGTCATCCTTTTGTTGACCAGTGCGACTTTGGTGGTTCAATATGGTTTCTTTACATTTAGTCTGACCACTCTGACCAAGACGTGGTATTTGACAAGCGGCCAAGTTGGGACGATTCCATCTGAGTGAATCTTGCAGGGGAGAAGGGAAAATAGCGATGGGATTTTGATGCACGTGTTTACTACTGTCGCTAGGGCCTTACTAATTTATTGCATTCTCTAAGTTGAAAATGAGGAGAAACAAAAGAGTTTATATGGAAACAAAAAGAATAAGATAAAATGCTTTTATTTCGTCCACAAATGTAAAAGCAAAATGCTAAGCTCAAAATTCTGCTGTACAAAAATTGATCAATTAATTTTTGTAGTGAGAATACAGATCGAATATAATTTAGATTTGAAAAGTTATTGCCCTGGACAAATTGTCAGTTTTACAAAATTGGGTCTGGATAATTAAAGGGCAAAAGCGCATGTCCATAACGAACAAACTATTACCCCCGTAAGCTAAATAGATGCGGCCGTTTCCGCCTATAAACCCTATAAACCGGATGTTTGCTCGGTGGTCAGACTGTCATCGGTGATTAGACTGTAGGTAGTTGGTCCTGACACGAGTTAATATTTCAGTCACATAACCACAAATTTATGTTGAAAATATAAAACAATTTAAAAACAAATCTACGTTGTATGTGCTAAATACATTATTCTTTAATATTCTGTGCATATCGATTTTTTTCTGCAAGAAATAATAATTTGTGTAGTAGAGGGTTCAACGGCATCTTCGATTAATATTGACAATTGTACACTAAATTAACAACCTTATAGTCTTTACTAATAATAAAGCTGAAGCTCTGTATCTCTGTTACGCGCAGAGTAACAGCACCAAGACCGTTGGGCCGATTTTCATGAAATTTGGCACACAAATAAATCGTAGCATAGGGGTGAGCACCTCGAAGCGATTTTTCAAAAATTCGATTTTGTTCTTTTTCTATTCTTTACTCTGTATCTCTGGATATCTGGATCTCTGTCTCTTACGCGCACAGCAACAGCACGTAGACCGTTGGGCCGATTTTCGTGAAATTTGGCTCACAATTAGTTCGTAACATTGGCGTGAGCACATCGAAGTGATTTTTCAAAAATTCGATTTTGTTCTTTTTTTATTCCAATTTTAAGAACATTTCACCGAGCGAATTATCATAACGTGGACGAACAAATTACCATAACGTGAACTAGCAAATTATCATAACGTGGACGAGCAAATTGCCATAACGTGGGCGAGCAAATGAACAGAGCAAATTGGCAAGAAATTCATCATCCATTATTTGTAAATATACAGACGAACCAAATGACCTTTTAATATTCTGTTACGGGCAAAGCCGTGCGGGTACCCATTAGTACATAAAAAAAACACGCACTAGATTCTGTGGTGTCTAAACAAAGTGAAAAATAATAAGCACTACCATCCCAATAACGATTTGAATAAACGTTACTTATTAGTGGAATGAAATAATCGATTCAGAGAACGATATCGCCACAGGATCCGAGAGTCGAAGATACGTTGGGTCACGCGAATAACAATTAATGAAGATTCATTTTGAAAAACGCAGCTTATAAAAAAATTTTCCTCAGTGTATGCCGTGAGCAATAAATTCGCTCTCATTATTTCTTAACTAGTTCTAATAACAGCGACGGTTTTACGGGAGGAGTAATGAGGGTAGTTACCACTCCCAGGAATCGGGAACCTTTTTTCTTTTCAAATGTTAATAGAAAGAGAATATGTTTTACTCTACATTTTTGTAAACGTTTTAAAAGGAAGTTTTATTAACTTTTAAAAATATGACCAAGTCAATAATAAATATTCAATATTTATCGAATGAAATATAATAGTTTCAAAAAATAAATGCGTTCTAGTACAGGGCTGGATCTAGATCTAACGAGGCCCTAAGCTATTTCAAATATGAGGTCCCTCTTTTGAAGTTCGGATACTTTTTTGGAGACAAAACAGGCTATTTGCTAAATACGTGTGTCTTTTCGCCGAAACAGAAAGGAAAGGATTTTTTATTTTTTTAAGTTATATATTCTTTTTGTAAATTAAGATAAATCGAAATGAAGATTCCTTGTGGTTCAAAAAATCAATGACATCAATCGACAGAGAAGAACAACGAAAGAGAAGAAAAGAAAACACATTGTCACTTGCTCAAATTAGCTTTCGGTACAGTTAGTTTTTAACGTTTGATCCCCCCCCCCAACCCACCGACAAACACAACACTGAATTAAACGTAAAACAATCAAGAGTAAAAAATGCGTAAAATGCTTTAAAAGAAACGGCAAAAGAATGGTTTAGAAAATAGGTAACGGAGAAAGTAACATCCTAGCCATTCGTCCAATTGATAGTTTGATAAGAAATACACTTGATAAGAAATAAAATCGAAGCACTTCTCAAAGGGCTTCAAAGATATATTTGATTATTTACAAAGACTCTATCAATTAAATTATTTGAACGTCTTCATTTGCACTTTCCAGCTCTGACATTTAATACTTGATTATATAGTTTTAGAGAAATGGTTCTAATTTTGTAAGAAACAATTGTTCTGCGTTAAAAATATATATAACTAAAGATTTCTCATAACAGCAATTATGTTCCAACCACAAGTAGTGCAGAAAACGAACATTTAACGAACCCCCCATTGCCGCATCCCTTCCAGTTTGTTGATGGTAGAACATTATGCACTAAATCTTACTCCGGTAAAATTGGAAAAGCCAAAAAGGCTGCGACTCTGAAAAGCGTCGCATAGTCAGGGACTGATTTACGGCAGGGCGTTCGGGGCCCGGGCCAGGGGCACCAAAGGAAAGGAGGCACCAAATTTCTGTCATCAATTTTTTTTTAGGGACCAGTGTTCGGGGCCTATAACTAAAGGGAACAAAAAAATTGTCATTTGACTTTTTTTTAGTTAAATGAAAGCATATTAGCCAATTGTTGTGGAGAACTGTCTATCATTTTCGTTATTGAAGAGAATTAAGTGTCCATTGAGTACTCTCATTTCTGATGGTAAATTAGCTTTATTAGCTCTATTATCAATAGAAAGAAGTTTGATCTAAAACTTGATTATGAGAAAATTATAGATGAATTTACTACAAGAAATCAAAGGAGAAAATATATAAAGAATCATTGATGCACAGTAAACCACATTATGATTTACCTTTACCATTTGTATCATAGTTTTTCCATCTGCAACTGTAAAAAAAAATTTAACATGAAAATCATAAATTTATCTTAGATTTATATTAAACTAGCATTCCCGTACCTGGCATTGCTCGGGTAATGGAATTAGCAGGGTTAACAGTGCTTGGTGCACCTAGTTTCGAAAATCCCCTATAATAATTACTTATTACCTATAATTTTTTCTAGTTTTGGGAGGATCCCGTGGCCCCTGGACTCCTTATATATATGCCCTTGTCCTTAACCGATCTTTAAGTGTTATTAAAGATCCTTTTAAAGTATTGATTATCTTTGCAAACACAGGCCATCCACATTTTATTGTTATACCTATGTTTAAGCAAGAACTTCTTCGTATACAACATATTTAGTTTTTTTTCCTGGTGCTAAAATTATTAAGCTGCTTGATGAACTGACTTTCGAGCAAGCTACATAAAATTGGTCGTGAGAAAAAAAGTCCTCTCTTAAATCGATCCCTGCTACTTTTAATGTCTGTCCTTGTGACTAATTAACGGTTATTGCAAAGCAAACTTTTACAGGAAACTGCACTCTTATAAATTCAAAAGGGTAGTCCACCTGTGATGATGTTCTTAAAAACTTCGTTTCTAGATTTGAAAAAAATGAAAGCAAAAGACAGAAACATTATTATTTGACTTGAAAAGCCAAATAATTTATTGAAAAGCCTCGAGAATCACGTGAGAAACAAAAACAATATCAAATTTAAAATTCACTATCGAGCACAAAAGTTGAGAAGAAGTACTGAATAATGATTTGAATGGAGGAAAACCTCCAAAAATAAGAGATTTGAATTTCAATGACAGGTTTTAATTTCACAGAAATTAAGGGGTTTTAATTAATTTCTCCAAAGCTAATTGATAGTTCGAAAAATCCTTTCTTAGTGGATACTTTCATAATCATGTGGACATGCCTGCCAAATTTCAAGTCCGAGGCTTCAGCAGTATTGGCTGTGTGTTGATATATATATATATATATATATATATATATATATATATATATATATATATATATATATATATATATATATATATATATATATATATATATATATATATATATATATATATATATATATATATATATATATATATGTTATCTCAGGACATTGATTTATATATATTAAGATGATTTCTTTGCAAAACATCTTAATTATTAACTTATTTCGTATGAAATCGATATTTTAAAGTTTTCCATCAAAATAATATCCAACACTTACCATCATAATTTTTTTGTGTGTGGAGGGGGCACCATATTTGTCAGTGCCCGGGGCACCCAGGTGTGTAAATCGGTCCCTGCGCATAGTTAGTTTTAAACCAGTAGAATGCAAGTTGACAGACAATGCTAAGTAAACAACAACAATATTCATTTTAATACTCGTATCACCTGCCGTGGAATAAGGTGTATGCTCTCCTGATCTTATTAATCGCCAACTGGGTGCGCTAAATATGTCTCGTTGACCGAAAACAGCTAATAGAATCTTGAGGTTAAACACTTCAAACATAAAACTGGCAACGGGGAGATTCAAATCTTGGTCAAGTTTATTTTTAAATGTGTATACTCCATCCTGGTTTACAATAAAAGCCAACCAATACTATTAGAGAAAGAGCAAAGCATGCGTGGGAATTCATTCGTGCATCAAGATACTGGCCAAAAATGTTTCAATAAAATTAATCCCGTCAGTTCCCCGAAAAGGTACATTTTGTAGTTTTAATAACGTGCAGTTAACAAGCTTTACATGTATAAATAATTTTATAATTTTTTCCTCAATGAATAGAAATCTAGATCCTAAATGCAGTTCTAATTTTTTGCATATTTTCCAGAGAGTTTTTGCAATAGTATAAAAATTTTGATTTTAAATCATGTTTTTACATAAATTAGATTTTGATTAAAAACCTTATAAATTTTGAATCTCTAACCACTTCAACAGTCACACACGGAAAAAAGGATGTTGTCGTCCATTGAAGTTTAGACCACATGCCAGAGCAGAGAGAATTAATTCAGAGATAAGAAACTTCACATAATAATTTGTGTTATGAACTTACAAAATTCCAGTTACATCGAATTTTTCCTGTGCGGTGGGGGGTTAAAGACGTGAACTCAATTAAACTTTAGCGGAAAATCATAAAACGAACCCCTCTTATATGTAAAAACATTAGCTTTTTAATGTAAGGGGGCATTTACCCCTCCTCCCAAATCCCTCTAAATGACGGACTTTGTTCAAGGAGTGGTCTGATATCATTGACTGATTAAAAGATGTGAAGTATTGCAGCGTATTATGTTTGCACTAGTACCTTGTAATGCGTCACTCGTATTTAAGGAATTTTTATAAAATTCTCAAAAATCAGGCTCCTTGCCAGAGCAGAAATAACTAACTCACAGGCTTGAAATTTTGCGCAGTACTTTGTGAGAGGAAGGTACGAAATTCCTACAATAAAATTTAAAGTTCTGCAGAATTTAAAATATTTTGTCTTTTTTCTCTTTATTTGATCTTCTTCTAAAAATCTCAAAAATTCAAGTCTCTTGCCAGAGCAGAATACATTAACTCAGAGTCACGAAATTTTTCACTGTAATTAGTGTTAGGGAGTCACAAATATGCAGCACTAAGGCTAAGTACTCTGAAGAATTTCGATTTTTTTCGGCCCACCCTAATATGTATGCCTGAGAACGTATGGACGTCCGAAATATTCATTTTGACCACCTCCGATTGAATTACTACGAGTGTTCTCGTGACGTTGGTATGTGCAAGTGCATATGTATGATATATGTATGTACGTATCTTGCATAACTCAAAAACAGTATGTCGTAGAAAGTTGAAATTTGGTAAGTAGACACCTAGTGGGTTCTAGTTGTGCACCTTCTCTTTTGGTTGTATTCTTATGTTTCAAAAGGGGTCTTTTGCATCCTTTCAGGGGAAAATCAGTGATAATATGAATGCAAACTCAAGTGATGTTTAATTTGGCGAACATTTGGCTCATAGCGCCAAGCCTTTGGTCGCCGTTTTGACGCCAAATAGGAGTCAAATATAACTGAAAAATTAATTTCAGAATTCGGTTCCAATTTAGCGCTATTGGCGATATTTAGAGAGTTATCCATTGAATCACGTTAAAATTGTCGATATTGGAAAAATTATTCTCTGTAAAACGCGTTTTTGCATCGGTTCGTTATGAACTGGGGGTGAAAATATTTAAAGTGTTTCCTTGCTTACTCCAAGATACTATTATGATAAAATTGATGCAAAAAGTAAGTCATGTGATGCACCCACCCATCAGCTCGTTTTTACTTCCTTTTACCGAGTAAAGGAACATTTTTTTTTTCAAAGACATTATGCATATTTTGAGACAAAATATACTTTTATGCTTCAAATGTTTGGCAATCACAATCTTACAGCAATCACTTCCACTCCATAGCGCCACACTCGAACCGTCACCGTTTCTTGTTTCCGAAAAATTTTCTACGGGGAAAGCTCAAAAATGGCGCAACTCAGTTTAGCGACTAAAATTTGGCAAGATTTTTGTGAGATGTGAATCAATTCAAGCAAGCTTAAGGCTCGCACCTGTATCAATTTGAGAGGACTCTACTCCTAAACCTGCAGTGAACTGTGCCGGCCATTGGCCGATCGATCCCTCCCCTCTACCAAATGAATTTATTAACAGGGCGGCTTTGACCATGAAGGGACGAGCGAAAGACGACGAACTGGCCACTTGACAAGAAGAAAACGGACACGCACGGAGGGACGCGCTGCAAAGACAATCAATTTCTTTCCAGAGCAAACCGATACCTGCTCTGAAAGTCAAAATTAACTGAGGACAAAGACTCTTAAATCTAATATGCCATAATCTGGAGGAAAGAAAATCAATGCAATCACATAAGAGTTTCCTTGGCTCAGTTAGTGGAATACTTAGAGCTTAGGAAACTGCTTCGTTCAGCCGTTTTATATTGTGTGCGAGGCGAGTTTAGTGGTTCACTTTTAAGTTTAGAACAGAAGATTTCACCAGGTCCGGATCTACGCACCTACATACCCCGCAGAGGGAAAGGGCCCAATGGCCCAAGAAATTGAAAAAAAAAAAAAAAACTTGCACTAAGACTTATTAACGTTGCAAATATGCAGTGCTGGCCTCTGGGGAGGGTTCCTACCGATTTTGTTGCAAGGGGTCCAAAATTTATAGATCCGGGCCTGGATTTCACAGAATTTTTGCTAATACTTTTACTGTTTTTCTTTTTACTTTCTTTCACATGGTAAAGAGAGCGTTGTAATTACGAAAAAATGTTCTCTCGAATTTCGGCCTACATTTGTATTTTACTCAACCCCCAATGAATTTTGAGTTGTTTTCTCGGCCCTCCCACAAGTGCATGTGCAGTGGGTCCCAAAAGTGTTCGTACACTTTGAAATTTTTTAGTAAAACCAAAACCGCGAAATTGAATTCGAATATGAAGTCCAATATTTTTACATCATTCCTATGTCATTCTAAACAAAACTCTGTAGTTTTTTTCAAAATATTGACGGATCTTCTTTTTGAAATGGGTCAAAAAACGAAGAGACAGAAATAATACGCCACAAAAGTCATCGTACATTCAAATATTTTCGAATAAATTCATTAAAATTATCATATGTCGTTTATTTAATATTTTTGCATTGTGTTGACCCTTAAAAGTCATTTGACTTTAATTTTATGTTAATTTATTCCTTAATATTGTGCTTATTACTTTGAAATGGCTGGTATTCGTAAAAAACCGCAAACATTATTTGAAATTTGAATTTTTTCCTCATAGTAGAGGTAAATTGGTTTGAAATGTCTCTAAATTAATTTATTCCATTCTGTAGTAAAGTGCTTGACAAATTGTTTTAAAGAAAATAATTGGACCGAAAACAAGGTAAGAAAAGGTCAACCGACAAAGTTGACAAAGCGTGATCGGAGATTCACATTTAAAAAATTTATGAAAAATACACATTTGAGTGCTGTAAAAGTTTCTGTAGAGTTAAATGAAAATTTTTACATTTAATTTTCAGCTAAACTTGTTCACCAAGTTGTCTGGTTAGCTGTATTAAATGGGACCGCTCCCGCAGTAATTTTCTTGGCCGTGTGAAAAACGGAAAGCTTGCGCTTTTCGTCGAAAAATCAATGATAAATAAGCTCAAAACGTTTTAGAAATACGTCTTACTTACAGATAAAAATGAATTCAACGCTTTTGGTTAAATTGCTGTATAATTGTAAACAGAAGAAGAAATTAGGAACTTAATCTTAAGAACTTAGTTGAACCAGTTAATCAGGACGGTGAAGGTGTTTTTGTGTGAGGGTGCATATCAGCATCAAGACTTGGTAGTTTGGAATTTTTTGATGAAATAATGAATAGTGCTGTTCATTTAAATATTTTAAAAATTAATTTTAAACTATTAGCCATAAATTGGTTATGGGAAACAACTTTGTTTTTTTATCAAGATAACGATAAGAAGCACACGGTTTTCAACGTTTGCATCTAGTGCCTCACAAATTGTCCTGAAGTTTAGAAAATTCGTATTTTCTAAACTTTTAACCTTCAATCTCCAGATTTGAACTTAATGTAACATATTTAGAGATATCTGGAGGCAAGATTACGAAAATACGGCTTTGAAACTAAAATAGAGCTAGAAGCAGTAAGACTCGGAGTGTGATTGTACACTTACTCAGAAATTACGCAAAAAAAAGAAAGAAAAAAGAATGAAATCTATTCCCAGACGTTTAGGAGAAGTTTTTGATATCGCATGAGATTCTACTAGATAATAATTTAATAAAAAGTGAGATTATTCAATAATATATAGATATTTTTAAAAGTGTATGAAGACTTTTGTGACATAAAATTTACAGCACGTTTTGGTTTTCGATTTTTAAAAAATTAAGTTTTAATATTTCTAAAAAAAATCTCATGTAGTTTTGTTGAAAATTGATCATAAATCTTATAATTAAATGCCTTATTCTAAAATATTAATTCTAACCAACGGACAAGGTTCCTATTTCATTGAAAGTCGTAGGTGTACGAACACTTTTGGAAGCCACGTGCACCTAAGAACGTATGGAAAGTCGAAATATTCATTTTGACCATCCCCAAGTTAATTAGCACGATTTTTCTCGCGACGTTTGTGTATGCGTATGTTTGTATCTATGTACGTACGTATGTACATATGTATGTATCTCGCATAACTTAAAAGCGGTACGCTGCAGAAGGTTGCAATTTGTAGGTAGACTCTGAGTGGTATCCAGCTGTACACTTCTCTCATGTAGGCCTTGTTTTTGTTGTTTTTCGATACAATATGCATTGGGTACATACCCCTTGAAATATTTCCCCCGAAAATATTTGAAATGACAGGCCTATGCAATGTGGTTGGGGTAACATGTTCAGCGAATTTTACTTCTGATCTTTCTCATCTCTGAATTATTTTACATTGATCAATCAAAACTCTTCATCCTCACATGGGATGTTCAACTCTCACCCTACAACATTTATTTGACTGAATGTACATGAATGAAATCTGTTTTGAGATGCTTTTTTTTCACTACAGTTGCTCTGTCAATGAAGCCACGTGTGAAAAATTTCTAAAAACTTGTTGAATCCGTTTAGTGTGAAAGCATGACGGCTAAAAGGATTGGCAGTAAAATAAAATATTGATTTTTAAGAATTGATGAAAAGGAAAATCCGAGTATGCGTTAACTGTTCAAACTTTTGCAAGTTCGAAAATGTTCAGTAATTTCAAATACAAAGTAGAAATTGTAAGTTATAGTTGAATGATTCGAATTCCATTCCTCGAAACATAATGTTCTTTTGGTTTATGATTTGACTGGAGTACACATGAAGGAATACAGTGGTGGTCAAATTATAAGGACAAAAGAAAAATCCCCAAATCTTGGCTGCATTTGGTTGGAAAGTTATGCAAATTTTATGACTGGAAACCAATGGTAGAAGAAACTTTTTTTTTATTACTTTTATTGGAAATACGTAGGAATTTCCTATTCATAGAAAGAAGTTTGAATTTAGATATCTCTGTTGCATGGACAAAATTATAAGGACAATTAGAATTGTGCATTCTAAAATCCAAAATTTGATAGTTTTTTGTTCTGCACACTGTACTACATAACGATATAAATGCTTAGTAAGCGATTGGGGGTGTCCCATTCCATTTTTAAACTCATGCCGCTATGTACTAAACTTTAAAAGCTTGAGAAAAGAAAAGTGGTGTCTTGAAAAACTTCACAACACACAGGAAGAAAATAGCAACAAATGTGAAATTCCGTCAAATAAGGACCACAAAGGCGAACAGGTAGGAAATCTTCTGTTTCTGTACGTGTGAAACACAATAAGACGAGCTTGCTCTGAAAAACAATCTTTAAAAGATATTAGATGGGAATTTAAGTTAAGATGCAGTTCTGGAACTATTCAACATGTTTTCCAAAAAGAGAAAAGGTTTCATGATGTGAAATCAATGTCACGACAGACTCTTAAAAAGTTCAAAAGAGACCGAAGGGTTGAGCGTAACAAAAATGCTTTGTTATGGGTAAAAAGTGGGGTCGCAATCTTTTCTGATGAGAAAAAGTTTAATTAGAATAAACTAGATGGTTTTTGCTACGTCTGGTGCCATCTCCGTGAAGCAAAAAAATCTCAAAGCGTACTACTGGAGGCGGCTCATTAATGGTCTGAGAAAGTTTCGCAACGGACGGAAACTACCAATATTTTTGTGGAGAGCAGAATGAATTCTGAGAATAATATTAATGTACTAAACAATATATTTTAACCAAAAGCACCGTTAATTATCAGTTTAAACAATTTGTTACAGCAGGATAATGCATAATGACGTGTTTCTCAAATCTCAAAATCATTGCTTCATGCTTATTTTGTGAAATAATTGTACTGGTGGGATAAAAAGCTCGATCTAAGCTTAATGGAAACTTTGTAAGGCATTCTGGCACCCGAAGCATGAACAAATGGTATTCAATATCGAAACAAGCAAAAGCTCATTTTCTCCGTCGAAAAAGCCAATACAGAAATGTGCAAGAAAGTTCAACTTTCATGACACCAAGACTGATAAAAATGACTGAAAACGAGCTGATGTGTGCATCACATGACTTCCTTTTACTCCAATTTAATGTCATTTTGTCATTATTGGCAGTTTTAATGTGATTCAATAGTTTACTCTCTAAATATCACCAACAGTAGCCAAATTGAAACCAGACTTAAAAATAAAAAAAAAAATCACCAAATTTGTCGCCAACTTGGCGACCAAAAGACTGGCGATATATCGCCTAGTGTCCGCCAAATTATAACATCACCTGAGTTTACATCAAAATTAACAATGATTTGCCCCCAAAAAGGAGCAAAAGATCCCTTTAAAAACATCCGAATGCAACCAAAAGGGAAGGTGCACAATTAGATCCTACTAGGAGTCTATGTAACAAATTTCAACTTTCTAGGACATTCCGTTCTTGAGTTATGCGACATACATACGCACATACATACGTACATTCAGACGTCTCGAGAAAACTCGTTGTAGTTAACTCGGAAATCGTTAAAATGATTATTTCGCGTGTCTGTACGTTCTTAGACACTTATTAACGTGTGGTCGAGTTGAAAACAAAACTCAACATTCATTCGGGGGTGAGCAAAATGGAAATTAAGTCGATTTTTGAGTGAAATTTTTTTCGCGAATACAATACTTCCTTTTTTGTAAAAGGAAGTAAAAAGGAGGATATTATTTATTGCTATGGTTTTTCAGGACAAAACGCTCGATTTCTTTATAACTTTGTCCAGTTTAAACAATGACTTTTTTTTAATATTAATCACGGAAAAACATTTAAATTCTGTATTTTCAAATGTTCTGCCTTACATAATGATTTTTAGCATAAAAAGACATTTTGTGTATAAATTTCACTGAATTATTTCTGAATTAATTTTTATCTGTGCAATTTTCTTCTGTCTTTAAAATTCTGACCACCACCGTATAACGTCCGGAAAACTAGTGAATTTTCGAAACGCATTCAATAAAGAACTAAAACCTTTTTCCCTGAGAAAACGAGAGTCCGAGAAAAATGCACCTGCAAACGATTGCAATAGTTATACAGAGGGAACTAATATCATATACCCCACCCTTGGAGACTTTTTCTAGTTGGCGCCAAGAAAGCGTCGCCAAGAAAACGACTATGACAACATGTGTCATACATCGTTCTTAGCGATTCTTTTTTAGCGCCAACAGGAAAAATTCAGATAAAAAACATGATCAAAGCACTTCAGAACACAATATATATAAAAAAACCCATAAAACTACAGCAAAAAATATCGCGAATATTTGCTTCAAAAATTCCAGAAACTAGAAAGTTTTTGTACACAAAGGAAAATTATTAGTTGGTATTTAAAATGCTTAAATTAACAAATTACTATCACAGCTCACCAATGAAATAAAAGCTATTTTCCAACATGCATTTCATCGAACAAAAACAATTCTCATACTCGGCTAAAAAAGAGCAAAACGATTCAATATGCGATATTTAAAGCAGAAAACATCCCCAAAATATACTATTTCAGCCAAAAAAAAAAAAAAAAATATTCAAATTTTGATGTATGAAAAGTAAAAATGTCTCGACAGAACCCCATCCCAAACATAAACGGTACAAAAATACCATACATTAAATTGCTATCCAAAAATGCTTTCAAAATACCTACTATATCTTACTACTATTATATATGCGAAAGTTTGTCTGTATGGATGTATGGATGGATGTTTGTTACTCTTTCACGCAAAAACTACTGAACGGATTTCGATGAAACTTTACAATAATATAGCTTATGCATCAGAATAACACATAGGGTAGTTTTCGTCCCGTTATGGGGAGCAAAACCCCCATAGGGGAGCAATAAAATACAATTTTCGTATAAATTCTCTAATATAGGGATGAAAAAATACTTGCACATATTTACATTATATGTCCATCGAAAGCTCTGATTTTTCTGCTGAAGATGGCGCCTATTCGAAATTTCTAAGTAGAATAAAAAACGAGTTATGAGCTTTTTAGTTCCATGTTCGAAGGCTTTCCTAAACTCAATACAGTATTTAGTGTATCATCTCAACTCCCTGTCGATAGCGACAATTGTTGTATTGTTGACTATCTTTGCTTTTCGCGACTGTTCAAGGCTTTTCTCAAGTCAAATCTTGAAGTAAGATTTTTGCACAAGATTGGCAAATAATATATAATTTGGCTGATCAGTTTCCATTGAAACGAAACTTTAGTGTAATTAATGGTTTCTATTATTATTTATGCTGATTGAACACTTACTCATTATTCAATTAACCAGCAGATCGCCAAAATTTTTGCAGAAAGATTTCCGTAGCTGATGCATTTGGCAGTTTTTTTCAACGTCGCTGTTTTTGAAATCGAAGACAACGTCATAATGTTTCTCAGCTTTCACCATGTAAACAAAATATCGCCAATCAAAGAATCTTTAAAAAACTTTCTGTGTTAAATAATCCAGCAACTATATTAGGCAAATCCATAAACAGCACAAAAACTTTCATTAATATTCCTTTTTGCACAATTTCAAACAATCGCCAAATTTTACTACTTATTTTGGAAACATTTCGGATGAAACTCTTTAGCGCCATTTTATGGGGACCAAAAGTATCTCAGCACCTGGCGATAATATCTTTGTAACGAAAATTAATATCATATCGTTTTACAAAAAGTAAGGAAAGAAGGAGGGAGCATCATCGAAGGTATCCCAAAACGATTCCCGCAAATTCGGTAAAATCACACCAAGAGCCCACAATGATTGAAATTTCCCAAAATAACTAAAGCAAGTATAAGGGGATTACGAGCAATTTCAATAGCAATACAGAGAAGGTTTTAGACTCCATGTTAAAAAAAATGTATCAACAGATTAATCTTTTTAAACGTAAGAAGAATAATTTCATGTTTTGGAAATTTGTATATGCTTAAATATAGAGCTTTCGTTTCTAAATGAATACTATTTTGTTCTTTATACTTATTGCTATTTTACTTTTATGGGTAAGGAGGAAACTCGATTTTTAATCACGTCAAAAAGATGTGTTTTAAATTCTTTCACTCAAAACAAAAGCAAGTAACGATTTTTTCTCCTAATTATTACTGACCCAGGCAACGCCGGGTATTTTTGCTAGTTTTACATAAAATAACAACTTCATAATTTTATAAAATCGTAGAGTCAACTTATTTTCATAAATTAAGTACCTAAAGGAGACACGTTTACAGAATATGTGTGAATAGTTCTTGGCATCGATAAGAATTAACTTTTAGAACAAAATAACTGTACTTTTTTTTTTTTTTTTGTAAAATAAATTTGCATGCAGTAAATATAAAGTTAAAAACTAGAAACCCTTAAGATTTTGTAAAGACAAAAAATTTCGGAAGTGAGAGGCTTTTTTTTTTTTAAATTCTAAAATAAAAACTTACGTTTTTGTTGTATAAATCCTCACACTCAGTCTGAAACACAACATATAAAACAATGCGCCTTACCGAGACACACCCCAAGTTGGATTTTACTTTTAATTAACGGTCAAGTTTAAAGAAACTGGCATTTTCTAATATCTATTCATCAAAACACAACTACTGAATCTAAACCAACACAAAATAAGCTTTCCTATAAGGTATACTGCACGAAAAAATAAGAATCTATCCAACGTGACCGCTAACATGTAAACAAGTTTGAACAGATCTAACCAGGAAACATCACGAGTTCAGTAATCATGAAAAAAGTTAAAAATGGTCGCATTCGAAAGAGTATCTTTAGAAAAAAATTTGACCCAAATATTGTGTGCCCTCGTCCTTTTGTTTTTGAGATATGGGGGGTCAAAGTCTGTCGAAATCTTACGAAAATTCGCCAAATTTAAAGACTTGGCAAGAAATGGAAAATACCACGTGATTTCATCGCCTGCGACTAGCAAGCCTCTCATTTCCATTTCTGGTCATCTGCAAAGCGCGTAAACGATGTTTCGAATTGACCCTTTACTTGTGTGGGTAAAATTAAAAAGTAACTATGAAGCCTGTGAAATGGAAACTAGAGAGCTTTATCCAGAGGAGCTACAACTTTATAACGAAATTGAACGTAGGATTTAACTTTGTAATCGTGATAATAATGCATTTCAGAATTTAAGTGCATTTCAAGTGTGTTTTACTTAACTAATTTAAGTTTGTACTCTTGTAATGAAATGTGTTGTAAGTAATTAATAATTATGTACGAGAATTAATATGAATAAGTAAAAAAAAAAACATGCTTATTAAAGCTTATATGTTGAAAATAAAATGGATAGTTTTTGATGTTGAAAGAACATGATCATGGATTGTAGTATCCCAGCTCTTATATATTTTTTCAAAAGTTATTATCATTCATGAAGTTTTATTGTCTGACCACTGCTAGCGAAAATGTTTAATTTAAAATCGAAAAAAATAATAATAATAATAAAAAGAAAACAACGGATAGTAAATGTCAAAAATTTGCACAGCAAAACTAACGATGTCGGAAATTACTTCATAACAGATTCTTATCAAATATGTTATAGTCGACGTTCATTACAACAACCCCTGTAGTTCGAAAAAGTCTGTCACTGCAACTGAAAGTCGCCATAACGTAAATGCACATCATATTGCATGTTATTTAGTCCTTTTTAAAAATACTAAAGTCACTTTTACCAATTATGTTTCACGTTAAAAGGGAATTCAAATACGAGCAAAATAAAAATTAATACAATTTTTTTTTTATTTGACTTGTTAGAGGGTTTACACATAACTTGAAAACGATACACATAACGAAAAACACACTGGAAATAACTGACAGAAATCGTTTTTTTTTAATTTGAGAACAGGGTTTGAAATCTTTAAAAATGTCATTTTCTTCGTATTTAGATACTGTTGAAGACTTCCGATTTACGACTTTTCAAAATTACCGTTTCTCTACGGTTATCATATTTTTTTCAAAACAGTTCCATCATCGAAAAAACTCTTTCAGTGGAAATATTTCACCCGCAGAAGCATAAAAGTTTTAAACATCAGTTTTTTAACAGTCTTAAGAATAACAAAAAATTCCACTGATTTTACAATAAAATAAAACAAATATTTCGGGCTGTGGCGTTTTCCCCTATACAGTTGCACGTTAATATCCCGGAACACAAGCCCCTAAAAATTTCAATGCCGCAGTCTGTGCCACGACACCCCGCGCCATGGTAGTCACCCCGAGTAAAGAATTAATGCGATATTTCTCATGCGCTTTGGTGGTGACCAAATATGGAAGTGAAATGTCTTGTCAGATGCAGATGTTGAATTCGCGCCGTACCTTCCATTTCTGAACAAAACTCGCTAAATTTGGCGACTTTACTAAAAATTTCGGCAATTTTTAAGACATCATATTTCGATAACGTGGTCACGAGGGCACGTAGTTTCAGTGCCGTAAACATGTTTTCCAATGCTCTTTCGAATGCCACCAATTTGGAATTTTTTTGAATTTCCTTGATCGTGATGTTTCCTGGTAAGATTGCCTTCGGGTTGCCAAACACAGGTTAGTTTAGCCAGGGATGTAATGCTTAAAATGTTATCGCTTCATTGGCGAGAAAAATATTTCAATTTTGTGTAAAAAATCGTAGCCTGCGTAGCCTTCACAGTGCTGCCAGGTTAGGATTGCGCCAACTATAATAACGAATTTAAAATGTTATTTTGTAAATAATGCATAATTAATCAATTTTGCAGTTTTTCATTAAATGGATTATCATCAACTTAAAAAGTAAAAATTCGAAAAATGTAGTCCTTCCTAACAGTGAAAAAACTTCAGGTTCCGTGCCTATCCGTTATTGGAAACTACTTGAGTATTTTTGTTTTTTTAGACTACTTTCTCGTAGAATTTTTTTTTTTTTTTTTTTTGGAAAATCAGACATGAAAGACCAAAGATGGCTTAACGAATCGTGAAAATATCGGTAAGAATAAAAATTAATCAAAAATAAGTAATTAATTGTTGAAAAATTAAAGAGTAAAATTTTAAGACTAAGAAAATGTATCTCCACCCCCCCCCCCCGCCCCTCTCCCAATGACTTCTAAAGCAAAAATGCTTCATTTGCAAATAGTTTCTTAAATTTCGGAGTAATTAGTATTTTGCTAAAGCCCGAATAAAAGTTGACTCCTTTTTCCGACCAATCAGGGCGTGCATCTGTACTTACGAACGTATGCATAACCTAAGTATTTATTTTGACAGTCTCCGAGTTACTTCAATGTTTTTATAACGTTCCTAATTCATACTTGTTTTATTTTTGAAGGTGCTTAAAGTAGTTAGGCATCTTAATATGCCTATGTGTTAGGCAAACGTAAGCTGTAAGGTGTTTGTGAAAGCCAGCAATGTTTAACCCCTTGTTTTGAAGTCGTAAAGATCTTCGTCGAAACATTGTTTTTCCTCATGCAATCAGAGCAATAAACTGTGAGAAGCATGTTTTTTTTTAAATTTTATTTATTTATTTATTTATTTTTTAAACAACTGTCTTGTAAACATTGGAATGAGTTAACCATGCAGTTATAGAAATTTACAATAGATTAAACTCGCGATTCGTCGTTTTCCGTGACCATTTTTGTTACTAAAAAAATTTATGAAACTTTTATTCCATCCTTTTTACGTAATGCAAAGCAAACAACTAGATGGTAGTAGACATTGTCATTTTCCCCCTTTAATAATACTACATAATTGGAGGGAGGGTGAAAGAGAGAAATATTTTATTAGCATCTAGTCAAAAAATTTTTTTAGAAGCTTGCACTTCAGATTTTAAAAAGCACCTGGGTATTGGTAAAGAATTTTATTTAAATTCGATAGAAAAAGGTTCCTGTAGGTAAGTTCAAATTCACTCAATAGCCCAGTCAATAAAGGTTTCGTGTCGCAACTAATTTAGGGAAAGCTAAATTTTTGCAGGTTGTTATTACATAAAGTATACACTAAAAAAAATAAAAAGTCTCGACCCCCCACCCCTCTTGCTTTCTCCCCCACCCCCTCCGAAACATTGCAAGAGCAGTACTATGATTATACGCTTCTCGTATCGCAACTAATTAGGGCAAAGATGAATTTTGGCAGGATGTTAGTACATTAAGTACACACTAAAAAGCCACAAAGTCCCAACCCCCACCCCTCTTGCTCCCCCCACTCCCTCCGAAACATTACAATAGCAGTACTATAATTATACGCTTTTTCTACCGCAACAAATTAAGGGAAAGTTGAATTTTGGCAGGATGTTAGTACATAATGTTTTCTTTAAAAAAAGTACAAAGTCCCGACCCCCACCACTCTCCACCCCCTCCCTCAGCCCCTCCGAAACACTGCAAGAACAGTACTATGATTGTACGCTTTTCGTGCCGCAACTAATTAAGAGAAAGCTGAGTTTTGGCAGGATGTTAGAACATAATGTATTCTTTAAAAAAGTACAAAACCTCGATTCCCACCCCACTTGCTTTCCTCCCCACCCCCTCCGAAACATTGCAAGAGCAGTACCGTGATTATGCGCTTTTCGTGTCGCAACTAATTTGGGGAAAGCGGATGTTTTTCAAGATGTTAGTACAAAAAGTATACACTAAAATAAGACAAAGTCCCGACCCGCACCCCTCTTTCTCCCCCCCCCCCCCTTCCGAAACATTGCAAAAGCGAGTACTATGATTATACGCTTTTCGTGTCCCAACTAAATAGGGGAAAGCTGATTTTTTTTTTCAAGATGTTGGTATACTAAGTATACATTAAAAAAACACAAACTCCCACCCCTATTGCTTCCCCCCCCCCGGCCCCGTCTGAAACATTGCAATAGGAGTATTAGGATTATACGCTTACAGCTCGAAAACTAATGATGATACCGGAGTATTTTTTTTTTATTTCACTTCTTAAAATATTAAAAATCCAGTGGTGCCCAACCTACGTCCCACGGGTCACATCCGGCCCATGAAACTGATCAGTGTGAACCGTTGTTTTGCGAAATGTTACAACTCGAGGACTATGTAGCAACTGGTTTCTGAAAAACAGGTTGCATTAAAAAAAAAGGCATCAAATTATTAGAACTACAATTTTTCTCTTATAAGGGGTCATTTAACAGTTTGTTGGCTTGGTCTCAAATATTGTTACAATGCATTCTACTACAGTGTCCACACATAGACGTACAAGCGAACCCAGTTTTACGACAGCTACAGTTTGTAACACAATGTTTTACAGTTGCAAGATATTAGTAGGAGAATTTCATTTGGAGCAGAGAGGTAACTGTCATGATCTTAGGAACCAGTCTGTTGCTTGAAATATATTTCCAAACCCATTCTTCTGCTGGAAGTTTCAAACCTAACCAAGTTTGAATAAAAGTTTGTGAAAAGCAGGTAATCACAAAAATGTCCCTAAAGTCCACTTTTGATTTATCAAAACTTTCACCAACTTCAGACGGCACTCGTCTAGGGTTGGCATTATACTTCATGCAACAGAGTGATTCCTAAGTTCATGAAGATTACCTCTGCTTCAAATGAACTTCTCCAATTAGCACCTTGCAATTGAAAAGATTATGTGTTTCAAACAGTATCTGTCGTAAAGCTAGGTTCGATTGCACGTCTATGTGTGGACACTGTAGTGGAATGCACTGTAAGAATAAAAATAAAAACCAAAAGTAATATTAAACGTTAATAATATCCACTGCGAGAAAATAATCAATTCAAATATACTATTCCTGATTTATTTAAAGCTTAAATAGTTAGCCAAGCATTAACATTATTTTGTAGACTATCGCCGACACAAACGAATTATAAACTGTTGTAACAAATAATTCCATTATGGTAGTAAATACTTTAAGTGAACGTCATTACATTGTTGATCCATTTCAAGAAAATGATATCTATAAATTTGGTTCAAACATTTCTTTCCAAGACGTAATGATAAAAAGCTATTAATTTGTTGAAGTTACTTTTTCGTTTTTGTTGTGAGATTTCTGCAAATGATTAAGTTGGTAAAATGGTGAAACTGAGCTATCTACATAAAAAATGTATGTTTCATAATTTGTGTATAACAGTGGTCCCCACACTGTAAAAAAATTCGGAAACGTTTCTGAGTATATCGTGCAGCTGCGGTTCATGAAATTTTCAAAAACGTTTCTGAGTATTTCGGAATTCTCTTTCTGTAATGTCCGGAAACGTGTCTGAGTATTTCGGAATCCTCTTTCTGTAATGTCCAGAAACGTGTCTGAGTATTTCGGAATCCTCTTTCTATAATTTCAAGAAATGTTTCTGAGTATTTTGGAATCCTCTTTCTGTAATTTTCAGAAACGTTTCTGAGTATTTCGGAATCCTCTTTCCGTAATTTCCAGAAATGTTTCTGAGTATTCTGTGCGGCTGTGGTTCATGAAAGTTTCGAAAACGTTTCCGAGTATTTCGGAACTCTACAAACAATTTTCAAAAAGTTTCTGAGAATTTCGGAATCCTTTTTCCGTGATTTTTTCTAAAAAATAATTCTTTACTATAGTATTGCATGCCATATCAGTTTCAATTCTTTCATATCTAAGAGCAATGAAACAAGCAATTTTAGAATCATTCCTGGATTTTTTTTTCTGAATTTCTAATGAAAAATAGCATGGTTAACAGCATAACATATGCACAGTTATAAATTTTTGAAAATTTATGAAATAATATAGTTGTTTCATTCATAATCACAAAATCGTCGGGGGAGGGAAGGGGGAGTACTTCCTCAAAAGTGGGATTGTTTGTTAAACAATATTAAACTTCAGTTTTTCTCTCTATTTTCAAGACAAAATTATCAACATATTGTATTTTTAATGCAGAACTTAAAAACATATCTTGTATCAAACTTGATAGCTTTTATTTTCGGATATAATTTGACAGAACTTACCTACACTTTGCGTTCCGTAATTCGTTCACGTCAAGTCAATTTCTTTGACGAACAAAGTGTACCGAAAAGTACCAACAGGGAAATTGATGAATTTAAATATGACACCAAAGTCCCCCTGCTGGAACCATTCAGGTTTATTCTTCTGTTCTGCCCTTTTCCCGTTTATCACAAATATAGATACGTAATCAAAATAGGTTACTGATTTTATTTTCAGAGTGTGAGCAAAATGAATTATATATTTTATTTATTAAAACATTGAACTCTATTACATGATTATTCCATTTCATATATACGAGAGTCCCCCCCCCCCAAACCATAAGAGTGATGGTTGCACCCATAAAATGATATAAAGCGCCCCCCCCCCCCTTAAAAAAAAGCAACCCCTTGAAAATGTCAATGACACAGTCTGCGTGGTGAACGCCCCTCGTCTTCTCCCCATGTGCATTGCATATTAATAACATAGTATTTAAAAAATGATCACTTTTAAAACGATGACATGAAATAATATTACTTTTTATTTCGGCATGAAAATACAGCTGTTCCATTTTTGCCACTGACTCATTCCTCCTGACTGTCCTACATTAAACTAGTATATCCACGAAATAAATGTTATTTTCGGAACAACTAATGTCAAGGAATTTTTTTATTGTTAACCACATTTAACAAAATGAAAAAGCAGATGAATTAATTGCATAACTATGTTCTTACTAATAGATAGCATGGTCATTTTCTAATGGTATAAAAAATTTTTAAATGAATGAATAAATTATAATAAAAAATGGTAAATACTGGCTCATTTTTTGTGAAGCATATAACAATACTAGAAAATATATGCATTACCATATTTTTAATGAATTAAACAATTGATTTTTTTTTCTTTTTGAACCAAAATGTATGTACATCCAAGTATTTCGAAATAACTTTCTGTGTTTGCTTCTCAAATATAAATCTTATTTCTTTTGCGTAATTAACCAGTTCAGTTGGTTACAACAAATAATACACCGCGCACACATAGGTATGTAAGATAACTTTAAATTAATTCGATAAACCCAAAAACAGTTACAATTGGAGCCTCATCAAATGCAAACGAAAAAAATATAAATGTATATAACAACATGTTTTAAAATCTTCATTAATACTTACAAGTGAACATGAGTGGAAGAAAATCTAAGTACCTCCATTACAACTGAATAAGTAATCCAAAGGGTTTCGTTTCTTTAGGTATAAACACGGGTGTTGAAACTATTCACGCTTGAACACACAATATATATCTAATTATAGTCGCACTGGAAAGCAAATGGTTGTTAACTAACTTAATAGCTGCGTACATCGTCTAAAAAATCAAGGGTAGTCCAAAATGCAAAGGCGTAAAATTAGTTTCGACACATTTTACTACTCTCTAGACATGAAATAACAAGCAATCCAACGCTAAAGAGTTGCTGACTGCAACAACCATAGATAAGAAAAAAATAGGTTCTCGTTATTTCCGACTCATTGGCGCCCATGTTGGAAAGATGAAATACATTTCGAAGCGTTGCGTCATCACTTCCGCGTCTAGATTTCTTGAAATAACAAAAAGCTTTCTGAATAATGAGGAGTTCGCTATTAGATGAAGGATTCCTACTATTTCGGAAACGTTTCTGATATATCCAGAAACGTTTCCGGAATTTGTTACAGTGCAACAATGTTTTGAGAAACCAATTTCTAAATATTTGGCTAACAATTTCTAACATTGTCATTAATCGTACTCCTCGAGTTGTAACATTTCACAACACAACGGGCAACACAGTTCAGCCTCGCGGGCCGGATACGGCACCTGGGCCTTAGGTTTGGCACCACTGGTTAATAATATTGTTAGGAGTGAAATAAAAAAAGGAAGACCCCGGTAACATCATAAATTTTCAAGCTGTATGCGTATAATCACAGTATTGAACTGATCATTGTGCAATGTTTCGGAAGGAGTATGGGGGGGGAGCAGCAAGAGGGGTTGGGGTCGGGACTGTCTAGGTTTTAATGTACACTTTATGTACCAACATCGTGCAAAAATTCAGCTTTCTCTTTATTAGCTGCGAAAAGAAAGGCGAATAATCATAGTACTGCTCTTGATGGTCTAAGTGTTTCGGAGAGGGGGGGGAAGCAAGAGGGGTAGGGGTCGGGACTTTGTTTTTTTAGTGTTTTCTTTATTTAATAACGTCCTGCCAAAATTCAGGTTTCCCCTAATTAGCTGCGTCACGAAAAACGTATAATCATAGTACTGCTCTTGCAATGTTTCGGAGGGGTGTGGGGGAGAAAGCAAGAGGGGTGTGGGTCGGGACTTTGTATTTTTTTAGTGTATACTTTATTTGCTAACATCCTGCAAAAATTCAGCTTTCCCTAAATTAGTTGCGACAAAGTCTATTTTTTTTACCTTCATTTACTGGGCTACTAACCAAGAACAGCAAAAAGCGATTATTTCCTGTCCGTAAATCTGTTTTCTTTACACTGACTGCTGTAATGTGAAGAAAGTACCTCGCGGAGTAAAGTTGCACGCGCCAGTAAGCTAATACCTTCCTCAAGGATTACACTTTATTTTTTTTAACTCTAGATCCCAATTATATATTAAGCAGAGGCAAGAAATACTGTTATGTATATTTTATTTATTCAAAGAAAGGAGGAGAAAAAATTTAGATAAAAGTCAAGATTTTGGGGCTAAAGAAACGCCAACTTCAAATCAAACTTTTTAACATAAAATGCTGTTTAAGCTTCGGAAGTTTCACCAAAATATGCGTCTAATAATGATTCTTATTCTAAAAACACCTTTTTCATGATAATATCTATCGATAATGAAATGACGAGAAATATTTAGTTAAGAATTTAACGCATTTTTTGTAGTACGTAAGTTGAAAGAAGTTAACATCAAATCAAAAATAAGCATTCGTTGAAGCTATTTACATTTGCTGAGCAGTGAAAAATTGAAGCTACAAACAAATCAAATGCAGTTATTAATATGAAGGTCTCTCGGAACTAAACGAGAATATTTTTTCGTACTTTTTTACATCAGTTAAATCAAAATATAAAAATTGATAAAATGTTTATGTCAATATAAAGATTAAATTCATACCCTCACAAATCTTACGTAGAAGTGCGAAAATTTAAACATACAATTTTCTTACGTAGAAGAAAACATGACTAATGATTTCTAATATGAAGTAAACTATTTAATGTTACATACTTGGAGTGGAGATCAGTCACGTAGCATTAAATCACGTAAATAATAGTTCATTAATTTTTATCAACAAAATTAATGAAAGAAAAGGAAATACGTCCTTTTGAAAATTTTGTAGCTGCTGTTATTTGACATTAAAGTAACGATTTCATAATTTAGAGGAATAATCAAAGTTCAGTGGGGCAGAACGTAAGATATTAGATTATAGTTGTAATTAATTTTTAAACATCGGTATATTTTTGTTCAAATGTAAAATACCTAGGTTTACAAAAATTATTTATGTTATGGTTTATATTTCTTCTGGCTTTATTTCATCCTTAAACACTCCTGAGCGAAAGAATTTCACATCAATTTGGGATAATTAAAGTCTAATGTGTCGAAACAAAAGCTTTAGATCTCACAGTAAAGAACTAAAAGGATTTTTAATTTCAAATTAAAATAAGTCTGGGTATCCGCAAGCTAAAGATATTGAAACAATTGGCAAAGGGCAAAACTGAATAATAACCAAAATTCGTAAACAGCTATATCACAAACACACTTCCAGTAACGATGGGTAGAATCTATTTTTAAAAAGTTTATAGCATAAGTTTTTATAGGAAATAATAGTCAACTATATCAATATTATGATCCGAAATTCACATTTTTTTAAAAAATCTAGGCTATACGCATTTTTCTTTTGTCCTCGATCTCAGAAACGATTTGAGAAATGTAACAATACAATGTATTTACAGTACTTAATAGGGTAGCCTCTTTTATTCATTACAGCTTTCCATCATTGTTTCATGGAGTTAACGGGAATTTTAAGTTCTTCCTTCGTTATTACATGATGCCAGGCAAAGGCGAATACAGGCTACCATTTTATGGGGGGGGGGGGGATGCTGAAGAATATAGGGTTTTGGGAAGGCGAAATTTTTTTAATTGCTTGGGTGTCAAAAAAAAGTACCAAATCGGCTAGGATTAAGGCATATATTAAGCTTAACTAATTAATTTCATAGTAATGAAAGAAAGTAATATTTGAAAAATTTACTCCTAAAAATAATTAATGAATTGAAACCCCTTATTGCAATCGTTTACATTTTATTTCTAAGTAGTGGCACCCGCACGGCTTTGCCCGTAGTAATTAAAAGGTCTTTTGGTTCGCCTGTATATTTACAAATAATGTATGACGAATTTCTCGCCAATTGGATTCCCCATGTTGCGGTTCCACGTTATGATAACTTGTCGCCCATCTTATGATAATTTTGCTCGGGAAAATATTCTTAAAATTGGAATAGAAAAAGAACAAAATCGAATTTTCAAAAAGTCGCTTCGAGGTGCACACCCACATGCTACAAACTAATTCTGTGCCAGATTTCCTGAAAATCGGCCGAACGGTCTAGGCGCTGGCTATGCGCGTCACTGATATCCTGACAGAGAGAGAGATCCAGACAGAGAGACTTTCAGCTTTATTATTAATAATGGAATATTTGAACACAATATGGATGGATAATATTCTAGACAGTTTGGAGGAGGAGATAATGACCCCTATGACCCTCTCTTTGTACCCACCCGTGCCAAGAAACAATATTATAGTCTCAATTGGTATCGGGGGTATAAATGTCTGGATTAATTGAGTATTTGATTAATATAATTGAATATGTCTTGCATTGAATTAAGTATTAATATTTAAAATGAAAAAACGAGTTTGCATTTTGTGAGATTTTACATTTGCTACAAGTGCACAAAATTAAAAAGCAAAAGTTTCTAAAAGTGTCCACAATTTTGGCCATCACTGTTAAGTCTTGTCGGAAACTGCGCTATTTCTAATTGTCGCTAATGCAGATGAAACGGATCATAAAATGACTAACAGGGTAACAGGTAGATTAGTGAAAAGTAAATTTCCTACTTACCGTGAGTTGCTGATTCCTGGGAGATGAGGCCTTGTTGGTCCGCATCGCT
This sequence comes from Uloborus diversus, assembly GCF_026930045.1. Classification (NCBI taxonomy): domain Eukaryota; kingdom Metazoa; phylum Arthropoda; class Arachnida; order Araneae; family Uloboridae; genus Uloborus; species Uloborus diversus. The sequence goes on along the minus strand of NC_072736.1, from coordinate 60,436,015 downwards.
CTCACCTTTGGTGTATGGATGTCATCCCTTGGAAGAGCATAATGTGCAGTTGATTATTCCTCTCATTCGGTTTTCACCATGAAAGTGATGCCGCACCGTTCAAGAAAATTTCCATCATCCAACCAATCATTTTTTCTGTAAATGAAAACATTCACTCCGTGCTTGTTTTCGTTACTAAAACGAATTTATGAAAGTTTCACTCAACCGGATTATGGTCTTTTTGTAGAACGATCGAATTCCAAGAGCTACAGTAGAACAAAAAGGCATTCGGTTCACATTGATGACAGTTCCAGAAAAAGATAACCCCTATCAATGAAATTTTTATGCCTCTCCATATCCCCGTACGATTGCAAAAAAGCCTTTCTCTCGGCAACTAAAAAGAGTTGCGAACGGGAGTTGATTAATTTTCCTGCAGAAAAAATTAAAACGGTGTCTCAATTTTAGCGTCGGACAGTTCAGTTCACTATAAGGAACTGTGAAATCTCACGAAGAGCGTAGAACTCTTTCGCTCGCTCCGCGAGTCACCAAAACGTTCTAAAGCCCCGCTCATTTTGATGCGTGCATTCGAGTGAGAACCTATTTCGGGATTAGCGATGGTAGCGCCATTTTAGCGAAACAATCAACTTTCAGTGTTGGTAAGAGCAGTTTTATAGTCACTTTTCCGCGGTAGCGCCTTAAGTCAATTGGATGGTCTAAGCCAGAGTTTTTCAACAGGGGACATGTGACACCCTTGGGGGACGTAGGAAAATCTAGGGGGCCTCGGGAAGGAAATGAAATTTGCGGCAGCCACAAACATCGTACGGGAGGCCATGACATTTTTCACAAAAAAGTTCGAAAATTAATATTTGGGGATACTAAGCTAAAAATGCGAACAGAAATGATATTCATTAAATATAGTAGCACATATAGCTACAGCTACTTACCTTTCCCCTTAACCTAAAAATTACACCATATAGTCTCCAGACAGGTGCTTACTTTAAGTAAAGGCCTTGATGCCTACGAGATAATTTCCCCACATTGTATACCCCCCTCCCACAATGCTCATCTAGTTTCTAAGGCTGTAAAATAGAGGGCAGTGAAAACTTGAGAACACCATACTATTGCGGCACCTCAACTTTGCCAACCGCAACACAAAGCTGCAAATATTATTGAAGAAAAAGCCAAAAAAAAATTAAAATTAAAAAAACAGCTAAAAATTAAAGCACGAAAAATTTGAATTAATATAAATGAAATCATTTTGGGTGATGTCACGTACAGTCTGACCACCGATGAGATGGAAAGGTAAACATCCGGATTACAGGCGGAAATGGACGAATCTATTAGTTTTCAGGAATGCCAGCTTTTGCAGATGTATGTTACCCTCTAAATCAGAAGTTCCCAACCTTTTTCACGTCGCGACCCCTTTTTTTTGGCAATTAAACAGCCTGCTGCCCCCTATGTGTCCTCCGCCATATAATGTATATACATACATATATTCTATATATATGTGTGTGTGTGTATCTGTATGTGCGCTTATGAGTAGACATTGTGTATATTTTACATAACAACTCGAGGAGCTTGAGTTATTTTATTCTTTATGGGTAAAACGCAATGATTGCAGAAACAAAACAAAAAAAAACTAGTATGTTGTGGCCATCACGAAACTTTCTTCTATATTTTTTTTTTTTTTTCTGATCCCTCCCCATGCTTGACGAGGAAGCAATATTCCCAACAAAAACTAAATGACACATGCAAAAACTTGACGACTATCCCAATGTCTGAATTATTGCAAAAGCAAAGCAAAGAGCGAAAATTGAAAGTTATTTTAAAAGCCTTGCTTGAATGAATTACAAATATTTTATTTGTTAACAAACATAAGATGGCAACAGTTCAAAATTTTAAATCATTGAGATAATATTTCCTATCATTTCCATACAATTAAAATCACGAGAAATACGCAGACGACAATCTATTACGATTTATCTTTCTTATTGTTGCATTAATAAAAATATTTTTATTTGCAAAAAAAAAAAAAAAATCAACACCTCTTGGAGCGATCGGCGTCAAAATAGAACCAAAGCCTGTTTACATATGGATTCACATATATTCCAAATTTCAACCAGAACGTAGCATTACTTCTTGAGATAGGGCACTCAAAATGGAAAAAAAGAACGGGTGATTGCGCTACCCCCCTTTTAGCTGTTGACACAAAAATAAAATCAGTTCTTATACCCACTAAGGGCTACTTGCCGATAAATTTTTCTTTCATTCCGTTCATTATTTCTTGAGATACAGCAGTCACAATTGACGACAAAAAAACGTTCTACAGCTCAACCCCCGTTTGAGTTATTGACACCAAAATTGAATCAGCACCTGTTCCTGTTAATACCAACATATGGACCAAATTTTGTTTGATTCCGCCAGTAACTTCCTGAGGAATAGCAAGCACGCGTAACTCGAAAAACGTCCCATTGCTCCACCCCCCTTGGAGGAATTCGCGCCAAAAACTAATGGGCACAAGTTCACATAGGGGCACATATGTGTACTAAATTTCGTTCGATTTCATGCGGTAGTTTTTGTTGTAGAGCGGCCACAAAAAACTGGTCACACACAGACGTGACACACATACATACACACACACACACACACACACACACACACACACACACACACACATACATACACACACACACACAGACAGACAGACATTTTCCAAAAATGGTCGAAATGGACTCAGCACACCTCAAAACGTTCGAATCCGTCAAAATTCGAAATTCGAAAATTTGCACGAATCCAATACTTTCTTCTATATATTAGATATAGAAGAAAGTAAAAAGACAGTCACTACAATATTAGACATACATTTCGACACTTTGAAAAGTCATGCGTCCTAAAAGTTGTAAATGCAGGATCTGGTGCTCAGAGGAAGAAGTTCATGACTTCAGTTTGCTGAAGTCATGAAAATCTTATATCGACTGTCTAAAATTGTTTCAAAATTTAAACTTTCAAAAGTTTTCCAGGGGAGGACCCCCGAACGATACTATTTAAACAAATTGTAAGCTTAGAATTTTTTTCATTGCTCCCCCCACCCTCATTAAAAAAAAAAAAAAAAAAAAAAAGGTTTTTAGCTGCGCCAATGTCTTCCAATTAGAAAATGTATATATTTTGTATATTTTTACTGTACAAATTTGATCCGGATAAAACAAGGTTCTACTGTTTTTTTTATTGCATTGGAATTGGTAATATTACTGAGGTTCTATTGTTTTGTATTTTTACATTAGAACTAGTAATATTACTGAAGTTCTACTGTTTTTTTTTTAATATTAGAATTGGTAATATTACTTAAAACCACCATCATCTGGGAATTTGGACCCCATCCTCCTCTTATCGCTACGCCCCTCATTGTAACCATTAAACAAAAATGAATTATTTGACACACTGTTGTGTTTTCCTGACAATGCAAGTAAGAATGGAAAAACATTGAAACCAAAACCCCACCCTTCATGAAATTCTTCACATGGGCCTGCTTTATGCTGCTACCCTAGCTTCCGTGAGGCTCTCAGAATGCTACGCGAATATTTTAACATGATTGATCGGCAAATGAGTAATTCACTTGACTTGGATAGTTCTACGCGGTTACCACCTATCTTTAAAATCGATTTATTAGATGTGACAGCTATTATAACTGGAATGATTTAAATCGCGATTGCTGCTTTTCGTAAAAATCTATCAACCAAATACTTGTCTATGTCTTATTGGTAGCTATAATACGTCGAAAACGGAAGGGAAGACATTCTGAGAAATGACACTTAAGTTGAGAAACGCGACAGGAAACAAATGATCTTGAAACCGGAAAAATCGTTTCCAGAAAAAGTAGAAGTTCTTTGAAGAGTGGATGACACTTCAGAACAGAAATTCCCATTTCTCCATCAATATCACAAAAGCTAACTAATTCAAAACAAAAAGAATGTGAGACTTTGGCAGGCGATCTCATTTGTCACGACATACAGAGCAGGCACGCTGGCTAAAATTTTATTTAAGGCAACTTTAATCCTTCGTCATGTTAAAAAATAACCCGTAAGGACTACATGGTATATATCATGTTAGGTAAGCAAAGAATGCGCTGACGATTTTCAAAGAAACTACTGCTGTTATGTCTACAGTTATTTCGAGAACTCGACTTAGGTGAAAGTTGTAGAGTTCATGCTGAAAGAAAAAACAATATTAAGTTTATTGAGAACTAGTGTTATCCGCACAGCTTTGCCCGTAGTAGAAAATTAAAAGACCATTTGGTTCGCCTGTATATTTACAAACAATGGATGATGAATTTCTCGCAATGTGGCTATGGTAATTTGCTTGCCCATGTTACGGTTCCACGTTATGATAATTCGGTAATTAAATCATCCAAGTTATGATAATTTGCTCGGTAAAATGTTCTTAAAATTGGAATACAAAAAGAACAAAATCGAATTTTCGAAAAATCGCTTCGAGGTGCTCATCCCTAAGTTACAAACTAATTTTGTGCCAAATTTCATGAAAATCGGCCGAGCGGTCTAGGCGCTATGACCATAACAGACATACCTTAAAGTGGGGCTACTAGGACCCGAAATTTTATACTTTATGCGATTTTTTTTACTGGTTTGTTAAACCCATAATATGAACTGATAACCTTGTTTTTCCCCTTTTCAGACGTTCTGCTACCACCGAAAGCTTTTCTTAAACAACAATTTTAACTCTTTATACATTTTTTTCTATTTTTAAAAATTAGGTTCAAGTAGCCCAGCGCTGGGGCTATATGGTCTTACTCAGTAAATCCATTAGAAAAAGCTGTAAACAGGTGGCGGTATTAAGAAGGACCAATGATTTTGAAAAATAAACTCAAAACGTACATTCTGGTGAGCAAACTATATTAATTGCAAATTATTTATACAAATTAATATAAAATCAACGTATACATAAAAACATATTTTTAAACAAACATAATGTCTCAAATAAAAACATAATCTAACTACAGCTAAAACCAATTGAAATTATCATTAATTAAACATTAGAAAGAATGAAAACCCCTCAATTTAACGGCTTGGGTGGATTTTTTCTCTGATATTAGTTAATGCCTGCTCTTCCTAGCTAATAAATACTACAGGATGCCCCCAAGCTTGTTTTGTGAACGATCTTTTAATTTCCTTTTTAGAGTTGATATACTTAAGTCAAAATGGGCTGATGCCCATCTCTAACACATTTCTCCAGAATTAGTTGAATCTGGACACAATTGTAATTTTTCCTCTTAATAATCCGCATTATTTCCTACTTCAAGGGGTTCTCTTTTACTTTCGGACCCTTTTTATCCCCAGATCTGCAAAAATGGCTATAAATAGTTACTAACCTCTTTGTAAGGTTTGTAATCTTTTAAAATAATTTAGTGATGAAATGTGGTTTGGAGCTGTTTGATCGCTGGATTCAAGTAGCCCATTTTAAGGCAACCAGTACACTTTTACTAACTTATATTAGTTACTGTGTTAATTACATGGCTATGACCTTAAAACACTGTTATTTTATTAAGAAATAGAATGTAAACATAAAACTATCTTGACCTTGATGATATCAGATGTTTCTATTAACTTGCATGTGAAAGTTTGCAGATACAAACAACAACTGTTTAGACAACTTGTAATTATAACATCAATC